>NC_083099.1:45625401-45940350 GCF_949774975.1 Lagenorhynchus albirostris | reverse complement strand
AGCTACCACCTCTACAGCCTGGACCCCAGATGAACATGCTTAAAGCAGAGCTGTCAGTTAAGCCTAATCAGACCAACAGCTTGAAGCAAAGCATAGTCTATATCATCAAACTCTAGAAATCCACAGGGGCATGAGAATAAGTATTTTTTGTGTTAAGCCATTGGGTTTGGGGTGGTTGGATATGCAGCAATAATTAATGTATACATCTAGTACTTCCCTATTATACAACTGGATAGCCAAACATATTTGTGAAAAGACCAAGCACGAAGTCACACTAATGTATTTAAGTTGAACATCACTACTGATATCCATATTCTTTATTTTGAGCCATTACCATGTTTGCTATATTGGAAACTACAAGTTCATGGTTTTAGGTGGGAAACTAGTACAGGTATAAATGTCAATGTATATCCCACAGGTGACTGAAAGTAGTGTCTTAAAATGATAACAAAAATAACAAAAATAAGTTATTGAAGCAATACTGAAGCAATTTTATTTTTCGTTTTGAATGTGGCATATCTTTGTAAGCATTTATTCTCCATACTTGATTTTCTGATATAGTTTCCCCCATAATTTATGTTAAGCCAACCAATTTTCTATTCATATAGTTGTCATCACTTAATGACTTTCTGATAAGTGTGTTATGACAACCACTTTCTAGTCTTCAGGAATCTGATCTGTCACAAGTGCACTTCTAAAAATATCATTTGCAACTTCCCTAATTTCTGCTGCACTTACTACAAAGTCTGTGGATCTGCATGCCATGTGTTTCCAACACAGAGCATTTTATTTCCCTGAAGAACATTTGATGATACCTCAATGCTACTGGAAGATCTTTCTTAAAATGAAATCAGTATTTTCTTGTCTCAATTACACCTAACCTCAGCTATAGATAGCTCAAATTCTCTTTGAAATAAAGACAAATATAGTAAGAATTAAATCAAATGTTGAAACCAGACAGACACCTAGATTTGAATGCTGTGTCCACTGTTCTGTAACCATGTGATAGCAGATAAATGCTTTATATCTCTAGCCATTTGTTTCCTCAGCTTAATACCTCGCTTACAGGTATCTTATGATGATTAAATGAGATAACACAAATAACAGATCATTTAGAAGTGGTAAGTTGTTCCACAGTGGTATTTATTTCTTTCTATTTTTATTTACAGAGAGCTCTGTTCATAGGAGGAGAGGCTCCTAATATCATCTTAATTGTGATCTTGCTTTAAAAATATTTTTTTAGTACTGAAAAAGTCAAGTGACAGCTAACTTGTAATAATTATAATAACAATAAGGAGAAGAAACCTGCAGAATTATGAGACCATAATGGCTACATATAAAAATATACTAGGGCTTCCCTGGTGGCGCAGTGGCTGAGAGTCCGCCTGCTGATGCAGGGGACACGGGTTCGTGCCCCAGTCCGGGAAGATCCCACGTGCCGCGGAGCGGCTGGGCCCGTGAGCCACGGCCGCTGAGCCTGCGCGTCCAGAGCCTGTGCTCTACAGCGGGAGAGGCCACAACAGTGAGAGGCCCGCATACCGCAAAAAAAAAAAAAAAAAAAATATATATATATATATATATATATATATACTAAAAAAATTCTTCTAACAGATAGACAACCATTTTGTTATTCATTGCCATTAGAATTCTAGTCTAATTGAGAAACTGCTATTATGTTTTTAGCAAGTACAGTGTTACTATTATCTTATCTTTTGGAGAAAGATTTACAGAAGAAATATTTATTAAAATTTGTTGTATTGAATAATACAGAATAGAATTGTTCTGCAAAGTGCAAGGGTAAACATTTTGTTGAACTCAGGGTATTTTGTAGTATAAATATGGAGAAAAAGAAATCCGTGCATTGTATATAATAAAAATAACATTTATAGGGAATTCACCATGTTCTAGGTATTTGCTACACATTTTGCATATTAATTAATTTAAAACTCACAGCAAACCTCTGAGACAGTTATTGTTGTTGTCCCATTTTACAGGTAGGAAATGTAAGTGCCAAGAATTTATGTCACTCATCTGAAGTCACACAACTGGAAAAAGAGCCAGTGTGAAACAACAGGTTCAATTCATTTACATCCATGGCTAACACTTAAACCTTGACATTAGCCTAACATCCTCCACCCTGCAAATTTAAATCTAGTATTCCACTTTCAGACCAAAATCTCCTAATTTTCAGTTGTCTCAGCAATTTATCTGGGCTTCCCTGGTGGTGCAGTGGTTAAGAATCCGCCTGCCAATGCAGGGGACACGGGTTTGAGCCCTGGTCCGGGAAGATCCCACATGCCGCAGAGCAGCTCAGCCCGTGTACCACAACTACTGAGGCCACGTGCCACAACTACTGAAGGCTGCGTGCCTAGAGCCTGTGCTCTGCAACAAGAGAAGCCACGACAATGAGAAGTCCATGCACCACAACGAAGAGTAGTCCCTGCTCACTGCAACTAGAGAAAGCCCGCACGCAACAACAAAGACCCAACACAGCCATATATGCATACATACATACATACATACATTTATAAAAAACAAAACAAAACAAAATCAAAATAACAACATATCTTCCTTTTACACTTCCAAATTTATGCTCCTGGACCAGAAGGTAGAAAAAGCCGTATACCTCTCTGTTTCTTGCTGTGTAAGTCCAGGATTCTCAAGTGAAATGTTCCCCACCATCCTTCAACTCATCCCCAGTAAAATTCCACTTGGTACTGAAAAAATGGGCCTTTGAAATCCTCTAATCTAAGTCTTTACCAATCTCCTATTGCCTATTACTTGAGTACTACCACCATCTCACCACAAGAACCAGAAATGCTTGATAATTCAGAGAAAATTGAATTTTCTTCTCTACACTTCTCAAAAGTAACTTCTTATCCTCTCCCAGCAAACCTGATTCTCTTTAAGTGGTACTTAACTCTGAATAGTATTAGCATATATTTACTTCCTCAAGATAGAATACTAGAAATCATTGTTTATACTTCATATCCTCTCATCTTCCATTTCCATCAGAGTTCTTATGATCTCACCTTTTACAGATCTCTAGAATCCATCTCTTGACCTCCACATTCTCCTCACTAGAACAAGCTACTATAATCTCCTATCTGGGCTATCGCCATGCAATTCTATGAACGTGTCCCTCTGCATTCACTCTTGGCCATCGCTACCAAGGCAATTAGTTCACAAAGCAAGTCTAATCAACTCAAGATCCTTAATCAAAATACTTCAAATTTTCAACAAAAAACTTTAATAGAACCTAGTATGATCTTACTTTATTATTAGTTTCTATGTTCTACCACACAGTGGTCTTCTTTCAATTGCTTAACTGAACCTCAGACTTCACCACTGGGCCTTTTACACGTTCCTTCCTCTGTCTTAAATGCACTTTCCCCTTCTCTATGTGTTCATTTCCTGTTATTTCTTGATATCACAATTTAATTTCCTCTCCCCTAGTCCCCAGTGACAGGTTTTTCCCCTACTCTATGGCACTATGTGATTTATCTTCACAGATCTTACTCTATTGTAATTGTAATGTTACATGTTTATGATCATTTTATTAATGTCTGCCTCATCATCTAAAGAGTTGTAAATTCCACAAGAACAGAGATAGTGTCATATATTGAATCTTGAAACTAGAATGTCCTTAATAAATATTTGTTATTTAGTGGATTGATTGATGTCGGTGGTAGAGGCGTTCTTTATTCTAAGCATTTCAAACTTCTGAACTTCAGGATGGTAAGATAATGAATTTGTATTGTTTCAAGCCACAGAGTCTGTGGTAATTTGTTAAAGCAGCAATAAAAAACTAATACACAGGTGTAGTATTTGTAACTTAGAACTTATTTATAGCAAGGAATTGTAATTTTCTGTTTGTTATGCCTCTAACCAGATCTTACCTCCCAAAAGAGAGGAACTCTTCTTGAACAAACAGCCTGAGTAAACTGCACAATGCTTGGCATATAGATTGATGGAGTGAAAGAATAAATTCTCTTCTAACAATCTACTAACAGGGAACAACATTTTGTACATTGTGGCAAAATTTTTATTACTCTTTCATTTGGTGTAATTTTTGTAACCACTGCAGATGCTGTCGGTGTGTCTCAAAAAAACAATAAAACTTGCTTTTCTTGGTATTCTTTTTTCTTCTTCATGGTAATAAATGTTTACTTCAAACTTAGCCTTTAACATTTTTTTACATTCTAATGACTATATAAATTAATTATTACGCAGGATAGGCAAACATTATTATTCATTTTTTTCTATAATGATGACTTTTTAAGCCATAGTTTTGCTCCTTTTTCTGATTTTTAGAAACCCTCTTTTCTGAAAAAAATCAAAATTTCCAGTGGTCAGTTCATTTAAAAAATCTGACAGGTGAGAAATAATTAACAAAATGCAATCATACTTTAAGCAATGAGCCAGAATGTAAAGCAGATGTGGAGTTGAGTGTATTTCTTTACTGTGGGCCCAGGACTAGAGCTGCATGATTTGTAACATCCACACCTGTCTGCAATTGTATTGGGGATATTTGAAGTAGAGCAAGAATCTAATGAAAAGAAATATGAGTAAAAAATTCTTATAGTAAATACTATTTTAAATGTCTACCATATCTTTTGGCAATGCCCATCTATACCTAAATTGACAGCAAAGTATTCAAAGACTCACCTTAATCCTTTCTAAACATTCAAATAAGGTTTTATATAAGTGACTTTTATTTTGTTCTGCTTTATCTGTTTCTGTAATATTATATTAATAATAAAATGATAATAAAAATTTAACAATTTTAAGAATAAATTCAGCACGTGATAAGCATTCAACCCAACTAACAGGAGGAGAGGACCATGGGCTCCACCAGAAAGCAGTCTCCTACCCCAAGCCTGCTTTGGGGCCATGTGATAATGATTCACAGTGGGGCATTAACCCAATTAATTAAATGGAGGTTGCTCTGTATGATTTTCTTAATTCCACTCTCTTTTCTATCTGGAAACTTCTTATTCCTCTTTTAAAATTCAGTTTACATTTTACCTCATCCAAGAGGCCTTGTCTGACATTACCTGACAGAGCTAACGGAGACCGAGTTCCTCTTGTTTCCTCACAAGGCCTGGAGTACTTACACTTGGTAACAGTCAGTCTATTATTTGCCTCCTTTGGCAAAATTTCTGTGATCTCCAAAGTACAAGGATTGTATTCTGTTCATTTTGTATCCCACTGACTTGCACAGGCCTGCTTTTAAGCTAATAGATGATTAATAATTTTTTGTTGTGAGTGAATGACATTTTAGATATAAATGTATGCTAGATAAAGATTGGGTTCATACCTGGGGGGAAAAAATTGATAAAACGAAGTAAATATAAAGGAAAGGCATTGTAATAGATATTTGAGTGAAAGTTTTATGCTAAGAAATGATTTAAATGAAAAAACAGGTTTGAAGCAAAGAAGAAGTAAATTCTAAGCTTTCATTTATACACACACTGTTGTATATTAAGCAGAGTCAGTACTAGGAAAGTCATCATAAAACTGTCCAGAGACATGGGAAATAGGAGTAAAACAGAAAAGCAATGGGGGTTGTGAGGCTGGATTATTCCTACATTTAGCAAGTATTTATTGAGCTGACTCTTATAGGTCTTAATGAGGCTATGAGTTACCTGAAAGTAAGGAGGCCTTGATTGTAATGTATATAATCTTTAACAAATATACAGTGGAATACTACTCAGCCATAAAAAGAACAAAAAAATAGGCTCAAGAACGTATTGTACAACATGAGGAATATTGCCAATATTTTGTAATAACTGTAAATGGAAAGTAACCTTTAAAAATTGTAAAAAAAAATTTTTTTAAAGAAAACTGCCATTGAAATTTTAACAGAGAAAAAAATTAAGTTAAAGAAAGGGTAATACAGAGGTATGGGATTAAGAGATACAAACAACTATGTATAAAATAAATATAGGGGATTAAGAGATATGAACTACTACGTATAAAATAAATAAGCTAGAAGGATATATAGAACAATACAGGGAATATAGCCAATATTTTATAATTACTATAAATGGAATATTACCTTTAAAAATTTGAATCACTATGTTGTACATCTGAAACATATAATATTGTACATCAACAATACCTCAATTAAAATAAAAGAAATGGTGATATTGCTTAGGTTTTCAATGATAAAGGCTGAACAAATATGCAAGAAAAAGTTCAATCATATATGTAAGAGAAAATAAAGAAATGCACAAATTAACCTCTCCAATTAATCATAAACTAGTAGATAATACTGGGTACAATATTTAAAATGTTGAATAAGCAGAGAGCATGAACACTGACAAACAGAATAGACACAAACCAGTTTGTCCAATGGGAGCTTATCCACTGTTAGATAAGTAGACCTGGATATGACACTTCCTTCCTAGAAGACAGCAATTTATTTTCACTTCTTTAGAAATGTTTGGAATAATTTCAGAGTCTATTCTTTCAAGAATTAAATTCTTAGCACTCAGTGTCTTCCTTATTTAGCCCATTATTCTATTCTCCTAAGCCAGGTGTTTAGTCACCTACTTAGATTTTGAACTTTCAGCAGTTTTTAATAATGCTGACTTTTCAGAGTTTTTCACTGTAATTTAAATTACAATGTTCACCAAGATTTCTTTTCAGTATTATAATGTGCTTAGTGATATTAAGAAATATAATTGCTCTTTGGCTGAAAATGCATGGTCCAATAAATGTGAAGAAAGTTTTATGCTGCCCTGTCAAAAATAGCTTTCAAACTGGAGCTACAAATATCTTCTAGATTTTTTTCAAAATATTTTTATGCATCATGAAATGTCTGTGTGTATTTTCTTTTTTTATTAATGAAATCATCTGTTGATATCTTTTCAATATGACAGTATTTTGTGAAAGTTTGTGTTTCTTTAACAAAACAGAAATCACGTTATTTAGAAAATAGTAGATTTATAAGCTTTAAAACAATGAAAGAATGATTTCGGTAAACTAATTTGCTTTCAGATTTAACAGTTTTTAATTTTTAACATTGAATTAATCACTTCGATTAAAATGACAATTATTAAAGACAATGCATGTATAAACATTTCATCTTAAATTCTGTACTTTTTTTTTTTTTTTTTTTTTTTGCGGTACAGTACGCGGGCCTCTCACTGTTGTGGCCCCTCCCATTGTGGAGCACAGGCTCCGGACGCGCAGGCTCAGCAGCCATGGCTCACGGGCCCAGCCGCTCCGCTGCATGTGGGATCTTCCCGGACCGGGGCACGAACTCGTGTCCCCTGCATCGGCAGGCGGATTCTCAACCACTGCGCCAGCAGGGAAGCCCAATTCTATATTTTTAATAACAAAATAGTAATTGATTAATTGAAAGTTTAAAATATTTAATGGATTTATGATTGTTTTAATGTCTGCAAACCCACTCGCCCATCCAGTTCCAAAATAAAATCATAGGTATGTTAAGTCACCTTAAAGAAACAGAATGGCTACAGAGCTAGCTCACTTTAGTGTAAATTGTTTTAAAATATGAACTTATTAAATGGACTATGCCAGTTAAAAATGAGATGGTCAGATACTGAATCATAGAAAAAGTAGAATTTCGGAGTAAAAAGTAAACAGTGTCCACTCCAGAGCTTTTCAGAAAAAGAATTAGTCCTCCTCTTTAAGCTGTTTGGATCATGGACAAATTCCACACAACCATGGGGATGGCTGCAGCAGCCTATCTTAACCTCCTCCCTTAAATAATCAAGGAATCTAACCAGGACAAGGTCATTACAACTCACCAAATATTTGTATGCATTTCCACATTTCTCCGCCCTCTTCCAACTAAGCAATTTGACTAATTCTGGCCAATTGTTTGTGAGCAGAAGTGATGTGCGTCAGTTTCAGCTGAGTTTTTAAGACTGGATGTACAATGCGCCACCTCTCCAAGAGAGAAATGAACCCTAGTTAAATTAAGCCACTGAGGCTTTAGGGTTTAATGTGTGACAGGTATCCCCGGATTTTCTAAAATTTGCCCTAGGCCCCTTTGCTTTTACAAAAGACCTACATTAGTACCTGTTTTCACTAACTTAAAGAAATCCGAAGAGGATTTTTGCTTTTACAGAAAAAGTGAAAATAGCATTCCTCATTTGTTCTGCAGCGAGCCTTTGCAGAAGCAGAGCATGCATCCTGAGCAGCGAGAGTGGCGCCACCCAGCCCCTTCCCCGGGAACTACACTCAGCATCTCAGCATCAAGGTGCCATGGCGTTGAACTGCGTCTGCGAGCATCTGTGATTTATCTGGATTTCTTTAGTGCACCCGTTAGCAAGATGTGTCCTAAGGTGACTGCTTCTTCGTTTTATGCCATTTCAGTTTTGAAAGGTTTCAAAGGAACGCTCTACTTTCGGATAGCGGGGGAAACCTGTACCACAGTATAAACTGGCCTGTATGCCTGGTGCACTAATTCACTTTATTTTAATTTTATATTCACGAAACAAAAAAATATAGTTTTGCTCTACACATAACCATAATTATTGAAAAAGAATGTGTGTTCAGGCCATGAAAAGTCTTATAAGTGTGACAGGTACATTTCCTGTTGTCAATTCAATGTATTGGTAGTAGAGTTTTATGCATCAGTCTTCTTATTTTGGTTAATTTTAGTCTGTCAAAAAGATAAGTATTTCTCCCATATAAAACATAAAGTTTTAGAGCCTAAAATGCTGAGTTCCTTCATAAATGGTACTCTAACCTTATACACACAAACTCTCACCTCCATTCTGGTAAAATCTTTTGCTGTATGTTCACTCTGCCATTGCTGCATGCATTTTTCATTTAATGACTTTTTGCAAAATGCATTTAGAAAAACACATTTATTAAAATCATAGAAGGGCATATAAAAATAAATAACATTTTCTTTTTATCCAAGTAGCACTAAATATAATTCAACATGCTTAGGAGTTTAGTCTCTTGCCCTCAAAATGCTATAGAAGCACAAACCTCAGAAAAGATTCAAGTGTATAGCATCACAATTCATCTTCTGTTTAACCTTTTTTTCTCAGTACAATTTAAGTACATTCTTACATGTTCTGTTTTTGGTTCAAATAGAATTTTCAGTAATCCATTCCTCAGGATTCTCTTTTATAAGCCAGCCATCTTTTTTAGCCTTCTTTATATAACTTATTTTCCAGACCATTTAGTATTATCATAACTCATGTCTGCTCTCTGGATTCTTTCCAGAGTTTTCTTTTCTTCTTTAAAATTTATACCATAAAATTCTCAGAATAAACTAAACTTGATACCAAAAAATCCATGTTTACTGATATACTTGCCATTCAATGGCCTGAGATTATTTTTTCAAGTAGAAATAAGGCCTAAGAACTAGTATTATTTCACAAATAAGATGCCTTGCTTTTAAAAAGTAGTGCCAATAACAAAGTGCTGCAATTACAGTATTACAGTGAATTTGAATATATTTATGTTTTCCCACTGATGTCGGAGTGAATTCAAAGTATTGAAATCTGGTCAGTGATTTTGCCAAGTGATTAAATTTGACATGTGTTAATGGCGATGACAAGTAAATGCAAGATACTCAATTTTAAGTAAGATTTTTATTCTACATAGCTTGAATATTATTTTTAGTATAATCTTATGCTTTTTTATTTTAAATAAAATTAGTTTACTTAATTTATATTTTTTGAAATAATCACTATCTGTGGTTTGAATTCATGGGTCTGGTTTATGTTTTTTGTTGCGTATTTCTTATTTTAATTTTCTATGAAAATGTATAACATAGATATTGTGTTTTGAATGTTTAATACATTCTTAAAATTATATTTTTTTATTTATCAGAATCAAATTCTTATTAATAACTAGGCCCCAAGTTAAAGCCCCCACACAACTAACTGTTTCTTAGCCTTGGATTAATAGACCTAACAGGCTTGATATTAGATGACAGGTCTATATGCTTACCATTAAGTAAATTTTTTAAGAGACAACACTCATATTATTGTTCCCCTTATATCTTAAGATTCTATTCCCAGACTCCAAAACAGTGTTTCTCAAAGTTTTCTTGCAAAACATTAACTTCTCAACAGGTTTCATCAGAAGTAGTATCCAAGGTCAATTAAGTTTGGGAAACAGGGCATGAAAAATACCACTTCAGAGATTTAAAATGTCCATTAATATATTCAAGAGTCTGAGGAATACTGAAGCAAACAACCTATTTAACCTTCTTGTCAACTAATTGGGCCACATAGTTGTTTATGTGTATGTATGTGTATAAACATGTACATGCACAAAATCTATTGATATTCTGTGGAACTTGTACAAATTGTGTTCTAAAAACAGCTATTTGCTAAATGTTTCTCTAGACCAGTGATTCTCAACCTCAGCACTATTGACATTTGGGGATGCACAGTCCTTGGTTGGGGGCAGGGACTGCTGTCCTGTGCGTTGTACGATGCTTAGCTGCTTCCCGAGTCCTACCCACCAGATGCCAGTACCAATAAAAATATCTACAGGGCTTCCCTGGTGGCGCAGTGGTTGAGAGTTCGCCTGTGGAGGCAGGGTACACGGGTTCGTGCCCCGGTCTGGGAAGATCCCACATGCCGCAGAGTGGCTGGGCCCGTGAGCCATGGCCGCTGAACTTGCATGTCCGGAGCCTGTGCTCCACGACGGGAGAGACCACAACAGTGAGAGGCCCGCGTACAGCAAAAAAAAAAAAAAAAAAAAAAATCTCCAAACATTGCCAAATGTACTCTCAGGGGCAAAATTGCCCCCGTTTGAGAACTACTGATAGCAGTTTTCCACTCAGGTGTGAATTTGAGTGGAAGGTAGTTTGGAATTTTACAATAAGTATTTGGGCAGAAGGGCTGAGAATAAAAGGAAAGAAGAGAATGTTAAATGCTCATAGTGTTGCTAGCCTAGTTCTGAGGCTGCTGGTTCGGAGAAATGAAGTGTGTGATTCTTCACTCTTAATGTTTGCACAGCTTGCTGACCTGAAACTAATTCACTTGATATTCAAAGCATGGAAATCTTTTTTGATCTCTTAAGCTTTACATTTTTACGCACCCTCTTATATTGCAAATATTTATGGACTCCTTGGACCTTTTCTTAACTCGCTTCTACAATCTACCTGGATAATCTTTAGTACTGTCATGGGTTCAAATAATACCACTGTTTGATACATTTAAAGTACTGTCACCAATCTTGACTTTTATGCACAAATTTCCGTTTGAATTGAAAAATTCAAAATATATGAATCCCCAAAGTCTGTTCTTCATCTTTAATCTGCTGAAGCATCATCATTTCTATGACAAATGAGGAATGAGAAACTGATGCAGTTCCAGTCCAACCTCACCTGTTTCAGTTTGTCCTCACTCTCCCTGCTTCACATCTGTCTTCCCAACTTCCTGCCCTGCTGAGTTTGGCCTTCAGCTCCATATGCAAAGACGGAAGACTTATATAGACTTACAGCTCCCACACTGTGTGAATTCAAATCTTTATAAGAAATCCCTTATATATCCCTCCTAGTGATTCTATTTCTTCAAAAGAATGAGCAATCTTCTACCTTCTTTTCACCATCTTCACCTTCATTTTTCATCCTGCCTCCTTTCATGTCTTTATCAATTTCAATAATCCCCTATCTGGTCAGCCATCCACCAATCTCTTTTTGCATTCTTTGTTCACATGGACCTCAGAGGTACCTTTTTAAAAAGTATACATCCGTTCATTTTTTATTCATTCGCATGTACAAAATATTTAATGAACACTTGCTGTATATCAGGCACCATAACAGACATTAGAGATGAAGTGACAAAGAGGACAGACATAACTCCTTCTACTATAGAATATACTTAGTAATGAGGGAGACAGGCAAATAGCACAGAAGTTTAATAAAATAAGTATAAATGATGCTAAGTGCTTGGAAAGAAATGAACAAGATGAGGAATAGTGTAACTAGAGGAGTGAGGAGTAGGACATTCTGGATAATGTTGTCAGGGAAGACCTCTCAA
This sequence comes from Lagenorhynchus albirostris, assembly GCF_949774975.1. Classification (NCBI taxonomy): domain Eukaryota; kingdom Metazoa; phylum Chordata; class Mammalia; order Artiodactyla; family Delphinidae; genus Lagenorhynchus; species Lagenorhynchus albirostris. Next base: position 45,928,357 of record NC_083099.1, on the reverse strand, counting down.
GGTGGGATATTTAAGTTGAAGCCTGAGGATAGAACAGAAGCTAAAACTATCAGTGAGGTTTGTTCGAAGGAACTGAGTCACTGAGAGTGATATATAATGGATTTCTTATAAAAATTTGAGCTCACAGGATATGGGAGCTGATTAAGCCTGTGTGAAACCACTCTTTGCATCTTGTGCTGGAGGCTGAAGTCTGCAGTGCAAGAAGTTGGGAAGATGGGGCTTCCCTGGTGGCGCAGTGGTTGAGAGTTCGCCTGCCGATGCAGGGGACACGGGTTCGTGCCCCGGTCTGGGAAGATCCCACATGCCTTGGAGCGGCTGGGCCCGTGAGCCATGGCCGCTGAGCCTGCGCGTCCGGAGCCTGTGCTCCACAACGGGAGAGGCCACAACAGTGAGAGGCCCGCGTACCACAAAAAAAAAAAAAAAAAAAAAAAAAGAAGTTGGGAAGATGGATATGAAGTGGGAAGAGTGAGGCACACACTGTAACAGGTGAGAATGGGCTAGAACCTGCATCAGTTTCTCACCACCTCCAAGCTATCAACCTTAAAGATTCAAGTTACTTTCAGGAAAAGCTGCAACCCTTGTCATGGGGCTAAACATGCACCTAGTATAGGAGCAGAGGTAGCCAAAGGAGGATCTGATATTTCTGAAGGAGTTAGCGGCCCTGCTCTACTCCTTGCTACCAAGGTGAGCCAGCCGAGAAGCAAAAACCTGTGTGAACTATAACAGCACCTGCACACAGTGTCTTTGCACCAGTTGAGTCTCGACAGAATATATATGTTGCTCCTCTTTTGCCTTTCAAATTTCATGCCAAATATCCTTGTGTTTGCTTATAATTTGGAAATATGCAGGGAAGCGAATTCAGGGAAATGTGATTCCTGCTTAGCTAAGTGTACATAGTAAGATTCTATTGCGCTGGTCAGGTAAGGAGTGGGGAAAAGTGTATTCTAGGCATTGTGATGAATATGTGTGAAATCTCTGAGACATTAAAGTGTTTGATATATTTGATGAACTGAGAACGAAAGTGGTTGGACAACAGTAAAGGAGCAGTAGAAGAGCATGAAATGATATTAAAGAGACAAGCAGGGTTGAGGTTCTGCCATATTACATGGGCTACGTAGGTGGCAAATGGTCACCATTTCCTTAAAAGTCTTCTGTTTCCTCCCATCAGTAAATCCAAGTTTCTTTCCTTTCCATTCTAGTTGCTAAAATGGTGTTACAACAGCTAACTAAAGTGGGAATGCACAGAATGCTCTGAACGCACATTATAATCACTGCAGAGATTATATTTTTAATTGGTCTGAGCTCTATTCCTGGTGACTGCTGAATTAGAATAGTATTAGACAGGTTCACATTAGGATACTCCTGGATATGTGAGGTTTCTCATTAGCAATTAGGCCCTGGAACATAAAAAGTTAAGATGATAAAATAATTAATTGGAAATCAAACGCTGAGTCTTTTCGTAGGATAACACCTTAGAATTTTGGCAGCACCTGCTTGTATTCTTAGTAGGGATGGCTGCTTCCATTTGAGATGACTAATTGTGAGGATAGACTTGCAAGGTCATTTTCCTTATCACCTTCCTTTTGATTCTAGGTTTTGAATGACGTAACTCTTCCTCCTGCCTTCTACTCACACCCTCCACCTCCTTCTAAGGAAAATGAAATAAGACTGAATACTGCCTGTGAGGAGACTTATTAACTGTATTTTATCCTCTACTGGACTCCTCAGACATGTCTGATAATGAAATAGAAAAACTTCTTGGTAACAGATTATACTTTCCTCCTGTCCACATTAAGGCATAGCAAATGGGTGATGAAGTGAAAAGAAAAAGGATAAGGTTAAATTTCAGTTTTCAACTTCAAGTTTTCAGTTTTGGTGAGAACAATTTGCCTCCATCATTTTCTACACTTTTCTGCTACCCAACGTCAAATGATTCAATGTAAAATTGCTAAGCCAAAATTAGGTTTGGTTAACATTATTAATTTCATGGATACATAACAGATAGAAGGCAGAGACATTATTAATTTCATAGATACATAATAGATAGAGGGCAGATATGCAGTATGTCAATTTATGGAATAATTCTATATGGCTATATAGAAATAAACAATGACATAACAGTAATGTCTCTGGAGTCAAAGTGCTTCCTCCATCACTTTACTGTGTGACTTGGACTAAGCAACTTCACTTCTTGGTGTCTCATATTCTTCATATATAAAATAATGATTAAAAAAATACCCCATAGGCTTATTGTGAATTGTCAAGTTTAAATGAGTTACTGTACAAAGTACTTAGAAAAGCACTGGACACTACATAAACTTACTATTAATATGTGTATGTGTGTGTGTATAACACATATATATGTATGTATCACATGTTTATACACTATATACTTGTATTTATAATCTTTTATATATTTTTAATCTGTCATGTAAACATTCTTGGAAGAAGTACATAATTAAGAATTTTTTAAATTATCAGATAACATCACAGTGTATTACTCTTGAAGATTTGCACAATTGAGATACCTCAGCCTGCTCAGGGGAAGGAAGATGAAACAGCAGGTATTATCACTAAGAGATTTTGAGGTCTTGTATGGAATAGAAGGGAAAGCAAGATTCTCACAATTGTAATGTAGCAGGATAGCATTTCAATTACTATGCTATTTGGAAAAGGTTATGGTCTCAAAAAGGTAATTTTTATTCAGCATTATTACAGAGTAGGCAATTGATTCCATTCATTTCAGTAAAGGGATTCGGAATCACAGATGATGAATCTCTTTTCAAAGAAAAACACTTGCATCTTCAGAAAGTAATTTATGAGGCCACATTCATGTCACGAACAGAATAAAGAATGCCAAGAGGTAGGAGCTTCGCCCATTATTTACTGGTGGTCCTTTTTTCCTTTCTTTGGTACTCTATGAAGTGGTGGTGTTTATTGGTCCTTATGTGAGAAGAAGAATTGCTGTGCTCCCATCACAAGGTCATGTTGGCCTTCCCCCTTCCCCTACTGCTTTTTCCTGCTGCTCTAAATTACACACGCTGCTGAATTCCAGCCAGGAACAAAGATCAAGATAAATGCTTCAACTAGGAGTTATCTTTATTGTTTTTGTTTTATCTTTATTGTTGTTATGTAATGTTGATATTTTATTTATTTATAATATTAAAAGATATTGTAAAGTCAGCAAAAAGAAGAGTTACCTCTGATGTTCTCAGTTGTTCCCATGGGATAATATACACATGAAATCATAATTTTAGAGCTATGGCAGACTTGAGAATTTATCTACTCAAGACCCTTCATTTTACAGAGGAAGAAATAGAGTTCCAGAAAATTAACATGGACACAGCTTTCTTCCTTAATAAACCACTAATATTATCAAAAAATAAAATCACCACAATCACAATAAGGAAAGATTGATAATTTACCTAAAAAAGCTAAGAAATTATAACAGGAAATGGAGAATATGAAAAAAGATGGGAATAAAGAAAAAAACTGGGAACAAAAGGCACTACATGATCCTTATTCTAAAGAGAACCATCAGCAAATGTGGCCAGTTAACCCAAGGTATTATTAAGAGTCTCAAATCCTCCCTTTCTGCTAGAGAAAAACATTACTGGCACCTTCATTTATCTTCCCCAAAAGGTCACAGATCTAGAAACTACCATATAGATATAGTTGAAGAAACTGTTGATGCTTAATTTTAAGAGAGGACTTTGTGAATATAATAATCGTTTTTAACATTTTTGAAGGAGTGTCTAATGAGAAGGTATCAAATAGTCTATGAAACTATAGAGAAGACTAGGAGAAATAGGTGAGCCTAGAAGAGAGACAGTTTCTAAATATAAACATAAAAGAGGCAGAAAGTAAGTAACCCAACCCCTGGAGCATTCAGATAGAAGGAGAGAGGAAGACCAGTATTAGGGACCAAATGCCAAGCACACCTTCTAGACAATGAATAACAAAAAGTTCTTTCAAGTAACATTGAAGACATTTCCCATGAAGAATATAAGACTCATGACACAAAGTAAGAGACCCACATAGCTTGGCAGGTGGAAATTCAAAATGGACTGCTGTATGTAAAACAACTGGGTTAGTAGAGTATTAAACGGTTTGTTCCTTCCCTTCTCCTTAAATAATATCATTCTTTAAGATGTTTTAGATCCATTTCCTCCAGGATGATTTCTTTTTCCAGCTGACCTGCAACTATCTTAATATCATTTACTGTAATGGATTGGTTAGACCCCTTTCTTTTAGGGGCTTAACTTTCTTCTCTGTGAACTCCTACCAAACTCATTCCCAGTTTACATTCAATTTGTCCTAAAGATCTTTCACATTCTGTTTCATGGTTTTCCATCTCACTCTTATAATACTTTTACATTTCATTTCAATTAGTTATTTACATGTCTGTCTCCTCAATAAGACTGGGAGGGTCTTGAAAGCAAGAACATTGTTTTGCTGTTATTGTAGTTTCAGTGTATCAGTGCTTAGAGTGTGCATTGCAAGTGTCCAGTAAACTTTTGTAGATTAATTGATTGAATGCATACATACATAAGCAAAGAAATAGGAATGTGTTACCTGGTAACTTAGAGTGGTACCCTTAAGGGCTTAGATCATGTCATATTTCTTGGTACCACATAGCACTTGTTGATTTGCATAGAATATAACAAATACTAAATATTATGCATGCTATGATTTAATTGTCTTTAGCTTATTTACACTGTCATGCTACAGGATCATGTTATACTACATTATGTTTTTATTTATATGCTTTACAGGTACACCTATAAAAGTGGAGCAAATTTAGAGTTTACCATTTATAACATTATAATTTATGGTCTGCCACAGTCTTGAAGCCTAGTGTATTCTAGACTACTATATAAAGGACTCTAGAAATACACATCTACAGGAAAAACAAATTAAAAATTATGTGATCCTCACTCTAATGAATAATTTGTATGAGTGGAAAGTCACCCCCAAACCAGAAAACAGTCAAGAAAGAAATTACTTTCATGGTATCATTCATAGGTCATTCATTCAACAGACAATTATCAAATATCCACTCTACAAATATTTCTATAGCAGCTTCTAAGGCTTGAAGATAAAACTTTTCCTTTTCCTTATGTAAAAATAGCTATAGTAAGTACTAACATTTATTTAGTACTTTTTTTTTTTTTGCCAGTCACAATGCCAAGCTCCAAATATAAATCATCTCACAATATTTTCACAACAATGGAATGAAGAGAAACATTTCTGTATTACAGGTGAGGGAACTGAGACTCAAGGATACGAGCCTCATGCCCCATGTCCCACGTTTAGTGAAGGCTGTAGTCAGGACTCACCCTGCGGTGGGCTGGCTCCACAGCTGACTTCACAGAGCACCCTAGTAAACTCAGTAGAGTTCACCTTCATTCACTGTCCAGAGCACCTGTGTTCCCTGAACAACCTGCCATCACAAAGCCTTATTTCAATATATTTCATACAGTGTATTTTACTGGATGATATATTTGAAGTTTTATTTTTTAGACTTAGAAAGAACCAAGTGTTGCAAGTACTTTCAAGGATATCCTTTTCCCCTTCCCTCCCCTTAAACCTGAGCAGTCTTTCACTTCTTCCCAAGGTTTCAACTTGGACTTAGAGTTCTTATGTCAGTTTCTGTTAGGGGACCTTTTATCCTCTAGCTGAGACAGTTTAATAAGTACTGGGTCTGGCAAGATATCTCATGTGCTGAAGTTCTGCTCTGCCACTTGCTAGCTCTGTAAATTGTCACATAACTTGACTGAGTCTTTATGTTTTAATCTGTGAACAGAAAAAAGAAATGTCTACTGAAAATGAAAAGCATCAGCCTCACTGAGGACTTCTGGTGACTGTGTCATGTGGTAACATAAGCATTAGCCAATTCTCTGTTGGGCAAGTTGAATATATCATTCATTCAATCGGGGCTAATATTCAGCCATTATGCCATGATAAACAAATACTGGTGATTAAAATATGAAAATACTTCCTGAAGAGTAAATAATTGCTTCTCTGGGTCCTGAGTGCCTCTCCTCTTCCCAGGCTGTCTCTTCTACCTTCTTCTCTTATCCCTTAGACCTCCCTACTGTCCAGAAAATAAAAGGGCCCAGCAGGACCCTCCAGAATCCTGCTGCAATTCCACAGCTTACATCATTTCTAACTAAACAGAACTCTTGCTATCCTGGTTGTAAATTAGTTTTTAAAATACTCTTGCTTCTAACAGATATTTCTTGAGCATACTAAGTGCCTCTCAGAATGAGACATACATGGCACTGTCAGAGAATTTAAGGTCTCTGCTTAACCTTTCAGAAAAGAGAACCAGTTTCAAAGAAATAAGGAGCACTGCCAGCAACCATTTTAGAATATGATTATATGTCTGACTTTAGAAAGAGCTGAGAGTAATCAGTATGCTACACAATTTTCTTAACTGTTTATACTGCTCTCTTTACCGCCAAAGTGGCTTAGGCTTAATGAGAATTGGGGATTTAAGCATTCAGTTTTATTCTCTACTATAAAGTATAAATCATTTGTGTTCTTCTGAATAGTTTGTAAACTCACAGGAAGGCTTGGCACCTGGATTCCCATTGATATTTGATTCTTGCCGAATGTTGCATGTACTGCAAAGCCATTTATTGCTTTACAGCAATTTTTCCTTCACCTTAGCCACTAATGACTCATTGCTGATCCATTATGGTCCAGCTATTCAACTTCTTTATGGCATAAGCTTGTATTTCATTTTCAAAAAATCTGTGCTTTCAGTTTAAAACAGAGGAGCTATTGATGTACAGATGCAGAATATGCATGAGTAAGCCTCACATGGGAAAGATTTTTCTGCAACATAAAACTTGTTTCATTAAAGAAAAGTGAAAATGTTGACACCCAGAAATCAACTGATCAGAATCTTAGTCGTTAACAGATTACCATATAAAGTGTAAGTGTACAGGAGAGAACAATTTGAGCTGAAGACAGAGCAAATCCAAAGAAAATCTGATATTAATAGTGAAATCTATTTTATAGTTAATGCTATATTCACTTAACAGATGTTAAAGTATACATTGAGAAATTAACTCTGTTGGGAACATTGACGCCAGGTAGTTAGAACCTAGAGTTGACTCTGCCATTCTAGAAGGGTCCATAGGGGATAAGAGTGCAAATGTACTTGATAAGTTTATTGTAATCTTATACAGAATTTGTAAAGGCAAATACATCCCCAAGCCATCTTCCCTGCAGCTCAAAGAAGTTCCAGTTCTAATTACCTTCATAAGATTTTGTGCATTAAAATAGTTTCCTCCATCAAACTTGATAATTATTCTACATAATCATGAATTTAACCATAGCACAAACATGCAAGTAGATTAATTTCTTTGTATCACCTCAGAGGGCTCTCTGTGGCTGTAAAGTTGAATGGACACTAAAGTTAGATGAAGCAAGGAGTTTGTTTGTAAATGTAAATTAAATGTAAAACAAGTTTAAAGATGATGTCAGTCATCACTGTTCCATCACTAAGCATTGCCTCTTTCCTGTAACTTTCCAATGAGAAGAACACAAAATCAGAAAACTCTCAGTGATATTATAAGAGTGAGAATAACAGACTAGTGAGAACTCAGAGAAATATTTGATAGTCAAAAAAAAAGAAGGAAGTATATAAGGGAACAGAGATTAGATTGAATTTATTCCAAAACATACTGAAACTTATCTCTACCTAACACTGAAGGAACCAAAGTTTACTTTTCTGATACACACTTTTTGTGTAAGCTTCCTTCCTGAGAAGAATCTTGCATAAAATTGGTAAATATTACAGATGTAAAGATTACTATTTTTTTGACTATTTCATAGCTCTTTTCTTCCTTGAGAAGAGTTTGCTGTTTTCATTTCCCCTAAGTTGCTAAATGGCATTTAAGATGTGATTTAAACTATCTAAATGTTGTGGTTGAAAAAGGACATGTAATCCAACAGAATTCAGAGAAAAGTAGAAAGAAAACACTAACTACAAAAGATGGGAACATAACTTAAAATCAGTCACTAATAATTTATAAAGCAGTTTGTTGAGTCCAATTACATGACTGGCTTTTGAAAAGTTTAAAATATAGTTGGTGAAAATATATAAAAATACTACCAATAATATCAATACTTCAAGATAATGTAATTGATTTTTTAGTATGAACTTAATGATATTATAGGTTATCAAAAAAGAGAGCCCTGGAATTGGGATAAACTTCTGAAGTAAAAAAAAGAAAAAGAAAAAGAAAGAAAGAGGAGGAAAAAGAGACACAGGGTAACTGGAGTGTATGAAACTAGAATTAATACTGAAAAATGAGTATGTTGATAGATGGTAAGGATGCAGGAAGAATTTCAAGGGAGAGACCACTCCAAAATGGTTAATGACAAAGTGCAGAGTTGGCTATAAGTAGAGAAGTTGCATAGGATACAGGGAAGAGGAATCTGAAGAAACTGGTGTCTCTAAATACGCGGTGACTTAGGAGACAGACTTTGGTGTTCACATCAACAGGACCAGCTGGAAACAGAGAAAAAAGAGGGGGGGATTACTAATGGAATGCTAAAGTGTATAGAGGCTGGACCATTTTCAAGCCACTGGATGGCTGAATGCATAATATTTGCAAAGGCAAAACAACTTCAGACATTAATTTTGAAAGTCTGTGTGGCATTAAAGAGAAATAAATCTTTCAACTTAGTGTGTGTTAGGAAGTAGCAGAAGATCTCACACAGCCTGTTACCTTTAAGATAAATGCCTAGAAATACATTATCCCAAGTGATCTGTCCATTTGTGTGTGGATTCCAACCAGGGTATAAGGAAAAGTAGAATCTAGCCCAACTTCGGGAAGCAATGCTGAGAACAAACCAGGAGTGTATGCCCTAGCAAGGCCAGTTTCTAATATGAGAAATATACTGGAATATTGAATGAGTTCCAAACATTTAGAAATTAGAATATTTAATATTAGAAAAAGAAAAAAAAAACCTTGGAATTCTAACTTTGAAAAACCCAATCGCAAAATTGGGTTCTGATTTCTGAATGATGAAGATGCCCTATTAGGGCATCTCCTCTTAAATGTATCCAACTTCTTATTTCATCTGCTTAATACCATTATTAAGACCATGATGACTTAATGCAGTTACTTTACCTGCCTTGCTCCTATGTACACAAACACTTGGGATCCCTGGTTTAAAACAGTGGTCTTCAAGCTGAGATGTACAACCTCCACAGCTCGCAAAGATTTTCTAATGTGTACCTGGTCATGAATGGTTTTAAGAGAATCAAATTTCCAACTTTGAACACTAATATTCTCTTTCTTAAAATTTGTCTTCCTGAGAAGACATTTGGTGGAGACAATCAGCCTGTTTTTCTTAGCAACTTTTTCTTTCACAACTGTCAGTCTCACTATGCTGCACTGCCTCAGGGTGTCAAAGCCCATAGGTCAACTAACTATAGGGAGAATTCAAAGAATTGGTATCACCAATGCCTGATATAGACAAAGTAAGACAAAGCATATATGGAGTTTCATATCTTTGGCAATCTTACTAACTCTTAAATGGCTTTAGGAATGGTGCATTTTTACTAATGAATTTAATATTTTCTGAATTTAAATATTTTATAGAGTGGAATTTAAGGAATATGAAAATTTTCATCTATATTGCCTCCTTACTCCACACTGCCTCTCTTCAATTATTTTTGAAAAATGCATTGTTGTTGAGGAGAGACTCATGAGATCAAAGTGAAGCATTGATAAGAAATTTTGATAAAAGCATTGCCTCTTTTCATCCAGGCAACAAATTCATGGTAAGGTTCCATGTTTTTATTGAGCTAGTCACTCCTCCATCCATCTTAGAACTAAAATTCATAAGTCAAATGATAATCTCAGAAATTTATTTGTATTGAAACGTGTAGTCACATTTTTCTTGGTAAAAACTTACTCTGAGGGGAGACTTTCAAGAGGGCAGAGGAGTAAGATGTGGAGATCAATTTCCTCCCCATAAATACATAAACAATACATGTACATGTGGAACAACTCCTACAGAACACCTACTGAATGCTGGCAGAAGACCTCAGACTTTCCAAAAAGGAAGAAAATCCCCACATAAATGGGTAGGGAAAAGAAAAAACAGAGATGAAAGAATAGGGATGGGACCTGCACCTCTGGGAGGGAGCTGTGAAGGAAGAAAAGTTTCCACACACAAGGGAACCCCTTCACTGGCAGGAATGGAGGGTGGGCGGGTTGGGGGGAAGCTTTGGAGCCATGAAAGAGAGTGCAGCAACAGGGGTGCAGAGGGCAAAGCAGAGAGATTCCCACACAGAGGATCAGTGCCAACCAGCACTCAACAACCTGAGAGGCTTTTCTGCTCACCCACCGGGGTGGGTGGGGGCTGGGAGCTGAGGCTCGGGCTTTGGAGGTCAGACCCTAGTGAGAGGACTAAGGTTGGCTGCACAAAGACAGCCTGAAAGGGGCTAGTGCACCACAGCTAACTGGGAAAAGGCTAACAGGAAAAAGTCTAGACCTGCCAGAAAGGCAAGAGACCTTTGTTTTGGGGTGTACAGGGAGAGGGGATTCCTTCCCAGTGTGCCCACAGAAGGCACAGCACCATGTAAATGAGCTCCAGAGATGGGCACAAGCCATGGCTATCAGCTTGGACCCCAGAGATGGGCATGAACTGCTAATGCTGCTGTTACTGCCACTAAGAATCCTGTGTGCAAACACAGGTCACTACCCACACCCACCACCCACCCTGGGAGCCTGTGCAGCACACCACTGCCAGGGTCCTGAGATCGAGGAACAACTTCTCCAGGAGAACATGGCACACCTCAGGCTGTTCCAAAGTCACACCGGTCTCTGCTGCCATAGGCGCACCCTGCATTCTGTACCCCTCCATTACCCTGGTCTGAGTGAACAAGAACCACCTAATTATCCTCTGCTTCAACCCAATCCAGTCTGAGTGGTGAACAGATGCCTGAGGATGGCCTAAACACAGAGGCAGGGCCAAAACAAAAGCTGAACACCAGGAGGTGTGTGAACAAAGAAGAGAAAGGGAAATTTCTCCATGCATCCTCAGGAGCAGCAGATTAAATTCCCACAATCAACTTGATAAACTCTCCATCTGAAGAATACCTGAATAGAAAACAAATGTTCCCAAAATTGAGGCAGTGGGCTTTGGGAGCAACTGTAGACTTGGGGCTTGCTTTCTGCATCTAATTTGTTTCTGGTTTCATGTTTATCTTAGTTTATTATTGAGTGCTTACTATCATTTGTGGATTTGTTTATTGGTTTGGTTGGTCTCTTCCTTTTTTTATATATATATTTATGTATTTTTCTCATTTTTCTCTTTTTTGTGAGTGTGTATGTGTATGCTCCTTTATATGATTTTTGTCTGTATAGGTTTGCTTTTACCATTTGTCCTAAGATGTTGTCTATTCTTTTTTTTTCTTTCTTCTTTTCCTCTGAACCACATGGCTGGAAGGGACTTGGTGTTCCATCTAGGTGTTGGGCCTGAGCCTCTGAAGTGGGTGGGCTGAGTCCAAGACATTGGATCACCAGAAACCTCCCAGCCCCAAGTAATATCAATCCATGAGAGCTCGGCCAGAGGTCTTCGTCTCAACACTAAGACCCAGCTCCACCCACTGGCAGCAAGCTCCAGTGCTGGACGCCCCATGCCAAACAACTAGAAAAACAGGAACACAACCACACCCATTAGCAGAGATGCTGCCTAAAATCATAATAAGTTCACAGAAACTCCAAAACACACCACCGGACGTGGCCCTGCCACCAGAAGAACAAGATACAGTCCCACCCACCAGAACACAGGCATGAGTGCTCTCGACCAGGAAGCCAACACAAGCCACTGAACCAACCTCACACACTGGGTGCAGACACCAAAAATAATGGGAACTATGATCCTGCAGACTGCAAAAAGGAGACCCCAAACACAGTAAGTTAAAAAAAAAAGAGAAAACAGAGAAATATGCAGCAGATGAAGAAGCAAAGTAAAAATCCACCAGACCAAACAAATGAAGAGGAAATAGGCATTTTATCTGAAAAAGAATTCAGAATAATAATAGTACAGATGATCCAAAATCTTGGAAATAGAATGGAGAAAATACAAGAAACCTTTAACAAGGAGCTAGAAGAACTAAACAGCAAACAAACACTGATGAACAACACAATAAACGATTTAAAAAATTCTTTAGAGGGAATCAATAGCAGAATAACTGAGGCGGAGAAAGGATAAGTGACTTGGAAGATAAAATAGTGGAAATAACTGCTACAGAACAGAATAAAGAAGAAAGATGAAAAGAAATGAGGATAGTCTCAGAGACCTCTGGGACATTAAACACACCAACATTCGAAATATAGGGGACCCAGAAGAAGAAGAGAAAAAGAAAGGGTCTGAGAAAATATTTGCAGAGAGTATAGTTGAAAACTTCCCTAACATGGGAAAGGAAATAGTCAATGAAGTTCAGAAAGCTCTGAGAGTCCCATACAGGATAAATCCAAGGAGAAACATGACAAGAAACATATTACTCAAAATATCAAAATTTAAATTCAAAGAAAACATATTAAAAGCAGCAAGGGGGGCTTCCCTGGTGACGCAGTGGTTGAGAGTCTGCCTGCCGATGCAGGGGACACGGGTTCGTGCCCCGGTCTGGGAAGATCCTACATGCTGCAGAGTGGCTAGGCCCGTGAGCCATGGCCACTGAGCTTGCGCATCCGGAGCCTGTGCTCCACAGTGGGAGAGACCACAACAGTGAGAGGCCTGTGTACCACAAAAAAAAAAAAAAAAAAAAAAAGCAGCAAGGGAAAAGCAACAAATAACATTCAAGGAAAACCCCATAAGGTTAATAGCTGATCTTTCAGCAGAAACTCTACAAGCCAGAAGGCAGTGGAAGGACATATTTAAAATGATGAAAAGGAAGAATGTACAACCAAGATTACTCTACCCAGCAAGGATATCATTCAGATTCAATGGAAAATTAAAACCTTTACAGATAAAAAAAAGTTAGGAGAATTCAGCACCACCAAACCAGCTTTAAAACAAATGCTAAAGGAACTTCTCTGGACAGGAAAAACAAGACAAGGAAAAGACCTACAAAAACAAACCCAAAACAGTTAAGAAAATGGTAATAGGAACATACATATTGATAATTACCTTAAATGTAAATTGATTAAATGCTCCAACCAAAACACACAGACCTGCTGAATGGATACAAAAAAAAGGCCCATATATATGCTGTCTACAAGAGACCCACTTCAGACCTAGGGACACATACAGACTGAGAGTGAGGGGATGGAAAAAGATATTCCATGAAAATGGAAATCAAATGAAAGCCGAACTAGCAATACTAATATCAGACAATAGACTTTAACATAAAGACTATTACAAGAGACAAAGAAGGACACTACATAATGATCAAGGGATCAATCCAAGAAGATATAACAATGGTAAATCTTTATGCATCCAACATAGGAGCACCTCAATACATAAGGCAAATGCTAACAGCCATAAACAGGGAAATCAATAGTAACATAATAATAGTAGGCGACTTTAACACCCCACTTTCACCAATGGACAGATCATCCAAAATGAACATAAATAAGGGAAAACAAGCTTTAAAAAACACATTAGAACATACAGACCTAACTGATATTTATAGGACAGTCCAAACAAAAACAACAAAATACACTTTCTCCTCAAGTGCTTATGGAACATTCTCCAGGGTATATCATATCTTGGGTCACAAATCAAGCCTCAGTAAATTTAAAAAATTTGAAATTGTGTCAAGTATATTTTCCGACCACAATGCTTTGAGACTAGATATCAATTACAGGAAAAAAAACTGTAAAAAATACAAACACATGGAGACTAAACAATATGTTACTAAATAACCAAGAGATCACTGAAGAAATCAAAGAGAAAATTAAAAAAATACCTAGATACAAATGACAATGAACACATGATAACCCCAAACCTATGGAATGCAGCAAAAGCAGTTCTAAGAGGGAAGTTTATAGCTATACAAGCCTACCTCTAGAAACAAGAAAAGTCTCAAATAAACAACCTAACTTTACACCTAGAGCAATTAGAGGAAGAAGAGCAAAAAAAATCTCAAGTCAGCAGAAGGAAAGAAATCATAAAGATCCAATCAGAAATAAATGAAAAAGAAATGAAGGAAACAATAGGAATGATCAATAAAACTAAAAGCTGGTTCTTTGAGAAGATAAAAAAATTGATAAGCCATTAGCCAGACTCATCAAGAAAAAAGGGGAGAAGAATCAAATCAACAGAATTAGAAATGAAAAAGAAGTAAACATTGACACTACAAAAATACAAAGGATCATGAGACACTACTACAAGCAACTCTATGCCAATAAAATGGACAACCTGGAAGAAATGGACAAATTCTTAGAAAAGTACAACTTTCCAAGACTGAACCAGGAAGAAATAGAAAATATGAACAGATAAATCACAAGCACTGAAATTGAAACTGTGATTAAAAATCTTCCAACAAACAAAATATCAGGAACAGATGGCTTCACAGGTGAATTCTATCAAACATTTAGAGAAGAGTTAACACCTATCTTTCTCCAACTCTTCCAAAATATAGCAGAAGAAGGAACACTCCCAAACTCATTCTACGAGGTCACCATCACCCTGATATCAAAACGAGACAAAGATGTCACAAAAAAAGAAAACTATAGACTAATATCACTGAAGAACATAGATGCAAAATTCCTCAACAAAATACTAGTAAACAGAATCCAACAGCACATTAAAAGGATCATACATCATGATCAACTGGGGTTTATCCCAGGAATGCAAGGATTCATCAATATACACAAATCAATCAAAGTAATAAACCATATTAACAAATTGAAGGCTTAAAACCATATGATCATCTCGATAGACGCAGAAAAAGCTTGCAACAAAATTAAACACCCATTTATGACAAAAACTCTCCAGAAAGTAAGAATAGAGGGAACCTACCTCAACATAATAAAGGACATATATAACAAACCCACAGCCAACATTGTTCTCAATGGTGAAAAACTGAAACCATTTCCTCTAAGATCAGGAATAAGACAAGGTTGCCCACTCTCACCACTATTATTCAACATAGTTTTGGAAATTTTAGCCACTGCAATCAGAGAAGAAAAAGAAATAAAAGGAATCCAAATCAGAAAAGAAGTAAAAATGTCACTGTTTGCAGATAACATGATACTATACATAGAAAATCCAAAGGTGCCACCAGAAAACTACTAGAGTTAATCAATGAATTTTGTAAAGTAGCAGGATACAAAATTAATGCATAGAAATCTCCTGCATTCATATACACTAACGACAAAAAATCTGAAAGAGAAAATAAGGAAACAATCCCATTTACCACTGCAACAAAAAGAATAAAATACCTAGGAATAAACCGTCCTAAGGAGTCAAAAGCCCTGTATGCAGAAAACTATAAGACACTGATGAAAGAAAGTGAAGAAGTTACAAACAGATGGAGAGATATACCATTTTCTTGGATTGGAAGACGGAACATTGTGAAAATGACTATACCACCCAAAGAAATCTACAGATTCAATGCAAACCCTATCAAACTGCCAATGGCATTTTTCACAGAACTAGAACAAAAAATTTTACAATTTGTATAGAAACACAGAAGACCCAGAATAGCCAAAGCAGTCTTGAGAAAGAAAAATGGAGCTGGAGGAATCAGGCTCCCTGACTTCAGTCTATACTACAAAGCTACAGTAATCAAGACACTATGGTACTGGCACAAAAACAGAAATATAGATCAATAGAACTGGATAGAAAGCCCAGAGATAAACCCATGCTCCTATGGTCACCTTATCTTTGACAAAGGAAGCAAGAGTATACAATGGAGAAAAAGCGTGTAAAAAGTGGTGCTGGGAAAACTGGACAGCTACATGTAAAAGAATGAAATTAGAACACTTCCTAACACCATACACAAAAATAAACTCAAAATGGATTAAAGACCTAAGTGTAAGGCCAAACACTATAAATCTCTTAGAGGAAAACATAGGCAGAACACTCTATGACATAAATCCCAACAAGATCCTTTTTTGACTCACCTCCTAGAGTAATGGAAATAAAAACAAAAATTAAGAAATGGGACCTGATGAAAATTAAAAGCTTTTGCACAGAAAAGGAAACCATAAACAAGACGAAAAGACAACCCTCAGAATGAGAGAAAATATTTACAAATGAAGCAACTGACAAAGGATTTATCTCCAAAATATACAAGCAGCTCATGCAGTCTCAATATCAAAAAAACAAAAAACCCAATCCAAAAATGAGTGGAAGGCCTAAATAAACATTTCTCCAGAGAAGATATACAGATTGCCAACAAACACATGAAAGGATGCTTAACATCACTTATCATTGGAGAAATGCAGATCAAAACTACAGTGAGGTATCACCTCACACCAGCCAGAATGTCCATCATCAAAAAATTTACAAACAATAAATGCTGGAGAGGGTGTGGTGAAAAGGGAACCCTTTTGCACTGTTGGTGGGAATGTAAATTGATACAGCCACTATGGAGAACAGTATGAAGGTTCCTTAAAAAACTGAAAATAGAACTACCATATTACCTGGCAATCCCACTACTGGGCATATACACTGAGAAAACCATAATTCAAAAAGAGTCATGTACCACAATGTTCATTTCAGCTCTATTTACAATAGCCAGGACATGGAAGCAACCTAAGTGTCCATCGACAGATGAATGGATAAAGAAAATGTGGCACATATACACAATGGAATATTACTCAGCCATAAAAAGAAACAAAATTGAGTTTTTTGTAGTGACGTGGATGGACTTAGAGTCTGTCATATAGAGTAGTGAAGTAAGTCAGAAAGAGAAAAACAAATACCATATGCTAACACATATATATGTAATGTAAAAAAAAAAAAGGTTCTGATGAACCTAGGGGCAGGACAGGAATAAAGACACAGGTGTAGAGAATGGACTTGAGGACACGGGGATGGGGAAGGGTAAGCTGGGACGAAGTGAAAGGGTAGCATTTTCATATATACACTACCAAATGTAAAATAGATAGCTAGTGGGAAGCAGTTGCATAACACAGGGAGATCAGCTTGTTGCTTTGTGACCACCTAGAGGGGTGGGATAGGGAAGTTGGGAGTGAGGTGCAAGAAGGAGGGGATATGTGGATATATGAATACATATAACTGATTTGCTTTGCTATACAGCAGAAATTAACACAACATTGTAAAGCAATTATACTCCAATAAAGATGTTAGGAAAAAAAACAACTTAGTCTGATGTTATAGGTTATCTGTCAAAAAGAAATGCCTCTACAATTTAGTCACAAGACAGTCATTGTTTTAGAGATAGAATCAACCAAATCTGCAATTACAATGTTTTAATAAAAATATTTAAGAAACATATGCTAATATAAAATCTTGTAATAAAATAATTTTATTGAAATAAATTTAAATAATATATGTATTTTTGATGCAGAGGTGTATGATAGGATGATCAGTAAAACACTTTCAAGCATAACTATACTATACAATGGGTGAATTCTGAATTCAGAAAATGGAATGGAATGGAAATGTGAGTTTAAGGAGAAAAGGGAACAATGATAAATTCATATTCTTGATTATGTATATTTTAATTTAATTATATTAGGTATCAAATTGATATGGTATTTCAAGTCCAATGGATAAATTTGCAAGGGTGAGGTAACAGTTTTAGTTTTAATTGGCAATATTTACATAATGTAGGACATTGCTCACTTTCATACTATTTAAATTTTTGTTGAATTTACAAATTTTTGAGGATGTATATAACTTTTCAAAAAACCTTTTTGGAGGTGTACATGGAAGTATATCAGAAGATTACTTTTTTGGAGAAAATTGAGTTTTGAAATTTTCGTTGGTTACCAAATCTCATCCGTGATAAGGTAGTTACAGTTTATTTAGATTCCTGCTCTTGTCACACAGGAGACTGTGGTGTTGATATATATTATTTCCTGATCTGGTCAAAAGTGAATTAGAAAATTAGGCAAGATTGAATTTTTGTGAGAGATCTAGCTGTTAAAATTTGGGGACAGCAGACACTAATAGAAGTGGATAAAAGCAACATGAAAATATTGTGAGATGTGACTGTGGGGAAGTTTGAAAATCAAACAGAGAATTTTAGATTAATTATAAATAAAATGTCTCTGAGTATTCTAAATTAACCATCTCAAAGGAATGTTGAAGAGAAAAAAGAAGTAAACCTCCTTTGAGTAAAGATTATAATACTTGGAGTAAACAATAGTTTAAGCACTAGGTGAAATAAGAAGTAAACAATGCAATATTATTGAATTATGGTAATGGATAACATCATAATACTTAAGATGTTAAGACTGTATTAACAGTTTACATTTATCAGTTGTTTACTATTATTGTTAATAGCTAAATTATTTTATTCTAAAGCATTAAGAGCAGACTTGCTGAATAATATGCAAAATATTATCTTTAAAAATTTTACAGAAAAATAAAAAAATCTTTAAATCCTGATATTTAGTCAAAAACAGTATTAGTTTTAATTTATTGAGTGTTTGTTGCAGACCAAGCACTATCCTAAATATTTACCTTCAGTAACATTATAATAACTCATTACCTTTTCCAATCAATCCTCTGAGAAAAGTATTATTACTATCATTATGTTAGCGATTTGAAAAACCTGAGGTACAGCCCATAAGTCTGAATCAAGAACAAGAAATTGCCTAAATACAATAACTTATTTTTCACTCAATCCATAAGACAGAAAAGCTTAAAATCTGTAGCTTTTTATAACTGAAAGATAAATTCAAGTCTTCTTGGCACAAAATCTCATTTTAAAAGCAACTGAGCATTGTGCCTAGACCAAAAGCAAGACCAAAATTGGATACAAGCTCTCCTATCTCCTCATCCATTGCCTTAACATAACCATATATTTCACTACTAATATGAAGAAAATAATAATAATGTCAAAAGGTTGCTTCTAGGAGTAAATTATCAAAGGATTGCTTTGAGAAGTAAATTGGTTAATTCACATAAAATACCTAGAACAGTGTCTGGTATATAACTAACACTCAATCAGTTTGATCTAATGCTGTTGTTAGGCTAATGATTAATTTAAGTTCACCTTTCAAATTTCATTTCTTCTTTAATTCCAGATTTCTTTCATGTTGTTCCATCATCTTTAGGCTTTTTAAAGATACATCTTTTTAAAGATACAATCAGTTACATAAATTCTCAAAACCTAAAATTCTTTGCTTAATGATTTCAAAATACAATTACTCAAAATTGGTTTTGTACTGTTAAAAGTTGAAAATATGTGATGTTTGCATACACTGACCCTGTATTTCTGGCAATCAATAATTATATCTGAAAAATCTAATAGCCTCATAAAGCACAGATCCTTAGCTCCTTTCAATTTGTGGGTGGGGAGAGAGTTGGAGCAGGTAGTTTACAGGAAGAAATTAGTATTGTATCTATAATATCATTTTAAGGTTAAGAATATTACAATTCCATTATTAACTTCTTCAGTATCATATTGTCAGTTTCTATTCCATCTGTATTTATTAATTATTCTCTGATGGAAAATAGTGGTTTGCACTCATGTTTACTGACTTTTTTAGAACATTGCATGCAAGAAACAAAAAATTCCTCCAGTAATTATTTATGTGAAAATTTTCCCACTATGAGTTTATTTTGTGCTCCATAAATCTAGGGTATATCATTTTACCATTTACATAATTGACAGTTACCACAGTTGTTAAATATTCAGTTAGAATGTTCACAACACAGTCTTGTCAGCTTGAAAACTACTGGACTCCATGTGCTGCTTGTGGGAATTTATGTTTTCAATAAAATGTCCTCCAGTATGAGCAGCTGTGTTTTGTCAAGAAGTTTCAAATCCATAACATTCAGTTTCTTCTTTCCTTCTTACATTCCACTTGCACTTACGTTCAGATGCCAAAATTCATGTCTGAGAAAGAAAAGATGCAGAGGGATTGAGAGAGGGAGAAGAGAGAGGGAAAGGGGCAGTGGGAGTGGGAAAGCAAAGGGGAAGGAAAAACAAAACAGACTGTGATCAACTCAGAGCATTTTCTCTTGAGCTTTTCATAAACCTTGTTAAGCAAGAGAAATAATGACACTAGTTATTTTCATCCCCATTAAGTATTATTGTATCATTTAGAAATTTTAAAGATTATGAGGGATTTTTCTTAATTTAGATCAGAACAGTTTAGACCGCTTCTTTGAGCTTAATTCAACCAAACAATTAAATATTTATATGAAAATATAAATAAGACCCTAAAGAATTTAGTTTATCTTACTATGGCCATTACTAACCCAAGTCACATAATCCTCACCTTCAAGATGAGAAAACTTGCATGTCTTCATGTTAAGCAGGTTCTTTCTCTTCTCCTCTTATTATCTTGGCAGTTTGCTTATATTTAACATTTTCTTTCTTTTAAAATTTGTTTATATTTTACAAATAATAGCAACAAGTAAATACTAAATTTTAAAAAGTAGTCAACAATCATTTTTATCACAAAATTGATTAAAAGGCCATCTAGGGCTTCCCTGGTGGCGCAGTGGTTGAGAGTCCGCCTGCCGATTCAGGGGACATGAGTTCGTGCCCTGGTCCGGGAAGATCCCACATGCCGCGGAGCGGCTGGGCCCATGAGCCATGGCCGCTGAGCCTGCGCGTCTGGAGCCTGTGCTCCGCAACGGGAGAGGCCACAACAGAGAGAGGCCCGCAAAAAAAAAAAAAAAAAAAAAAAAAGGCCATCTATATAAAGAAGATAGAATGAAGGCACATATTTATATTTGTTCCATCCTCATAGCTATTAAAATTTCTTTTAAGTCACAAAGCACCTAAAAGGACATAGCTAACAGGAGAGAGGAAATATCAAAACAATTTTAAGAGCTGTAGACAGACTTATGAATGGTAACTTATACCCAAGGAAGTCAAATCCTAAAGCTCAATTCTAAATCCATGGTGTTAACAATAAAGCAACCCAGTTTACACTACAGAGATCTAAAGGCTCAGGGATTGTTAGCATCTGGTGTCTCTCAGAAAGGGGAAGGAGGCTGGGATGCAAGGGTGGGGTTGGTGAGTCTAAACTAAATCAAGATAGTTTGAAAATTTTTTTAAAGAAGTGGTTAGAGGGCTTCCCTGGTGGCACAGTGGTTAAGAATCCACCTGCCAATTCAGGGGACTTGGGTTCCAGCCCGGGTCTGGGAAGATCCCACATGCCAGGGAGCAACTAAGCCTGTGCACCACAGCTACTGAGCCTACGCTCTAGAGCCCATGAGCCACAACTACTGAGCCTACACGCCATAACTACTGAAGCCCATATGCCTAGAGCCTGTGTTCCACAACAAGAGAAGCCACTGCAATGAGAAGCCCGCGCACTGCAACGAAGAGTAGGCCCCACTCGCTGCAACTAGAGAAAGCAATGAAGACCCAATGCAAAAATAAATAAATAAATAAGAAGTGGTTAAACCCCTAAAGACTCTTCCTCAGTCTGCCCTGCTAGGGAATTTATCTTTCATTATGCTCTCAGAAATCTGGAGTTTTATTCTCTACAGAGGATCAAACATTTTCCATCAGTAAAAGTATTACATCTGTAAGAAAAAACAAGATGCCATATAAAACAGCAGAGATAACAACAACAAAAATGCTCTGAGAAAGCAATACTTTTTATAGTATAAATGAAAGAAAGATAAAGTTGAAGAATCTTCTAGAAGAGAGAGTAAAGAAAATTGAAAATTAGGAAGGTAAGGATAAAAGTTTCAAAGAACTATTTCAGATATTCCAAATACAAATAACAGGAATTCCAGAAAAATAAGCTAAGAGGAGAGAAAAATATGAAGCAAGTAATGCTAAAATGTCTTAGGAACTGAGAGACATGAATTTCCGAATTGTAAATGATCACTAACTGCTGAGCAAAATAAATGAAAAAAGGTCAATATCAATATTATCATCCCGAAATTTTAGAATACAAAGAAAGAAATTATTCTAAAAGCTTTCAGAGAGAAATAATAGTATTATTTATTCATATAAAGAATCCAAAAACAGAAAGAGAGAAGTCTTTTCAACAGCAATGCTAGAAGCTAAAGAAAATGGAGTAAAGGCTTCCAAACTCTGGGAGAAAATAACTTCCATCCAGAATTATATATCCAGTCAAATTACCTATTAGATGAAAATGTAGAATAAGGACATTTTTAGTAAGCAAACACCTTTCTTTCCCCTCAAATTACCTGTGTCATTTTTCTCAGAACCTCAGAAAAATTTCTGAATATAAATTGTTTAGGTTTAAGTTCTGTTTACCTAACAACCTTTTAAAACTGTGGAGGAAATGAAGTAAAATTACTAACATAAAACAAACTGTTCCTTTACTTGTGAGCATAAACCAACAATCAAGTATCATTTTATATTTTAGAATTATTAAAAGATTTAAAAAAACTCGCCCCAGGTTAAAGAAAATGATGCCCTTGACATATATAATGTAAACAGTGTGGGCGAAATTTGACAAAAACTTTGTGTGAATTCTCCCTGAAATTAAGGAAGAATTGGATTTTCTGAGATTGAAATCACCCACCCTAATTTAGGGAAAACTGATGTAAAAATCATCTGTACTGAGACAAACATTGAATTTCAAGAATGAAGGACTTCTAAACATTTAGAGAGAGAAATAAGGGAAACCATACCTCAGGGTTCTCCAGAGCCAGGATGATCTATACTAAATCCCCAGTGACAATGGAGCTATGACTGTGAGATCATGAAGGCTCAAGAAAGCTATGTTCATCCAAATGTGTTAATGTATAGAGGAAGCAGCAAGACATTTCCAAACATAAAATCCTTTTTACATATAACTATTAGAAAAATCCAGGCAACTCAAAATAAGTCATGATGAAAGAACAATGATCAGTATTGAAGTCATTCATATATAAAACTATATAAAATGTGGTTACAGACATTAAATGTTATACACTATATATTGTATATATGTCATAACAACATATAGCACATATATATATATGTGTCATAATGACAAGAAACAAAAAATGGGAAGTGGAGTGGAGAATAGTAGTTAAGAGAATTCTATTAATTTTCTCAACTTACTTGGTGGAAAATTAACAAGTATTGAATCAACCTGAAACAATCAAGAAATAAAATTATAAGTAGTCATATAATGTTATAGAAGGAATGTTAGAAAAAATGTAACATAATGAAATCAAGGAGGTTAAGAAGAGAGGGAGGATAGAAGAAAGTGAAAATTAGCTACTTTTCTCAGCCTTCAGAACATATAAATAGGTACTGTATAATGCTAAGATCAGGAAAAATGTGCATATGTATGTATTTATATCTACATCAATACCTATATACATAGATAAAAGTAACTAAAATAACTGACAGTCAAGATGTACTTTTATAGCTAGTTATCCATCTGTTCCTCCAAATAAATATTTATTTGGAGGAACAAAACAAACTTTCAATAGACATTATTGTGGGGGGAGGAAATAGAGAGTGAATAGTTTTAATTTTTGTTTTATACCTTTTTGTACTGTTGGAATTTTTTTAAACATATGCATTTCTAGAAGCTTACAAAGTATCAATGTATGTTTTTTTGCTGCAGAATTTTACTGGACCTGTATTTGTTAGTGTTAGGTTCAGCAACATATGACAAAACTAAACTAAATCAAAATCAAAAAAACAGTAAATAATGGGTGAACAACTTGTTTATCTCTCAAGGCATTTCAACCCAGATCTTCTCTTCCAGAATCTTGGTTCACTCTAACTTGATATTTTAAGATGATTTTCTCAAACTTGGCCATCCTGTCTAAATCCCAAATGAGGAAAAAGGAAGTGATCATTCCTGCTTAAGGATCGTAACCAGAAATACCATAAGAAAAGTTCTCCTTACCACTTATTGGTCAAAATTTAATGACCCTTAATTCATGAAAGGCTGAGAAATACAATCGTTATCTGCATTATACTTTGCTTTCCTAAGTATATATATTTTTAACTTCCTAAGGAGAAGAGATGATATTGGGGTAGGAAACTAGTCATCTTTGCCACAGTGTCTTATAATTTGATGTTTATTTTTTTATGGATTCACAGATTTCACAGCACATATTCTGCTTAAATATACAGTAAAATGCATAGAAAATGCTTATAAATATATTGGTCAGTGAAAAAGAAGCATTAACTATATTTATGATGTGTCTAATAATATGTAAAAAATTATGTCTGCAAATGGACAACGGCTGAAATGTAAATATGGAAAAGCAAAACCACTATAATGGCTGTGGTAATGAGGTTGTGAGTTTTTTTTCCCCTTTCTTTCCTTTCAATTAAAGTTAGTGTTTTTCAGCAAATATTTTTAATGTTTGATCAGGAGCAGTTGAAGCAAGAAAGAAAGGACCTTGAAATTTATTTTGCAAATTAGCAAATTAGTCTTTCAGGGGCTGTGATCATTAGACCACTTAGACAATTGAGAGTCTTCCGATGAGCCAAAGAAAGACTATTACATGTTGTACATTCTATTTTATTTCGTTCTTTTACATTTTGTCCTGTAGTTATAAGCAGTTGATATTTTAGTGGGAGTTTAGGAGGCACTATTCAAATCATTTTAGCTCTTAAAATCTGTTGATAAATTATTTACTTATATCAGTAAATTGAGGACTTTCTAACTATATAAGCCAATTACATTTCTTCTTTTTTACTGGTTTGGAAAGAAACTTCTATGATTTTTAAGCATCCCCAGAATCTGCCTTTCTCATCACCTGTGTATGAAAGATGTTATAACTGTTCACCATTATCTGACCTCCGTCACCTTCCAGGACTTGTTCCTGACTTACCTGCTTAACATAATGATTTTGCAGTGATCCATGTTGTTGCATTTAGTTCATCCATTTTAACTGCTGAGTAATATTTCATTGTATGGATATTTCATAGTTTGTTAAACATTTTTTCTTGTAGATGGATATCTGGGATCATTTCCATTTCCAGCTTTCAGCCACTATGAGTAAGTCTGCTATAAACATTTTTCTACAAGTCTTTTGGGCAAAATATGATTTCACATACCTTGAGTACATATCTAAAGTATGAAATTGTTAGATTGTAGTGTAGAGATATTTAACTACAATCAGTACTACAAAGTGATTATACTTTTTTAATACCTATTATGGGTTGAATTGTATACCTCCAAGATTCATATGTTGAGTCCTAATTCCCATTACTTCAGAATGTGTTCTTCTTTAAAAATGGAATTGTCACAGATGTAATTAGTTAAATTAAAATGAGATCGTTGGGTGGGTCCTAATCCGATATGACTGGTATTCTTATTAAAAGGGGGAATTTAGAAACAGACGTACATAAAGAGGGAGAATGCCATATGAACATGAAGATAGCCATCTACAAGCCAAAGAGAGAGGCCTGAAAGAGATCCTTTCCTCAGAGCTCTCAAAAGGAACCAACCCTGCCAACACTTTGACTTCACACTTTTGGTTTCCAGAACTGAGACAACAGATTTCTGTTGTGTAAGCCTCCACTTTGCAATACTTCATTTTGACAGCCCTAGCAAACTGATATAACACCCAACTGCAGTTTTTGAGAGTTCCAACTGGCCTACATGCTTTATAACATTTGATATTTTTAGTTTCCGTTTCTTGTTTTCCTTTGGTTAACCTTTCTAGGGTGTGAATAGTATCTTGTTGTCACTTTATTGTACATATCCTCAATGACTATTAATAAAAATGTTGACCACCTTTTCATATATTTATTGGTCATTCACTTACCTTTTGTGAAGTGTCTCTTCAAGTCTTTTGCCATTTTTTTTTTACTGGGTTATCCGTCTTTTTATTGTTTATTTGTAGGATTATGTACATATTCTGGATATGTTCTTTTTATAATTTATATATCTGAATATATTTCACAGTGTATGGATTATTCCTTGCCTTTTGGTGAGAAAATATTTTAAATGTTGGTGAAATATAATTTATCACTTTTTTCTTTTAGTGTTGGTGCTTTTTATATTCTGTCCAATAATTTTACCCATTAAGTACATCAAATTCAACATATATTTGTCTAATATTATATGCCACTTTTTGCATGACTAGGAGGTAAATCACATGGGACCTCTGCCAAGCCAAATACTGTCTCAATAAATGTTAATATTAAGACATGCCAGAAATTTAAAATGTAGGATTTTTTTTATATCTGGAAAAGCTACTTTCTGTCCAATTTACTTGCTACTTTCTTTTCAGAGTAAATTTAGTCTTAAATTTTTAATGCCAAGATTAATTTCAAGAATGTATTTCAAAATGACTGAACCTATGGATGGATTTCTATATAAGATTTCTTTTTCTTTTTTTACTAGAAATCAGAACATTTGTTCTTTAAAGAAATTCAGCCCCATCTTTCTTATGTAAAGTTTTTAAAGAGTTTGCCATATAAAATTTTAGCAACTAAGATAATGAGAAAGATACTTTTCTATATAAGTACAAATTTATAAGGATTAAAATTGTACTATGATAAATGTTTCAACTATAATATAAGAAAAAACTCAGATTTCCAAACTTGAGTTATTTTTCATTACACTTCATTTAATTCTGTTTTCTCACTAACTTGTGCAAGTAAGAAGTCCCAGAACATTTCAAAAAGATAGCTGTGAAAGAATAGATGTGTCTAAAATCTCAATAATATCACAGATCTCAAGCAAATAAATCAAAGATAAGTCATAATATGCAAACTTGGATAAAGATTTCTGCAAACTCATTGACAATACTAAGTGGCAATTGTTTTGTTACATAATGTCCCTTTTCTATTTTGTTGATTTATGTTCACTCATGTGATTGACAGTTTGAAGATATAAAATTTGTTCTAGGGACTTCCCTGATCAGGAAGAGTCCAGTGGGTAAGACTCCACGCTCCCAATCTAGGGGGCCAAGTTTCGATCCCTGGTCGGGGAACTGGATCCTGCATGCATGCCGTGACTAAGACCTGGCGCAGCTAAAATATTAATTAATTAATTAATTTTCAAAAAAGAAAAAGGAAAGAAAATTATTCTAAAAGGGAAATCTGGCTTTAGCTCTGTACTTTGCCACTACTTCTACTGAAAGTATCAAATTTGTTGTCTCCACATAAGGTAATGTAAATATGAGCAATTTGGTGCTTAGGAAACAAAGCTTCCATAAACATTTCCTACTTTAGCCTCTCCAGTAGATTAATTCCTTTTTAACTATAGTTAATCAACATAGATACATAATTTCTATCATAAACAGTATACTTTCAAACTTTTGCTTCCTGAAACAAATTTTCCCTACCTGCCTACCTCTTATCCCCATCTTGGCCTTGGCAGTCTTCATATGATTTTGTTCTCTAAACCCAGTTTCTTCTAAATAATCTCAGACTATTTATGAAAGATACAGTGCAATCATCTATATTAGCCTGGGTTGACCAGAAAGCAAAGTTTGAAGCATGGGCTTCCACTTTATTAAGGTAGTGAGTTATAAACCTATAGAAGCAAGTTAGGGGAAAAGGGAGTGAAGCAGGAATGGAGGGAGAGCCAGTACAAGAGTGTACGCACTTACTATATGCACAACAGCTTGCTTGATCTCGTGGGACTATCTTCTAAAAAAATAGAAATACCACTACTTAAATGATAGTTGGGAAGGAAGTGAGAATAATCTGCTCTCCAGTCTGGTATTCTATTGTCAGGAATTTATCTGTGGGGTATTAATTTCCCCTTACTTCCAAGTTGTAGGCACTGAGCATGTCCCCTCACACTTCAGCATCACTAGGTAAGCCCCAGGGCAGTGAATGAGAGGTGTGTGTTGTGAGGAGTGGGTGCATGTGTGACACTTTTTGAAGACCTCCTGGAGTCAGTTAATGAGCAACAATGGCAAGGCTGGGAACAGTGGCTGAAAACGCCAGAAATGGGTGATGCAGAATGGATAGAAAGTAGTGTAGAAGAGGTATCTGATACAGTATCTAAGCAAATTAATCTTTTAAAAGTCAAAATATTATAGCTATTTCTAATTGGTGAAAAGCTGTGAGGTTTACCTCTTCTAGGTTATATTCCTAACAAAACCCCCTGAAATTCTCATAGAATAATTTCTCTTCCAAATTGGGATCGTATATTTCTCCTTAAAGAATTTATTTCATCAAAAAGTTTGAAGATACAAACACATGAATTCAATGAAGCCCTTGGTCAAAATTATCTTTAGCCAGATCCGGTAAAATCTAATTTGGTTTATTGTTCTGATATGCATCAATCTGATTATAATAGTTTGGTTTGTGTGTTCTGAAATGCATGAACCTGATTATAATAAGTATATAACAATTTTATATATAAAAAGGTTGTGGAGCAATTGACAATCTTTGGTGACACAGGCCACAAGGAAGAAAGCCAACTCGATGGTGGCAGTGACATGATTAGAAGACAAGGTAGCCTACAGAAATAGGTAAATCTTAGAAAAGAGCTGGCTTTGGGAGATGATGGTTAGGTCTCTGACATTTTCACTTTGAACTTGCAGGAGAGAATCTGGATGTAAATATCCCAAAGGGAAATAGAAATGAAAGACTGAATCTACAGAGAGATATTTGGGTTAGAGATATAGACTTAGTACCATCCATATGGGTAATAGTAATATTATAATCAATTTTCATTGATTTTCCTCTTCTTTCTATCTCCCAAATGAAGAAAGGGTGCTTTACATAGTTTTATGTTACCCAGAATCAGAACAACCTTTCTACTTTGAGGCTATCATCAATTGTGCATATCTTAATAGGAGACATTATTAAATCAGAAGAAGTCAGTTAAACCTTCTCCCAGCTTTGTAGCTGACTAGAGTATGGAAACTAGGGCTCTGATAATTAAATACTCACACCTCCAGGTTTGAATCTTGAAAAGTGACCAAATGATATGGGTATATGGAGACTATTCCATGCAGTTTTGGCAATCAGTGCTGTGAGAGTTCAGGAATGGAG
Organism: Lagenorhynchus albirostris; assembly: GCF_949774975.1. NCBI lineage: Eukaryota > Metazoa > Chordata > Mammalia > Artiodactyla > Delphinidae > Lagenorhynchus > Lagenorhynchus albirostris. Next base: position 45,899,316 of record NC_083099.1, on the reverse strand, counting down.
GCAGTGATAAGTACTCAGTGCTATTAGGGTCAGCAGCAAAATCCTAACTAGATTGTTCCTGAGGCATAATACTGGCTCTCTTTCCTGCTACCTAGATGCTCTTGGTAGTTACCCAACTTCTGAGCCTGGCTTTCCAGCCTTCTGTTAATATTATAAGCTACCATATATTCTTCCAGCAACTTTTTTTCTGCTTGAGTTTTTTTTTAATGTAATATTTATTTGTTTGTTTATTTTTGGCTGCATTGGGTCTTCGTTGCTGCATGCAGGCTTTCTCTAGTTGTGGTGAGCTGGGGGTGCTCTTCATTGCAGTGCGCGGGCTTCTCCTTGAGGTGGATTCTCTTGTTGCAGAGCACGGTCTCTTGGCTCACAGGCTTCAGTAGTTGTGCCACGTGAGCTCAGTAGTTGTGGCTCATGGGCTTAGTTCCGCTGCACGTGGGATCTTCCTGGACCAGGGCTCTAACTCGTGTCCCTTGCATTGGCAGGTGGATTCTTAACCACTGCACCACCAGGGATGTCCCTCTGCTTGAATTTTAAATATATTTATTGGAAACTGTTGAAGTAATTCTGTTGAGACAAGATGGATCTCCATCTAAGATTTGATTCTAAAGTCAAAACTGATGACACCACAAACACACACTCACCAAGAAGACATGAAAAGCTTTATTTACCCATTAAGAAGCTGGCTGAGGAAAACAGTGCTGGCTCCCAAGCTGGTCAAAAAAATGTCTTTAGAGAGCTAGGGAAGTAGACTGGTTTGATATTTACAGTGATTAGGGGTGGTTAGCTTGATGAAGGTTCTCAAGTGTTCTGTGATGTCAGTTTCATGGGTTGACCTTGCAGGTACCAAAGGAGGTAGCATCTGGGCTTTACATCAGCTTTCCTAGATGTGGGGCAGGAGGGGGAGGGGAGTGGTGATGTGGAGCAGAAGGGTGAGAGGTGACGTGGGGCAGGAGGGGGAGGGGAATGGTGCATCTTTAAAGCTGTTAGTAGTCAAACCACAAAATTGGAGTTAGACTTGTTATTGGAGGAACTATTATAAGTATAAATTAACCCAGGCAAATCAACTAGACCAAAGTTACAATGAATTCTTTTTAAGGGAATAGAGCTGTTGCCTTGTTAAGAAAAATTAAACACATTTATCTAAAATGTGGTGAATGGAAAATTCAGGGGCTTTTGAATTTGATGCTTGAATTCTGATCCTTCCCTACATTAGCTAAGTAATCTTATGCTAGTTATTTAATCTCTTTAAGCCTCAATTTCATCATCTGTAATAAAATCATCTACCAGCTATGACAGGATCATGTGAGCAGTTCTTGTTTTCAACCCCGACTCACAATGGCAGCATTGTCTAATAGTTAAGAATGGCAGCTCAGGAGTCACATGGCCTTGGTTTAAATCCCCACTCCACCATTTACCAACTCATAAACTTGGACAAATGATGAAATCTCTCAAAGAATCAGTTTCTCCATCCAACCATTAAAAACATTACTTGGGGGAACAAATGTGATCATATATTTGGCTCAGGATAAGAATTCACTAAATATCAATTGTTAGTATTCTACCCATAAAATAGATCCAGCTCCTTCATACATTAACAAGAGTGCTTAGTTTACTGAAGAGACTGTGGGGATATGTGACCAGGTTTCATGTTACACACCACACAGAAAAATCTTACTCAAATTGCTATTTCGTGGCTTCCTTCTTCTTCACCAAGATCTTTTCTCTGCAAGTCATCGTCTCCTGTCTTTCCCTGTCCTATCTAATAATCCTATCAGTTGATTATTAAAAATTAGTTCTTGCCCTCCATTCCAAACCATAATCAGTCAAATAAAAGCACAGAGGTCATCACTGTACTGAAAATTTGTTATCCTCTCACATGCTATTGGGAGAGGGTCTTATTTGCTACCACACCACTAGTGACTAATCATATTACTAATTAAACAAAACATGTGTCTATATAAAAGGGGATTATGTCTCCTAAGAAATTGAATACATCTAAGTAGTGCTACATAGGAATTATTATACTTGCCATATGAGGTTGTGGAGAGGTTTTAACTAGGCAATTTCTATAAAAACCTTACTACAATACCTTGCTCATAATAGGTGAAAATTTTATTTTTGTAATTCATATTAGTTACTCTCATTTGTGCTATAAGAATCTATTCCATATTTCTCAGGATAGTATTTAATCTTATGATGGATCTTATGACATTTTAAAATCCTATTTGTTAAAATGTATTTCTAATTTGTAAAGCTAGTTTATTTATTTAAAGTTTAAATGCCAAATCAAATTTTATGTAGTTGAAGGCAAAGCGAAAAATAACTCCTTTAAAACCAAAAAAGGGCAACTCTGGACTAATATACTATTTTTCTGGACTTTTAAATTCTTCATTAGTGTTTCAACTTCTCTTCTTCTCTTGAGATCTATGAAATATAAATTACCTTGGAAAAGAGTGATAAATTCTCTGCTTTTACACCATGGAAAATATTCCAAGATTATAAAGTGTTTATTTCTTTGCCCCATATATAATGTTTTTATGCTTTCCAGAGCCTTTAAGTAAAAACTGCAAACAGCGTATTTAGCTTGTTAGCCTTTAATTGCTTTGAGGGCATCTTTGCTTATTTATTGTTTAAAAAAACTGAACAATACTCAGGAATATTTGAGCAAAATAAAAAATATTATATCCTCTTCCCCCAGCAAAACAAAAAATGTTAAGTTTGCACATTCCCTTCCTGAAGGTTTATAGATCTCTACTATTAGTGATGTTGAAACTGAAGAATTCTAAATAAAATCCCATTTCTCTCTCAAAGTACTAAGGTGGAACTGGGCTAAATGGCAAAGAAAAAGGGCAGCAAAGATTCTTGCATTGTTAATATCCAGAAATGCACTATCTCAACCACTTCAGGACAGAAAAAGAAAAGGTCCAGATTATTTTTCAAGGAAATACTATTGATATTGACACATAAGGCATTTGGATCAAGCCTGGAGTGCATGTGCAGAAAAGTTAAAGCTTTGACAAGAGATCGGTAAAGGACAAGATTTTCACCCTGAACCCCTTTTCTTGAACATACATCCAATCCCTCTAATGCTACCTTTCTGTGTATTCAGTAAGATTTCTGCTTTTTTGTCAGAGGAAGAGTACTATGTTTAGGATGTTGGTGAGGAGGAAGGGTATTTTCTAAGCCTGGTTAAATCCAGGTTGAAAGATAAAAATCTATAAATACAGGTACAACAAATAGACAGACAAACAAAAACTATTTACTGAGCAATCAACAAGTGCAACAACAAATGCATATAAATATATTAACACAGTGCAAAAGGAATGTGTGAGTCATCACCAACTGCTGAAGCAAAGTGTTATTCGGTAAATATTTGTTGAATTTAATTGCATGGATATCTTCCTAAATTGCTTTGATCTTGGTTTGGAAAGTGAGATCTATTTCTTTTCAAATAGCACAGGGCAGCAACTCTTGGGGTGATTAATGTGAGTCCAGAATAGCTGATGGTTTTTCAATGAGTCTGACTGAAAAATACTTATTGAATCCTAGGTTAAATGTGACTCTAGTCAAAAGAAGGAAATCTCTGAATTCTGGGATAGCTTCAAGGCTAAAAGACTTCTGAAATACAGAAAATGCTACTTTTACCAAGAAGTAACCATGCTTATAGCAAAACCAGGGGCTACGCACATCAGCCAAAATGTGCCTGCTTCATGCTGTAGGGACCCATTGTGCTTATTGAAATGGACATTCCAAGCTCCATTTCACACATCCTGCATTATATAGCAGCAATTAAATTTTGGGAATTGACTCTGTTCTACCCGGTAGCGTGACTTGATTAGTCTATTCATTCCTCTTGCCTGCATTTGGCTCAGATGTATACTGATTTAAGCCATTTTCAACCCATAAAATGTTCAGAGAATTTTGCCTATGGAACCATGGTAATTTGTGATCGTTACAGTTTATCTCTCTTCCTAGGGGTGAATGTGGGAGCGTGTTGCCTGAGTTGCTCAATAGCCATCCTGCAACCATAAAGGAAGTTACCTGACAATAAAGCCAACCTAAAAAGGAAGCTGAAGTCAATATAATCCCTCCGAAAGAAATGGAATCAGAGCCATAATTATGTGACGCAATAAAAGTCCTGTGATTTAGGCCAGTTTGAGAGGAGATTCTGCTATTCACAGGAGAAATCATTGTGATTCAGGATGCTATAGGGTAACTCTTCCTCTGCCTGCCTCTGAGAGGTCAGTGTGTAGGAGCACACGGAGAACTCGGCAGTGTTTGAAAGCACTGAGCTGAGCCCAGCCTTTCATTTGCTGCCTGTAAGATCTGAATCAGTCACTTCATCTTCTGAACTTCAAATTTCTTGTTTGCTAAAAATGGTAAGAACACTATTTACCACAAAACGACTTAGAGATGATTAAATAGTTTCTGTCTTATAATAGTGATTTTCCAAATTTAAAACATTAAATAGACATAAGCGCTTTTTTTTCAGGCATGGCTGCATTTGCAGGCTTTGAATGCTGGCTTTCTCCACATCTAAGTCCCCTTGGTACTCAGCTCTAGAATGAGCCTCTTTCCAGTCTCTGCCATCAGTAAAACATCCCTGACCCTAAAAAGAAGCAAGATGACAATCTCTAGTTTAGAGGAAACAAAGTGGGAACTGAGTAGAAGAGAATTGAGCCTGAAAAAATAACTTAACTGTCAAAATTAAATTGTCATAAGATGTATGAAGAAAAAACAAGGTAGATATTTTCTTTAGGAAAAAAAAAAAAAAAAGACCTGTATACAGGGCCTACATGCTGCCCCTTCCTGTGAGGCATGGACCCTGGGGTTCATTCAGTTCCCATCATGCCCTGTTGTCTTATACTTCACCATTTCACTCAAATATACTGCTTTTGGTTCTACAGGCTTTCATTTTGGTATCTTTCTCCAGCCCAATAGGGACTAATGCTAAAAATCAGCAAACTGTACGCTAATATAATTTTGCTCTTTATACCTCAATTCTGATTATTGGGCTTTTGTTCTATTTCTGTAATCCCATTCCCACCTTACACTCTGGTTTATTGGATACTGTTTTCTACTCCTGACAGCAAGTTTCTACCACAGTAATCTGTTATATGCAAGTACATTTTAGGCCTTATTATTGCTAATTCTACCTTCCCCTCCACAGACTGGAGCCTTTCTCTGAATTCCAGTTATGTGTTAGTATAAATTCCTAACACTATTGTCTACATACATGTTTCTTCAAACTTTAAAATTTCCTGCTTTTAGATTCCCCAGATTTATTCTCCATATACCAGTTGAGATGCCCCTCATCTAACTTAATATCGTGACTTTACAACATAAACTACCACACAGTACAGCTGCCTTTCAGAGGAAGAGCTCTGCCCACTGCAGTTCCTACTTTCTGCTTACATGAGTTACCAACATTCCTCATGCATTTACAACAGTCTTTTCAAGATTTGACTGCAGCCAAACTCTACACGACAAAAGTATTTGGAATTTCAAATCGCTTGTTTGCAATATTTTCTTACTAGAATTTCTAAAATCTGTCTCCTATTTGCATTTTTATATATCTTCATGAGACAGAAGTAATTTTCAAAGGTTATAGCTATCTAGTGAAAGTGTTAAGTAGCTCTGCCATTTTGGACATGACTCACGAACGAAGGATGAAGCAAAATACTATCACAGTATAAAGCAGAAATATCATGATGTAAATGTCTAGCTGTTTCTTCTGAAGAAGATGGAGGTCAGAATGACAATACCTTATTCATCACATTTCTTGACTTCTTAGAGTTCAATCTAGAGTTTCCTCATAGCATAGGACACTGCAGCATGGTATTCTTAAAATTTCTTATTTCTTTGTACTTCATTCTTTCAATTATTTAGAGTTACTTTAAAATTTGATGCATAGTTCAATAATCTGAATTTAAGAGTGAGAATATTGAAATAAAGACACTGTTATTATTTTGAATTTTTTCCTATTACTATTTTTAAATATAAACATCACCCTAACTATACACATATTTTTACAAATTTTACATAATTTTGAGAAGTGTGAAATGGTAATTACTTATGCTTTATTACATAACTTAGTGTGAATTCTCTTTATTTTATCTTAGGCCAAATATATAAAGCTAGAAGGATAGACTGCTATTTTGAGAATTTTGGATTTCCATGTCAAATTTATCATACTCCCACAATCATCTTAAAGCTAGTTTCTGAACTTTATTATGTAATGGCTTCATGTTTGTTAATAATTTATAATATGTATTATTAGACTATCAGCATAATTGAAACTAATACTTTTTGCTTTTTAGAATTTAGAAAATTTTAAAGAGGTAACCTAAAAATCAGTGATTCTCAGTGAATTATATAAGGAGATATTTGAATTAGTATTTGGAAAGTCTGATGAAGGTCATCCTATTATTTGACAAAATAAACAAATATTTTGTTTCATCCATAAAATGATAATTTCAAGAATATTTGAAGGATTTAGATCGATATTTATATTGATGTGTGGAACTTAACATTTGCAAAAAGCAGTTGATTAGATAACTGGATTATCATTCTTACTGAAATATCTAAAATTAGAATATGTAGATAGATAGATATGTGTGTGTGTGTGTCTGTGTGTGTGTACTTTTTAAAAATGAATCACTGAACATTTAAAATAATGAATCCATAGATCTCAGAAACAAAATGAATACAGGAAACTTAGAAAGCATTTAGGAGCCAAAACCATGTTTTTGCCAAAACCTGGGAGTTGTAAGCTTCTAATTTGGGGACTGCACAGAATATTAAGAACAGGATCTAGAGTCTATTCCCGATATTAGAAATATAATAACGTACTCCAATTTAAAGTGAGACTGGGTATAAAGTTGAGACCTTAAATAGTTACAGTCTCAGTGTAAAGATAAATGACAAATAAATCCCACTTTGAAGGACAATCATTCTTCATAAACATGATGTTGAGTTGATGGAAAAGCTCTTCCCTGGGAACTCGCAAACACAGAATCATCATTTTCAGTGTTTAAAATCCAAATTCACGCTAACTATGCCATCTGAAAAAATAACAGATTTTGATTTAACGTGCCACTTAGTTGACTAGCAGAAACAAGGCAGATGCTCTCTAAAGAAACTGTACTTCAATCCACTCTTCAAAAAAATTCCAAAAAGTTCCAAGGAAAATTGTGAGACAGCTCACAATTAATTTATCAAGCATTCCATGGAATGATGCTCCCATGTATCAAAGCTAACAGACAAGGTAGAGAAAAGTTCACAAGTTCATATCAAAATTAGATATAAGATTTACCAGACACAGAATATAAAGTAACCATGCATATTGTTTTGAAAACTAAAAGAGAAAAAAATGACATGGAACAACAGAAAACAAATCAGCTTTGCCAAATAAAATAGAACTTTTGGAAATAAATAATAATTTAAGTTAAAAACTCTGTGGATGGACTAAACAATAAATAAACCTAGCTAAAGAGAACTAATGAAAAGAAGATAGAACAAAATCAACTATGCAGAATGCAATCCAAAAGACAAAACTAAGGAAAATAAGAAAGGCATCATAAAAAATATCAAGATAGAGTTCGTTTTACCATGTATATTTGGAGTTGCAGAAGACTATAACAGAGAGAAAACATGAAACAATAAGTAAAAAATTCAGACAATTGCTTAAATGTTTCTGTAATTGTGAAAAAGGAAAATAAAACCCACAAATACTTATATCTAGAAAGCTCTCCAAATTGCTTTCAAGATAAATGAAAATATTCCCCAGCAAGCAACATCATAATGCAACTGCAGAACACACACATAAAAAATAGTTTTCTGAAAGAGAGTGAGAAAGAGAGAGGGAATTTTAAAAGTAGCCAGAGACAAAGAGTAAGTCCATTAGAATGAAACAGTTAGATGGATTTCTCTTTTATCAAGAGCAAGAGTAGAAGCCAGAATACAATGGAATCATTGTTCTATGATTCCAAACAAAACAAAAAATCCATCACATCGTTCTATGTAATAGTAGAAAACAATTGTTAACGTAAAATTTTATGCACAATTGTGAGAGGTCACTGAAAAGAATTGTGGAGATCCCTCTTCAAGAATAAAGGATTTATCATACCAGCTCCTGAGAATGCTTCAGGAAGACAGCTTTGAGTCCCCTTTGGGCGTTGTCTCAGCTGATGAAAGCTGCTTTACTGAGGTCACAGCTTCTTTCTCGTGCAGAACATAGCCATGGTTCAAAATCTTGGTATCCCATCAACGAGAAATAGCTCTGAAGGGGCATTCCACCATTCTAACTTCTCTAAGGTTGACTGAAGCTTCCACTGAAGCTTGACTTCTCCCATTCCTTAATCCCGTTTTCTTCCCTTTCCTCTCACAGGTGTTAACTCCAGAATTCCTAACAATACTATTGTACACTTATCTGTATATCAGAGTTTGTGTTTTGGCCAACTCAACCTGTGACAATAGTGCATTATATTTCAAGAAAGAGGATGAAATAAAAACCATTCTCAGAAGAACAAACTGTACCACCAAAATACATACAATAAAGGAAATTCTAAGGAATGCATTTAGGAAGAAGAATGTTCTCAGATGAAAGAATGAACATTTAAGAATGACAGATGACTATAAATATTGTAAATAATATAGTGAAACTGATCCAATATTTACAGTATAAATTAATGTTAATGTCTAATTGTTGGGTTGAAAACAGATTAGAACTAGATTACTGAACAACAACAGATTAAAAGTTAGAGGAGGATCATTGTAATTATTTTATCCATTGTGCATTATATTAAATTTATATTTTTATTGTTCAAAAAGAAGTTAAAGATGCTGATTAACTTTAGATTTTATTAAGATTACTATTCAAATTATTATTAAAGTTATAGACATGAAGAACATAATTCTCCTCTCTAAAAGAATAAAGGGGGAAAATGTAACAAAGAAAAAATATCTAGAAAATTGAAACAAAGGATGACAGGAAGAAGAAGCAACAAAGGAATAAAAAGAATTGAAAGAATACAATATATGGAACAGATAAGTCCAAATATATCTAAAATATCACAATAAATTCAATAAACTTTCCAGTTAAAGACTGCCAGACTGAATTTTAAGAAAATATAGATATTTGTCATTTCAAGAAATACAAGGACCTTGAGAAGTGAAGTCAAATGAATAGTGAGCTAATGAATATCATTAAACAAGGGGGTATAGCTCAGTGACAGAACATTTGACTGCAAATATCAAATGAAGGGTTGTATAGCTAAATTAACAGCAAATCAAATAGATTGTTTTGCCCACGATAAAAAGGGTGGGATGTAAACATAAAAGATACAAATCCACAGGAAAATAAAATAATTTTAAACATGTTTAAATGAAAACAAATTAGATAATTTCAAATAAAGTAAAATAAACATTGAAGGACTATATCAGTAATTAATTGATGGTGGGAAAAAAATGGAAAGGATAAAGAAGTTTTGAACAACTTAATTTAAAGTTTCATCTAAAATAAATAGAGGTCTTTATTCAAGGCCACACTAATTTTTTTAATTGACTATTTTTTTTAACAGCAGTTTTAGGTTCACAGCAAAATTTAAGGAAGAGTAAAAAGATTTCTCACATATGCCCTGCCTCCACACATTCAAAGCCTCCCGCATGATCGATATCCCCCACCAGAGCAGTACATTTACAAATGGTGAATCTACATTGATGCATCATAATCCCCCAAAGTCCATAGTTTACATTTCTTTTCACTCTTTTTGTACATTCTGTGGGTTTGGACAAATGTGTAATGACATGTGTTCAAATTTATGGTATCATACAGAGTATTTTCACTACCCTAAAAATTCTTTGTTGTCTATCTATTCATCTCATCTCAGCCCCAACCCTTGGCAACCATTGCTCTTTTTATTGTCTCCATAATTTCGGTTTTTCCAGAATGTCATATAGTTGGGATCACACAGTGTGTAGCCTTTTCAGATTAGCTTCTTTCACTTAGTAACATGCATTTAAGATTCCTCTATGTCTTTTTGTGGCTTGATAGTTCATTTCTTTTTAGAAATTTCCTTTTAGAAATTTTCATTTATTTTTAGTACTAATATTTCATTGTCTACATGTACCACAATTTTTTAAAATCTATTCAGCTATGAAGGACCTCGTGGTTGTTTCCAGATTTTGGCAATTATGAATAAAGGTGCTGTAATATCCACATGTCACTTTTAAATGTAGACATAGATTTTCAACTCCTTGGAATAAATATTAAGGACCAGGATTATTGGATCGTATAATAAGAGTATGTTTAGTTCTTTTAACCTTTCGATATCTTTTACCCATTCTTCCCACTGGCAAGCCCCCACTTCTGGCAACCACTAATCTGTTCTCTGTATCTCGCAGCTTGTTTTTCTTGTTTGTTTCTGTTTTGGTTTTGATTTTACATATCAGAGAGATCATATGGTATTTGTCTTTGTCTGGCTTATTTTTCTTGCCTTAATGCCCTCAAGATCCATCGATGTTGTTCAAATAGCAAGATTTCATTCTTTTTTATGACTTAACAATATTCTATTACATATATATATAAATATATATAAAACAATTTCTTTATTTGTTCATACATCAGTGGACACTTAAGTAGTTTCCATATCTTGGCTCTTGTCAAAAATGTTGCACATATCTTTTCATCTTAGTGTTTTCGTTTTCTGTGGATAAATACCAAGAAGTAGAACTGCTGGATCATATAATAGTTCTATTTTTATTTTTGAGGAATTTCCATAGTGTTTTCCATAGCAAGTGAACCAATTTACATTCCCACTAACAGTGTACAAGGGTTCTTTTTCTTCCATCCTTGCCAATACTTGTTGCTCCTTGTCTTTTTGATAATAGCAATTTTAACAGTTGTAAGGTGACATAATATTGTAGCTCTGATTTGTATTTCCCTGATGATTAGTGATGTTGAGCACCTTTTCATGTTCCTGTTGGCCATCTGTAGGTCTTCTTTGGAAAAATGTCTATTCAGATCTTCTGTCATTTTTTTAATCCGCTTGTTTGTTTTTATGCTGTTGAGTTGTATGAGTTCTTTATATATTTTGGATATCAGTTCCTCATCAGATGTGTGATTTGCAATTATTTTCTCCCATTCAGCAAGTTGCTTTTTTATATTTTGTTGATAGTTTCTTTAGCTGTGCAGCAGCTTTTAAGTTTGATGTAATCCCACTATTGATTTTTGCTTCTGTAGCTTTTGCTTTTGGTATCAGATTCAAAAAATTATCACCAAGATCTATGTGAAGGCGCTTACAGCCTATGTTTTCTTTTAGGAGTTTTATGATTTCATGTCTTATGTTTAAGTCTTTAATGCATCGTGGGTTGGTCTTTGTGCATGGGGTAAGAAAGTGGTCGTTTCATTATTTTACATGTGACTGTCCAGTTTGTCAGCACCATTTATTGAAGAGACTGTCCTTTCCTCATTGTATATACTTGTCTCCTGTTTATATCTGGGCTTTCTATTCTGTTCCATTGATCTATGTGTCTGTTTTTGTGCCAATACCATAGTGTTTTAGTTTCTGTAGCTTTGGAATATAGTTTGAAGTCAAGGAACATGACACCTCTAGCTTTGTTCTTCTTTCTCAAGATTACTTTGGCTCTTTGGGGTCTTTTGTGATCCCATACAAATTTTAGAATAACTTATTCTATTTCTGTGAAAAATGCCATTGGAATTTTGATAGGAATTGCATTGAATACAAAGATTATTTTGGGCAGTATAGACATTTTAACAGCACTGACTTTTCCAATCCATGATTACAGAATATCTTTCCATTTATTTGTGTCTTCTTTAATTTCTTTTATTAATGTCTTGTAGTTTTCAATATACAGGTCTTTTACCTCCTTGGTTAAATTTTTCTGAGGTATTTTATTCTTTTTGAAACGATTGTAAATGGAATTGTTTGCTTAAATTCTCTTTCTGATAATCCCTTATTAGTACATAGAAATACAACAGATTTTTGTGAATTGATTGTGTATCCTGAAAGTTTACAGAATTTATTCATTCTAATAGTTTTTCACAGAGTGTGTAGGGTTTTCCATGTATAATATTGTGCCATCTGCAAATAGTAATAGTTTTACTTCTTCCTTTCCAATTTGAATGCCTTTTATTTCTTTTCTTGCCTAATTGCTATGGCTAGGACTTTCAGTATTGTGTTAAATGAAAGTGACAAGAGTGTGCACCCTCATCTTGTTCCTGATCTTAGAGGAAAAACTTTCAGCTTTTCACCATTGAGTTAGCTGAGGGTTGTCATATATGGCCTTTATTATGTTGGGGTACATTCACTCTATACTTGCTTTGTTGAGGAGAATTTTTTCAAAAGTGGATGTTGCATTTTGTCAAATGCTTTTCCTGCATCTATTGAAATGATCATATGATTTTTATCCTTCATTTTGTTAATGTGATGTATCATATTGACTGATTTGCAGATGTTGAATCATCCTTGCATTTCTGGAATAAAACCCACTTGATCATGGTGTATGATCCTTTTACTGTACTGTTGAATTCAGTTTGTTGACAACTGTTGAGAAATTTTACATCTATGTTCAAGGATATTGGTTTGTAATTTTCTTTCCTTGTGGCATACTTGTCTGGTTTTGGTATCAGGGTAATACTGGCCTCATAAAGTGAGTTTGGAAGAGCTCCCTCCTTTTCTATTGTTTTGGAAGGGTTTGAAAAGGATATGTATTAATTATTTTCTGAATGTTTGGTAGAATTCACCAGTGAAGTCATCTCATTCTGGACTTTTTGCTTTGTTTTGATTACTGATTCAATCTCTTTACTAATATCCAGTCTATTTAGAATATCTATTTCATCATAATTTATTCTTGATAAATTTAGTTTTGTAAGCCACCAGCAGACTGTCTTCCAAGGTGGCTACATCATTTAGCATTCCAACTAGCAATGAATGAAAGTTCCTGTTGCTCCACATCCTTACCAGCATTTGAGATCATCAATACATAAATCATTATTTTGGAACATAAATTTTGTCCACCTAAGGTGCCAACACAAAAAGACAAATTTCAGATTTCTACATGATGTAGTGTGGGACAAAATACCATTCTATAATGAACACCTGCTAAAATTTAATAACTGATGATAGCTCATGAAATGATTTTCTCTATTTGTTGGTTTAAACATACACCTTCTGTCCAAATTTTTTGCCTTATTCAATGTCTATGCTATAGGTACATTTTTATGTCTTAGATGTCCCTGTTTTCTCCATATATTAGTTGTGTCTCTCATAAAAAAAAGTTCTCCCATGTTATGTATCATCTCCTGACACTGCCAAGGTTGAAACTGTTCTGCCCTTGAACCAACAAATTCCTCAGATTATTTACTTTTTCTTAATGTTAAGTTAAATTGGTTATTTAAACGATAAAAAGTAATTAAAACTAAAAATGTAAATAATGGCTTTTGGAGAGAGGGGAAAATTTTGTTACCATGAAATGCAAACTAAACATATTTCTACCAGATACTGAACTGGACACCGGTAATACAGGAGTGAATAAACACAGTCCCTACAACTGGATTTTAATACTTCAAGATTGAGAATAAATCTAAGGATAGAACTGCTTCAGTGTGAATGCCAGAAGAAAACAGTCCCAAGAATTAATCAAATTAAGAAGGGTGCTTACCTAAAGAAACCTAGGATACCAGAAGTGTTTTCTAAACTTTCATAAATAATGGCATAGAAAATGGAACCAAGTTTCATAAATACAGAATGAAGTGAAAACAAAAGCTAAATAGTGAGCAGCATGTTTCATGTTAGCTAAATAATGAGCAGTATGTTTCATGTTAGCTGTCAAAGTTAGACTCAAAGAAGGATCAGGCAACATTTCTGAACTTAAGTAAAAAACAAGCTGCTTAAAAAACAAAAAAAATAACCCAACCCACTCCCATCCCGCACCCCCCCCCCGCAAAATAAACCAAGCTGCTTTCAGTGTGGTAATGCCCAACAGGTCCCTGGGGCCAGTTTGGTAAATTAAGATAATAATTCAGCTCTGAACTCTATTTCAGATATCAACAAGCAATTTCTTATGTATTTTTTCAACTCAAAATTTTTGAGCATTTGTGCTGTATTATGTATAAAAGAGAGAGCCTACCTCTTAGGATGAATTACTCAAGTTGAAAAGATTTATCTACCCACAATAGGAGTAAACAATATTTTTCTATTCAAAGCCAGAAAGGAAAAACTGTGAAGACCTAGTAAATCATCCTGAAGGAAGCTCCTAAATAAGCCCTATTGCTTTTAGAGTCTAGGTTCATGGAGGGAGTAAAACAACTAAGTAGCTGGAGAAAGGAAATGAGGCTTTTGATGAACAAGAGAAAGAAACTTGATTTTTTGCTAGCATTGAATCCTATAGGACAAAGATTTCAAGTCATTTATGGTTCACAGGTTTATGGAATGGAGCACTTCTAAAAATTATCTTTTTTTTTTTCTTGGCTGCACCATGTGGCAGTGAAAGCACTGAGTCCTAACCACTGGACAACAAGGAAATTCCCTTTAAGGAGTATCTTTAAGGAGATAGTATTTCCATGGTGAATAGTCAGCAAGATTCATGGCCTTAAAAGATACAAAAAAGCCACTTGTAGCTCAACATGGCAAGGGGCAGCAGAAAAGCCAGCATAGCCCACTGGCTAGGTCAAGAATTAAAAAGCACTTCACTGACTGGTTTATTTTACTTAGCGTAAAGTCCTCCACATTCATCCATATTGTTACATGTGGCAGGATTTCCTTCTTTTTTAGGCTGAATAATAGTCCATTGCATATAGATATGCCACATTTTTTATCCATTCATCTACTGATGAATATTTAGGTTGTTTCCATATCTTGCCTATTGTGGATAACACTGCAATGAACATGGGAGTACAGATATCTTCTCAAGATCCTCATTTCAATTCTTTTACATATGTATTCAGAAGTGGAATTGCTGCATAATATGGTAGTCCTATTTTTAAATTTTTGAGGAAACTTCATATTGTTTTCTTTAGCAGTTGCACAATTTTGCAGTCCCACCAATAGTTCACAATGATTTTAATTTCTCCACATCATCACAAACACTTGTTATCTCTTTTTTTATTTTTTTTGACACTAGCCATCCTAATAGGTGTGAGGTGTTATTTCACTGTGGTTTTGATTTGCATTTCCCTGATTAGTAGTGATATTGAGCATCTTATCATATGCTTGTTGGCCATTTGTATGTCTTTTGGAAATGTCTATTTGAGGCCTTTGGCATTTTTTAAACTGGGTTATTTGTCACAGAAATGAATACTGCATGATTCCACTTACATGAGATACCTAAAGTAGTCAAACCTGTAGAAACAGAGAGTAGAATAGTGCCAGGGGCTGTGGGAAGGAGGAAATGGAGAGTTGCTATTCAATGGGTACAAAGTTTCAGTTATACAAGATGAATAAGTTTTGGAGATCAGTTCCAAACGTACATTGTGCCTATACAACACTGTGCCTATGTTTAACAAAATGTGTCCATAGTATTGTGCATTTAAAAATTCGTTAAGAGAGTAGGTCTTATGTTTTACTACAATCAAAAAATAAATAAATAACACTTCAGATGGAGCATGACCACCAAGAGTTTTTGATGGCAGTATGCATGACTGCAGGGGAAAAAAATGCAGCTGCAGTGACATCTGGCAAACCCTAGTGTCTCCAAAGAGTCCACCTGTGTAGACCTAAAGAAGGATCAAAATAGCTGACATTAGATTTCTCTTCTGTTTTTGAAAATTGGTGCTCAAGTTGGATTTAATTTGATTTCAAAAACAGACCTTCTCAACTGAGTTTGCATGACACAATTTCCCTAATGCTTGAGGCATTCATTGTGTATAATAAATTAACTCATCTTTTATGCATCTAGATGGCACTAGCTATGTACCTTCCTTGGGAGAACTGAGAAAAAGTTAGTAGCGCTTAGTTTTCTCAGAACCCTGGTTGAGAAAGGCTATTTAGAGTCATGAATAAATATGTGTTATATTCCAAGTGTTGTACCAAAGTTCATATATGTAGCATGTATTTGAATATGTGGAGGTAGTGAATATCAGAGACTACATCAGGAATACTACCTGTTCATTTTAACGAAATCAAAACACACATTTAGAGTTATGGTGAAAGTCATACAAGACTTTTTTTTTTTTTAACATCTTTATTGGGGTATAATTGCTTTACAATGGTGTGTTAGTTTCTGTTTTATAACGAAGTGAATCAGTTATACATATACAAATGTTCCCATATCTCTTCCCTCTTGCGTCTCCCTCCCTCCCACCCTCCCTATCCCACCCCTCCAGGCTGTCACAAAGCACCGAGCCAATATCCCAGTGCCATGCGGCTGCTTCCCACTAGCTATCTACCTTACTACGTTTGTTAGTGTGTATATGTCCATGACTCTCTCTCGCCCAGTCACAGCTCACCCCTCCCCCTCCCCATAACCTCAAGTCCGTTCTCTAGGAGGTCTGCGTCTTTATTCCTGCCTTACCCCTAGGTTCTTCATGACATTTTTTTTTTCTTAAATTCCATATATATGTGTTAGCATACGGTATTTGTCTTTTTCTTTCTGACTTACTTCACTGTGTATGACAGACTCTAGGTCTACATACAAGACTTTTAAAGAGGGTGAAAAAATCTAGCCATTATCCATAGATGATTATGTGTATTATTATTATTATTATTTTTTGCGGTATATGGGCCTGTCACTGTTGTGGCCTCTCCCATTGCAGAGCACAGGCTCCGGACGTGCAGGCCCAGTGGCCATGGCTCACGGGCCTAGCCGCTCCGCGGCATGTGGGATCTTCCCTGACCGGGGCACGAACCCGTATCCCCTGCATTGGCAGGCAGACTCCCAACCACTGCGCCACCAGGGAAACCCTATGTGTATTTTTAATTTTTTGAGAAGGAAGTCAGGAGATTCCTTTAAAGCATAAAATCTCAATTCACTGCCGCTGCTTCTGTTTTTTGGCAGACTTCTCCATGCTGCCTCACAAACTGTTACACAGCCACAGAGAAATGAATTACAAAAACCTTCTAACTTTGGAAAAATCCCATGCCTGCTTTAATGTGATATTGTAGAGACTAATACAGCTGGACACAATTGAAGGCAGCTTACTCTAAAGTTCTTGGAATCCAAAATTACTTATATAGGCTCTTTGAGGTACCTACTGAACTAATTCCCTTGTGTGACTAATTCTCCACTTGGTCACTTCAAACTGGTGCTAGGCTTGTCAAGGACTCTAACTGTGAATTTAGGCTGATTTCATCTGTATTGATTCCCTGCCTACAGTTTATCTCTGGGGAAACGGCATGGACCTTAAACAGTACACCGAGTTAGGTGATGGCATTTAGGTCTTCTCTATTTCACCCACAGTAGGGAAGTAGGGATTAGAGCTCAACTTTAGGAAGATTATTTTGATGTAAACTGGAGGAAGAATGACTACACATGGGGACAATTAGGAGACATTTATGCTTCAATCAGGGAGACAGACGGGGGCTGGGATTATAAAAATATGAGATGTGAATGCTTTTCCATGAGAAATTTGTAATCAAGGACACAAATTAAGGACAAAAAATGTCTATACCAACCAATTTGTGAGTAAAATGTCTTAAAATGTAACAGCTCACATATTTAATAACCATTCAATAGCCAATTTTAATTCCATGACTAAAAGAAATAATTTAGAATGCACTATCATGCTCTAAAACATGGTATAAAATGTTATTTTTTTCTCTGGAAATCAAGAAACAAAACAACTCAGTCTAGGTAGTCTGGATAAATTAATGAATTTATAGGATGTGAGTTATTTCCCTTTGTGAGAATAACATTGCTTTGCATTCTTCTTTTTTATTTTTCTGTTTTTAAAATATTTTTTCCAGAAATTGTTTTTCAATGTTAATTAAAAGTCAGTATTATTGTAAGTTCTGGTCAAATTTGATAGGAATAAGAAAATTCCTACAAATCAGAAAACGGACTGGCTCTTCTATTTCTTTTGTTCTTTGAATTTGTCTTTATTAGGCTAGGATGGTGCTGGAAATTTGTAAGTTTCTCATATGCTGCAAGATCCCCAAAGCCCCAATATATTTTGGTTGGTATTAAAATGTCACAGTATCCCAGCAGGGTGGGACTTTCCATTTGTATATTAACTTGTTATCTGCCGGCAGCATTGAAGGTGAATTTGCTCACAAACTATCTAATAGTGTAAATTTTAAAAGTTTAAGGAGTTTGAAACAAAATTAAGCAGTGAATAGGAAAACTTTCTAATTTGATCTATTTTACATGAATAAATGACAATTCCTCCATCTTAAATAAAATGACATTTGAAGTTAAATGAGAAATTTGGTATAGAAATAACATTTTACCAAAACAAACCCTATTACTGGTTTCATTGAAGAATTTCAACTTGGTGAGATTTATATTTTCCAGTAACTTCTATCAAGGGTGCTCTTTGGAAACACCCTTTCCCACGAGTTTTGTGATTTCCCTTTAACAATGTATCCATTAAGTTGCATACCTTTTCAATCATACTAAGAAGTCTGGGCTTACTTCTAATACTAGTAGAAAACTATTTATGATTGTTAAGCTAAAGAATGACATGATGTATTTAATGTATTGGAAAAATTACTCTCAGCCAATACAGAGAAAAAAGAGACTTGGAAATATAGAAAAATGTTAGTTAAGAGACATTTTCAGTTGTCAGAAGGAAAATATACTTTTATTTGAATTACAAATGTGACAGAGGAAATGAAGACAAGTGGAAGTTTTAAAAATATAATTTGGTTCCATGTCTTGGATATTGTAAACGGTGCTGCAATGAATGTTGGGGTGAATGTATCCTTCAGCACCATGTTTTTCTCCAGATATATGCCCAGGAGTGGGATTGCAGGATAATTTGGTAGCTCTACTTTTAGATTTTTAAGGAACCTCCATACTGTTCTCCATAGTGGCTGTATCAATTTAATTCCCACCAACAGTGCAAGAAGGTTCCCTTTTCTCCACACCCTCTCCAGCATTTATTGTTTGTGGATTTTTTGATGATGGCCATTCTGACTGGTGTGAGGTGACATCTCATTGTAGTTTTGATTTGAATTTCTCTAATAATTAGCAATGTTGAACATCTTTTCATGTGCCTCTTGGCCATCTGTATGTCTTCTTTGGAGAAATAGACTTCTTCTTTGGAGAAGTCTATTTAAGTCTTCTGCCCATTTTTTGATTGGGTTGTTTGTTTTGGTGATATTAAGACACATGAGCTTTTTCCATCAACAGAAGAATGGATAAAGAAGATGTGGTACATATATACAATGGAATATTACTCAGCCATTAAAAAGAATGAAATAATGCCATTTGCAGCAACATGGATGAACCTAGAGATTGTCATACTGAATGAAGTAAGTCAGACAGAGAAAGAGAAATATCATATGATATCGCTTATATGCAGAATCTAAAAATAAAATGATACAAAAGAACTTACTTACAAAATAGAAACAGACTCACAGACTTAGAGAATGAACTTATGGTGTCCAGGGGTAAGGGTGGGGGGGCGGGATAGTTAGGGAGTTTGGGATTGACATGTACACACTGCTATATTTAACATGGATAACCAACTAAGACCTACTGTATAACACAGAGAGCTCTGCTCAATATTATGTAACAACCTAAATGGGGAAAGAATTTGAAAAAAGCAATAGATATATGTATATGTATAACTGAAACACTTCGCTGTACACCTGAAACTAACACAACATTGTTAATCAACTATACTCCAATATAAAATAAAAAGTTAAATAAATAAATATATATATATATAATTTGGAAGTAGAATCAACTGAATTTCAGGAATTGAAGATCAACTGATTGTGCAAAGTGAGGGAAAGAGGTATGCAAAGATGATTCTGGGTTTTAGGCGTTGAGAGTGTGGTAGATGATCATGCTATTCTCTGAGACAAGATGTACATAAGGAGAAGCAAGAGACAAACTGTTGTCAGTTTTAATCACGTTGGTCTTGAGTTAACTGTGATGTTTTGTGTTTAGTTTGACATGTAAGTCTGACAGTCATTAAAGTGGTGTTTGGCTATCCAGATGAGTGTATCATCAGAATTAATGTGAACTGAATCATGAAAGGATGGGTAAAAACTCTGAATATAATATGAGATGAGAAAAGGAAGAGTATTTCACTAGAAATGCAATTAAAAAAATAAAAAGAAGGGAACCCCAGATGTATGGTTACATGGAAGTATTTCAAAAAGAAACAATACAATGTAAAATGCCCCAAGGATATGATAAAACTGAAGGTGTCCATTATATTTCTTAATAATAAAGATATTTGTGATATCACAATGCTAGTTTCAGGGGAAAAGAGTGAGAACTGAAGCCAGATAACAGAGATTTGTGGCATGAATGAAAGTAAAGAAGTAGGGACACAGCAGAAATAACATTTTGGAGTTTGCAGAGGGCTGAGATAAACACTGGAGAGGAAAATGACACCAAAGAAAATGTGCAAGTGTCAGAGATATGAGCATATTTAAATGCTTGTAAGAAGAATATAGAGGAGAAAGAAGTTGAAGGTACAGAAGATAAATAGGTAATAGATAGTACGGTCCCTTAGGACCAGAAGGTAAAATATCTCAGTTACGTGGTGAAAGGATTACTTTCAGAGTAGGGAAATCTACTTCTATTCCATTTTAGAGGAGACATAAAGAACAAAATGGATGATATTACAGGTAATTGTTCAGGTTTAAGAACTGAATTTTAGAAGAGAGCCCATCTGACAGTTCTGGTTGTAAATGAGTAAATGATGAAGTCATCTCCAGAGTCCAGCTAAGGGTCCTAGTGGAATTGGAGATTTAAGAGAAGTAAAGAAGAAATAAAACTGCCTTTCTGAAGAAAAGGAGAGGAAGCTGACAAGACAAAAGTAGAGGAATTTCTAGGCTGCATTGCAGACTCAATCAAGGTTAGATAGCATGGATTTACAAAGGAACAAATCTACGCAGTTGATTAGTGTTTTTCTTTTCTTTTTTTTACTGACACTTTGAAGTGAAAACCTGGTTATTGGCTTATTAGTGAGCTGGATTGGTTTGATGTTGGAGATTCTCCAGGTGGTGTTTTAAAACGAAAACAGGGATGAGGATTTTGGCCAGTGTTATGGAGATGGATATAAAAAAATTAGAGATGTGTTTTATTTGATAATAAAAATGCCACATCATTGCACAAGATAGTGCTAGTTTTACAGATATAAACTAATAGCCAAATTTACTGTAAAATATGATCTAACTTTATTCTCTTAATCTTCCTAAGTCATTTAAAATATCACAATGTACTTACATTTTGCCTTAAATTGTGTAAAAGACAAATTAATGATTTGAATTAATGATTACTTAAAGATAAGTTCTTGTAAGAGTGTAATTATTTTTCTTTAGCATAATACTAAGGGTTATATCGTTATATTTTCTATGCTGCAATTGAAGTAAAAGCAATTTTGAAATATATAAACATGCACTTACATTTTTTTGCCTCCAATTTCTAGCATATCAGATGTAGTCAAATCTGTATCTATGTTCCAGGATAAAATAATAACTATTTAAATGTCTCCTACTTCCCTGAAATTACTGCATTTTGTTTAGGCTGGGTTTGTTCAGCAAAGTTAAAAAGCCCATGTTACACATATTTGAAAGCTGATGATTCCTGATTTACATGTCAATTTAACACAAAGAAAACAAATTGCTATGTAAAATTGAATATTTCATTATAAGTATATATCATATTTTCATTACCCATTGATCAATTGATGGACATTTACATTGTTTCTATATCTGGGCTATTATGAATAATGCTGCAATGAACATGAGATTACAGACATCTCTTCAAGATCATAATTTCAGTTCTTTTGGATATATACCTAGAAGTGAGATTTCAGATCATATGGTAGTTTTACTTTTAAATTTTTGTGGAACATCCATACTGTTTCCATAGCAGCTGTACCATTTTACATTCCCACCAACAATATACAAGGGTTCTAATTTCTCCACATCCTCACCAACATTTGTTCTTTTGTTTTTTTTGATAATCACCATTCTAACAGGTATGAAGAGATAGCTCATTGTGGTTTTGATTTGCATTTCCTGATGACCAGTTATGTGAGAACCTTTTCATATATCTGTTGGCTATTTGTATGTCTTGGCCAATGGAACAGAAAAGAGAGCCCAGAAATTAACCCACACATATACAGTCAACTGATCTTTGACAGAGTTCCAAGAATATACAATGGAGAAACAATAATCTCTTTAATAAATGATGTTAGGAAAAGTGGATATTCACATGCAAAAGAATGAAATTGGACCCTTATCCTATAACATCACAAAAATTATCTCAAAATGGATGAAAGAATTAAATGTAAGAACTGAAATGGTAAAACTACATGAAGAAAATAAAGGAGAAAACCTTCTTGACATTGCTCTTGGCAATGATTTCTTGGATGTGACACCAAAAAGACAGGCAACACAAGAAAAAATAAACAAGTAGGACTATATCACACTAAAAACCTTCTGCACAGCAAAGAAAGCAATCAACAGAATGAAAAGATAGCCTGTGCAATAGGAGAAAATATTTGCAAATTATTCACATGATAAGGAATTATCATTCATAATATATAAAGAAATTCTACAACTCAATAACAAAAACACAAATAACCTGATTAAAAAATAGGCAAAGGACTGATGAGGCATTTTTCCAAAGAAGATATACAAATGGCACATTGTATTATTGATTCCAAGACTACACTCTATACTGTAAACATATCATCTTTCCATCCTTTCTTTTTCAGAGTAAAAAAGAAGCTTCATTGGTAAGAATCTGAAATACCCCATAGACTCTGCTTTTGTCTCACTAAATTTCTGTCTCTCTGAAACCGATCAGTATAGTTTTTTGCCTAGTGCTTTCACTACAATGAGTCTGTGGGCCTATTTGGAAGACCTATTTGGAAAGGCCATTATGAAAAATGAACCAGATGATCATTTTTGGAAATCTCAGAAGGAAATTAATCCCTGATTTTATGATAGCATAGTTTTGTTCCTCACTCTGGTGCCTCCACTATCAATATATCAGACCTTGGATCTACTCCCAGCAACCTCTTGGCTAAAGATACTTCATATCTAGAACATATCAATGAGGCTGAACACATAAATTTCTCAATCAACCCATCTATGTGGTTACTGGCCTAATACCTATTACTATAAGAGACTACTGAAAGCCAGTGGCCCATGATACCACATAACTCCAAAAAGGACACAAAATTTCCTGTATTAACACCTGCCATATACCTTTTGCATATCAAAAGGGCAAGTGGATGTGATTATCATGTTCTACAAAATTTATGGGCCATTAGCAAGTTCATACTTCACTTCCCTGTAGTCGCCAACCATTATACATCCTGTTTTCAATTCCGGAGACAGCTAACTTTGTACTGGTAGATCTATGTTCAGCCTTTTTTTTTTAAGTACACCTTTCCAACAAAACTCATAGTATCTTTTTTTTTGCATTTACTTAAGGAAATAAACAATACATGTGATTGTTACCTTACGCTGATAGAGAAGCGTCCTCTTACTTTTTGCAAATGCTCAACTAGAACTCCACTGTTATATATAGGGTTGATCTCCTGCTGTGTTCTCCAGACTGAAAGTCTTCCAGAATTGATTCTCTCTATTTACTGACAAAATTTTTAAAGAAAAACTCCATTTTTTTCAGATGTAAGTACATTTTCTAAGCCATGACAATATACAGAATGGTAATTGTTTTCCCCCAAATAGGAAACTATTTATCTTTTTCCCTGATCAATTATTAGAAGAAAACTTGGAGGAGTTCTGGGTCCCACAGGATATTGTATATTAGATTTCTAAATTTCTAGAACTGAATACCTCCTTATACACTTGAGGGAAACTGACAAACATGAGCCTTTGGCTTAGACAGAATCACTATAGATTGTCTCCAGTAATTAAGCATTTCCTTCAAAACGCCTTACCCTTAACTACTCAATAAACATAAAACTTCATTTCTATGTGTATGTGAAAATTTGGGACAAGCACTGATGATCCTAACTAAACAGCACAATAGATATCAGAAATCATTGTTATTATAAGTTTTCACTTAACCTTATAGGAAAAGCTCACCCTTCTATATGCATAATGGCAGCAGTTGTATAGCTAACTGATCCTGCAGAGAACTCTACCCAGGTCTTCGAACAACTCCAGTACCAAGCACTCAATTTTGGAAAGACAAACAGAACAGAACAACAACAAACACACACATATATACATGCTAGAATGGATTAAATTGTTTATTCCACCCAGATGGTCTCTGTACACACTATGATATTTACCTCTATGGACTCTCTTGAAACACTGAGATGAAGTCTCTCAAAATTTTTAACCCATCATGTAAAAGAAACTAAAATCTATCTTAAATAGGGCTTAGTTAGAAAATTTCAACAAGATCTCAGCGGATGTTTCTGAGGATGTTTGTGATCGTGTACACACTATCTGTGAAGGCTACAATCCTGAGAAAACTATAAAGGCGAGTCATGAACATAAACCAACATCTTTAGGCTCTTTTGAACATCTACAAATGGATTTAATTAAGCCTCATATGGCTATAAATATATTCTTACTATTTTTCTGCATGTTTTCTGGTTAGCTAGAGCCTTTTCTTGCCATAAAACAGCTGCTCTGTTAGTAGCAAAGCAACTTTTATGCTTTGCATTTCTCATTTTGGAAAACTCTCCTGTTTGTCTGATATTAGGGGTCTTATTTCATCAGAAGAGTAATTAAGATACTTGGTAAGGCTCTGCCTGTTGCTTAGAAGCTTCATTTTCACATATCTCAGAGAAAGTGGAACAAATAAATTGTACTCTAAAATTAAAACTTGCAAAACTATTGGATGAACTTCAGTGCTGTGGTCAAAGGTTTGCCTTCCGGTCCCATAGCCATTGACTCCATCCAAAAAGAACTCATAGACTAGCCACACAGAACCTCCTTACTGAATGCCTATGCATCTTGTGATCTCACCCCAACATTAGCTCTTCTCTTTTATAGTAGGCTGATATGGACAAATTTTGTAAAGCTTTAATACAAGCTTATTATCAACAGATCCAAGGTTTGCCTTTTATCAAGAATAAACTGCAGGAAGCTCTGCATGATCTTAAATCCATTAATCCACTTTATTTACTAGAAATGATACCAATTTAAGACTACACATGTACCTCACTGGAAGGAACCTTATCAGGTATTGTTAATTATAAATACTTAAGTAAACTTTCAGGGAACTGACCCTTGGATTCGTGTTTCCCAGTTGAAAAGACATCATACATCTACCTCCTGAAGGTCTACGCATAGCAAAAAAGTTTCTCGGGAAACTTGGATTTAAAGCAAACTACTAGGCCTAGCCTGCACCCGGATTCTTCAGATTGAGACACTTGAATGCAGGGAGCCAAAACTACTACAACTTTTTTTTCTTTCTCTTCCAAATTTTAATGGATTTGTTTGTTTGGTTTTTTTCTCTCCCTCTGTTGGTTTAGGATTCTTGATTGCTAATACGAGTTTCCTCCCCAGTCTTGTTATTCTGAGCACCAGAGTTTAAACCTTCACATTAGACTACACAAGGCACCAATGAACTCACTTTCCAGCTAAAGAATTTAATTAATTTGATTGCTGGATTTGTATCATTTTCCCTGGGAAAATAAATCTTTGTACCAGACAATTATGTCACTTTTCTTTCACTACATACTGATAAACAAGCTTTTAGGATGATTAATATAAAGAAAAATTAAAAGACAAATAACCTAGACTGTCATTCCCCACAAATATATACATGTTTAATTGTATCTAATAATTTAAGGTACCTGGGAAGCAGCCTTTGCAAAGAGATCAAAAAAAACTTCCTTCTCCTAACTTCTACTACCAAATTGGAACATTAACTCTCTTCTAAGTCTTATGAAACTGCATTCCTATTTACCCTACTGTTAGTCTTATTGCTATCTCTCTACCATGTTATGACCATTACAAGTTTTCATTTTTCAATTAATTTTTATTGGAGTGCAGTTGATTTACAATGTTGGTTAATTTCTGCTGTACAGCAAAGTGAATCAGTTATACATATACATATTTCCACTGTTTTTTGATTCTTTTCCTATATAGGTCATTAGAGAGTGTTGAGTAGAATTCCCTTTGCTATACAGCAGGTTCTTATTAGTTATCTATTTTATATATAGTAGTGTGTATATGTCAATCCCAATCTCCCAGTTTATCCTTCTCCCCCTTCCCCCTTGGTAACCATAAGTTTGTTTTCTACATCTGTGACTCTATGTTTTGTAAGTAAGTTCTTTCTTACCATTTTTTTTGATTCCACGTATAAGCAATATCATATAATATTTGTCTTCTCTGACTTATTTCACTCAGTATGACAGTCTCTAGTTCCCTCCATGTCTCTGCAAATGGCATTATAATTTAACACATGCCTACAGACTCAGTCCCACCAAAGTCCATGTGCTTCATAAGGAACTTCATGTTCCTGTGACAGTGTTATGGTTTTCATGCTTACCACCTTCTCAAATCTATGCAATGCATTTAAAAAAATAAAATTTATTTGGGAACTTTCATTCCTGGAAATCATTCAGGAATACAAAGGAAACTATTTGGTTAATAATTTTTGATACCTAAATATGGACCCTGGATCATATTGTTTGAATGTTCCTGGATCTTGGGAACACAGATTGCTAGAAAATTCTACTACTTGAACAGGTACTGGTATCTATTTCTTTTTCCACCAGTTTTCTGGTTTCTAATAATCTGACCAAATTCCTTTTATCTATGCAAAATCTTTATTCTTTCTTTTGGCACTAAGATCTTAATAACTATGGTCTCAAGTAATATGGGACAGGACTATAAATTTCCAGAATATTCACTGGAATTAGAAGAAAAACGTCTACATTTTCTTAGCCTGAAGAAAGACATAACAAACTATATGTACCAGTGAATCCTGAGTTGCTGTTTTCTCTCTTAGTTCAAAATCAATTTATTATGCCATTAGTTTTATTTATTTTTTTTTGCGGTACGCGGGCCTCTCACTGTTGTGGCCTCTCCCGTTGCAGAGCACAGGCTCTGGACGCGCAGGCTCAGCGGCCATGGCTCAGGGGCCCAGCCACTCCACGGAATGTGGGATCTTCCCGCACCGGGGAACAAACCCGTGTCCCCTGCATCGGCAGGCGGACTCTCAACCACTGCGCCACCAGGGAAGCCCTATTATGCCATTATTGAAACAACCATTTTAGTAACCTAGGAAACTTAAATAAGAATTGCAAGAATTCGTATAAATTCACCAAGCTGTAGTGCAATGCAGAAAAGCTTTTTATTTTTTTTTCAAATTTAGCAAAAGTTTATTTTACAGTAAATTTCTTCTTGTTTTTTTTTTTTCTTTCCATGGGAAAACTTTAAATATACTCAGCACACAGGGCAATGCATGTGCTGACTTAGGGAAAGTAGTATGCACTACCTACCAAGAGATGTACTGTATAATTTTCACATAAACAAGAAAGGAAAGCTAATTGTTTTCTGCAGAATTTTTTCCCTGTTCTCTCCAGAGTCTTAATGTCTTCTGCATAGCAACTCATTGGCTAGATAATTTAAATTCAACTACAAAGACAAAAATCATAAGGAGCCCTAATGGCAACCATCACCAATGAATCTGGGACCATGATCAATGAGTGGCATCAATCTAGAATTCTGAACAAATCTACATGTCAAATTATGAGATTCAAGTTCCCTCTTGAACAAGAGAGACTGTGAAGGACCTTGAAAGCCTAAAATGTTTCCACTTTAAGCCTTGTGTAACATTAGGACCTACTTTTATTTGCCCTTATCCTTATTGGTAGCCCTCTCATGACTTTAACATCCACATTGCTGAAGACACTTTGCTCAAACAATTGCTGTTAAACTACAAGAGTAAATTTTCCATCTTCCAAGAGGTGAATTTGACCAACTGTTCGTCAAGTTAGGTAAACTTTAGCTATTCTCTCTTGCTTGAGCTCTACAAAACTTCACTCATCTTTCCAATTCAGAACCTTCTTTTGGAATGACACTCAGATGACAGCATGTTAAAAGTTTACGGTGTTTTGATTTATTTTCTTCTACAGAAATAATTGATATCTTTATGATATTGATCTTTCCAATCCATGATCATGGTATACCCCTCTATTTAACTTCAGTCTGTAATTTATCTTAAAAAAGTTTCATAGTTTTTATTTAGGGTTCCTCCACATCTTCTGTTAGAATTTTTCCTAAGTATTTAATTGTTTATGCTATTGTAAATGTTATTTTATTTTTGATTTATTTTTAATTTATTTCTCACTGTGGTATAGAAATATAATTTTTTTTTAAATCTTGATTTTGTATTGAAACACTTTGCTGTCTATCTCAATGTGATTTTTCAACATGATCTCCTTAGCATGCTAGATTCAGGGTACTCAGAATTTTCACATGTCAACGCAGAGCTCTCAAGGCACTTCTCGCAGCAGAGAGATCCAGGTGGAAAATCTAGTTTTTCTGTCCTACATCAATATACATATAGTGTCCCTTCTGCCATAACTTTTTGGTCATTATACTAGTTTCCTAGGTCTGCCATAATGAAGTACCACAAACTGGGGGCTTAAAACAAGAGAAGTTTGTTGCCTCAGTGTTCTAGAGGCTAGAAGTCTAAAATCAGTATGTCAGCAGGGCCATTTTCCTTCTGAAAACAAAATCCTTCCTTGTTTCTTCCTAGTTTCTGGTGGTTTCCTCACAATTTTTAGTGTTCCTTGTCTTGTAGATGCATCTATTCAATCCTGTATCTTTACATGGTGTTTTCCTCATGTGTCTCTGTCTTCATATGACCATCTTCTTTTTTTTTTCTTTTTTAAGATGTTGGGATAGGAGTTTATTAATTAATGTATTTATTTTTGCTGTGTTGGGTCTTCATTTCTGTGTGAGGTCTTTCTCTAGTTGTGGCAAGCAGGGGCCACTCTTCATCACGGTGTGCAGGCCTCTCACTATCATGGCCTTTCTTGTTGCAGAGCACAGGCACCAGACGTGCAGGCTCAGTAGTTGTCGCTCATGGGCCTAATTGCTCCGCGGCATGTGGGATCCTCCCAGACTAGGGCTCGAACCCGTGTCTCCTGCATTAGCAGGCAGATTCTCAACCACTGCACCACCAGGGAAGCCTGACCATCTTCTTATAAGGACATCAGTCATATTGGATTAGGGACCCCACTCTACTCCAGCATGACCTCATCTTAACCAATTACATCTGCAATGGCTCTATTTTTAAATAAAGTCATCTTCTAGGGTATTAGGGGTTAAGATTTTAACATATCTTTTTTTTTTTTTGACAGCAGGGGAAGGGAACACAGTTCAACTCAGAACAGTTGTGTTAGTTGCAAAGTTCCACTCTAGTTCAAGGAGAAGAGACATAGACTCCACCTCTCACTCATAATTGCATTATGAGTGGACATTATGCATTTTACCACACATTTTTACCACACATTTTACCACACATGTTAGAAACTAGGAAAGTTTAGGGGAAAAAAATGATTAGAACACCATTTTCTCTGTGCAAGAGCTATAGTCCAGAAATTTCCTTTGGGTATCCACCAATGTCCTAAAAGCAAACCTCTGTCATTTGTCTTCAATGGCTGCAAACATGTCAACTTTGGTCTGAGGATGTCTTGGTATCTTTGAGTTGTTTGAGCTTTTAATTCATAAGGACTTAAAAGTGTAACTTTGAGTTTAATTCATAGGACCTCAGGATATCTTTGAGTCATTTGAGAATTTAATATATGGGGATTTAAAAGAAATGTAATACTCTGACCATTTTTTTCAATTCCTGAAATACGTATATTTCTACATAATAAAAAAAAAAAAAGAAGTAAAAAAACTGTCAGCCCAGAAAGGGAAAAGCATTCTTAATTTGAGTAGATGATAAAATACCTTGAAAATCTGAAAATCATTAAGTTAAAATATTTAGGCAACCTCAAGCTAAAGAATATTGCCTAAATCTTGTCTTGATTATTACCAGATGTAAACTGATTTATTTAATTGTAATTTTTAAAAGTATAAATTATAGAAACACAGAGTGATCATTTTGGAAGTGACCTAAAAAGCAAGTGTATCCCAGTTATTTTGTATCTGGCAAACAAAAGGAAACAAACAAAAAACTGAGGCCAAGTAAAGCTCTTGGTATTCTTGGCTAAGTTCACAGAGTCAAAACTGTAGCAATCCAGTGCTACATCCTGGGTTATTGACAGCAAGTTAAGCTCTTTTACATACATCTATTTTATCACATACAATTATATGAATGGGTTATTTCAGAGTTTCTTTAAAATATGATTTTTTAAATTGAAGGAGTGTGAAGATTCTAATGCCTCAAGACAATCCTGCAGTGTGAATGATTATTTGTGTCATAGCAAGTCATACACAATCTCTTAGTTTGCTCCTTATAAACATACTCAAAATTATTTTCCTAAAGTGTTATTATTAGAAGCCAATCTCTGGAAAATCAAAAGAAACAAAGGCATCACATGTGTTGGTGTTGAAAATACCTTAAAACCTCCCTAAAACTAAAAAACAATAGCATCAAATGTCCTAAAATTTAACTAACAAGGCAAAACCTTTAACTATTATTTTTTCAAGTTTCAAGTTCAAATTATTTTTTCAAGCTCTATTTTTCAACAGAGAAAGGTACAAAAATAATAAAATTTATCTGTCATCCAGGATTGATAATTAGTTGTGAGTCATTGTGGGTCACTTTTATTTAAGATTAAAAAAAGAAAGAAAAGAGGATATACTTATTGTTACCTTTTTTTCCTCTCTTCCCAGAACATCTAAATACATGTTTTCAAAAAAATTCATATTTTCAAAAAAAATTGATTAATTCACTAAAGTTAAATATTTTTAAACATTTGTAATAATGGCCATTGAATGGCTCCATATATAAATGGAAAGAAGTACAAAAAGATATGGAGGGGAACATAGAAGGCTAAAATCTGAATTTCTGGACTTTGTTTTCATTCAATTTAAAACAACCCAATGTGATTATATCATTAACCAGCAAACCAAATGCTTCCCATCAGACTGCTGCTCAATTATGTCAAAAGTATACTGAGTACTCATTTTAAAATAGGTGACTGATATAAAAGATGGTGACTACTATAAGAGATACAGGGACAACATGAGGAAATTGATATAGAAGAAAACAAAAGAGTTTAAGGATTCATTTTGATATACAGAAGGAAGAAGAAAACTCAGACTTTAGCTACACAGGATTATTTTCTTTACACTGACGAAAATCTTAGCTAAATGTTGTAGATACAGAAATTTAGCTGACAAGTGTTCTAAAGGGTGCTTTCTGTTCCGTATCCATAATAACTAGCTGATGTTTAAAAGTTAATGTCCAATGCACTCAGACTGCTATGAGACTGTCAGATGTAGGTGTTAAGCCCACTGTGGGGGGGGGGGCGGGTTGGTGATGGAAGTACTGTGATTAAATAATTTACAAAATAATTGCTTTAGAAGTTTTGGATTAAAATACGTTAAAGGGAAGAATTATATATATAAAGGGGAGATTCTTTAACTTCACATATTGGGATATTAATTTCATAGTGCTATATGTAAGTGACAAATTAGCACACTCCTAAACCTTTGTTACCTTTCCTCAAGAAAGTGATTGTACACTAGCTGAAGACTGTGAGTCTCATGGAGACTAGAGATGAAAACGACTTGGTTCAGAAAAATTCCCCTTTGACTTGGTGAGACAGAGTGCTCAAACAAGATGGGCATGAAATATGTGGATTGAGATTATACTGATAATATTTTCACAGATGTAGGAAATACAATTTTATATTTTTGGTTAAATAACATCATGGAGATAAAAGATGAGGCATAATATTGAGCTGGATATGGGTCAGTTTTAATTCAACACTGGTTTAATAAAATAGGAGTTTCTTTTATAGTCATTCTTGTTAAAATTATAACTCCAAAAAACACCTCTAGGAAAATCTCAGAAGATGTAAGAAAATCTTTTTGCATATGAACAGTATGATATTTTGTTCACTGTATATTGTTCATTTTATTCTTTTTATGACCCTTAAAAATTATAAATAATTAACCATTTTTGATAACATTCTGAAGATACAGAATTTCATAATAAACAGTTCCATATATGATTTTGTACCACCACCATATACTACTATTGTAAGGTTACCACCTTTGGATATATATTCTGTAGGTAACAGTCAAACTTTCAAGTTGGGTTTGTGATTTATAAATGCAATAGTATATGAATTAATGACACTCTCCAGATAATTTAATTTATCAGACAGGAAAACTAGCATTAATTGAGCATCTACTGTGTGTTTGTTCTGTGCTTACTGTTTTATAAACATTACCTAATTAAATTTTCCTTACAATTCTGGGAAGTATTACATAATAATATTCTCACTTTTTAGGCTGAGTAATTGAGCTTCAGGAAGATAATTATCTAGCCCAAACAGGTAGAAAGTGATGACGACTTAATTTTCATACAGGAATTCCTAAAACTCCTAAGAAGATTCCTAAAATTTTCATTCTTTTTTCAAAAGAGGAAACAAATCTCAGAATGTGTGGTCTTCAGAATAAATTTGTATCACTTCTCTCCTAGCAAAGACAATGAATCAATAGAATTTTATCCATATGTAAAACAAACTTGGAAGAAATCATTTATTTGAGCTAAGAAACAACATTTTTTCTTAATTTGCTTCATCAGAAAAATGCTATTATGAGTTCTTGGTTTAAAAAAAGTTTCCATGTGACTTGCCCTTCAGTTTATTACTCTCTGTCAATTTCCAATGTCTGTCATAGGCCTTTCCCCAAATAGTTGAATTTGGAAAGGCAAATGACGAGGTAAGCTAAAAGAAAAAGGAGAACAAATTGCTTTAGAACTTTATATATATTCTCTTTACAGTGACTGACAGACTGAAGACTTTTCTGAAACAAAGAGTAAAGTTTCCGAAAAGCCTGAATGCTGAGGAAAAAAAAAAAAAGGGATATAAAGCTCAGTGTTGGGCTTCCCTGGTGGCGCAGTGGTTGAGAGTCCGCCTGCCGATGCAGGGGACACGGGTTCCTGCCCCGGTCCGGGAAGATCCCACATGCCGCGGAGCGGCTGGGCCCGTGAGCCATGGCCGCTGAGCATGTGCGTACGGAGCCTGTGCTCCGCAACGGGAGAGGCCACAACAGTGAGAGGCCCGCGTACCGCAAAAAAAAAAAAAAAAAAGCTCAGTGTTTTAGCTTCCTCTGCTGTTATTTTTCTGATCTGACACAAGCTAGTGCGGCTTGCTACTCCTTCAGTATTTGCTAAAAAGAATGCTGTCCCATGGGGTGAATATTCTGGTTATTAGAAAGAACACTGTGATTATAGTGATCTATATACAATGTGGAAATATTTTTGATTATGCTTTGTAGCACGTGTTGGCTATGCTCACCACACAGTCATGACCATGTAGAAGAGGTGAGTGGGGAGGATGGGGGGACAATCAAGTAAATGCTTCAGGGATACCAAGCAGAAATTAATTGTTTAAAAATCAGTAGTATTCTGTAACATGTTAATCAATAGCTATAATGTCAAATTTGATTTCCAATAATCTGATATAGTATTAATTATTATTCCTTCATTATTTAGTGAATTAATTTGAAAGGAGGCCAGCATGGTCTTTGCCCTCAAGTAGAATACATCTAGTGAAGGGAGATGGAAATGTGTTAATTAAATACAATACAATATTGTAGGTAACATAATATAATGGAAGGACAAGGTCCATTTTATACTAGGAGACAAGGATATAAGGATAGACTCTGTGAAGTAGAAAACTCCACATATTTTGTATCTATTTTACAAAATATATATTCCCTCTTTTCATAATCAGTTGTCTGCAATGCTGTCCACTCACTCCATTCAGCATTATAGTACACTCTACTTGAATATATGCATCTTCTATATTGCATGTGCCTTTCTATAGACAATAGAGTAGAGATTCTTTAATATATGGTTTAATCTCCTAGTTGAATATTAGTTTCTTAGATATTGTTGAAAGAGGGAACAACCACAGATAAAATATTTTAACAAAGCAAAAAATATTTTGTTAAGATTAGCTGGCTTATTAATTACTTAATTACCAAATTTTAACAATCTTTATTTTAAATTTCCTAAGTGACACACCTTGAAGATTTCACAAGGGAGTAGATTTGCTCAAAGCTAATGTTCATTCATAATTTTTTTGCTTAGCGATTGTTCTTGTTAGTGACTATGCTTTTGTTATTGGGAGGTATTGCTAAGTCAGAGCTGTGGTGCCAGTAAAAGTTTCCAAAATTCACTATGATAGCCAGTGCTCACAATAGTTTTTTTTTCCCCTATAATAAGCAATTAAAAAATTCTGATTGAATATCTATCTGACTAATGCCTAACTTACATAGAGTATTATACTTGAAGGCAGAGATTATATTGTCTTTTTATCTTCTGTAGCATCTCACTTGTAGATACTCAAGAAAAATTTGTTAAAGTATATTTCATTTTTTAATATTTCATATTTTTTCACAGTTAGCTTTCCCTGTGTCTTGAATTAATATATTAAATAAGTGTAAGAAAATGCATAGGATGTGTAATAATTTATGATAAACAACCAAATGACAATTTTTATTGATTCAATCTTAACGAATACACATTCTATGCCATATATAATTCTTTCAGCTCTGCAACCACCTACACTTATTCACATTTTTTAACTCAAGTTCAGTGCCCTCAGAAAGGTTCCTGCTCAATTTAGTCATTTTATCTTATTTTTACTTGCACTATTTATTTTATTATCCCATTATCCTTTGGCCTCTATGCCCTTATTTTACATTTATGAGTTCCTTTCTTCCAGAATAAGTTTTAAAAATCCCAGTACCATGAATAGTTTGTTGTACCTTTTGGTTCTAAACCATTGCTGCATTATTTAACAAATTTTCCATTACCCTTTAGGGATATCCTCATTGTTTCACAATCTAAATGGTACTTTAGTTTCCATCACTTTTTTTTTTCTTTTTATCTAAGCACCTATCCTGAACAGAAGCTCTCTAATTTTCTGCTGTTTTGTTTTTCATCCTTCAGATTGAATTGAATTTTATATTAAATGAGATAAAAGATAAAGAAAAAATAAAAATTAATACTTACAGAAAACCATGCAAGTACAATTATAGGGTAGGAAAAAATATTTTTCTTTAAATATTGGCCACTGGCTTTGTATTATTAAAATATTTTTAACCAGTTAATAGGTATTTGTGTGGCAAGTCATCTGTTACACATTGTTGGGGAAATATAATTAAAAACAAAATTTCCTCCCGACCCAGAAAAATATTCCACAAAGTTTGAAGAGAAAGGAAATAGTTTAATAATTGAACAAGCATTGAAGCAATGCTATTCACATCACAAGAAATCTGCTAAGATATTGTTAAAATGGGAAGACTTCTCACCCTTTTATATAGCCAGGTAGATACAAGGCATTGCATATATTTTCTCAAGATAAATAATCACTAGTTCTCAAGGAAGGGGGATTGACACCACCATTTGTCACATATAGTTCATCCTAAATTCATCTGGAAATAAGATGACCCTTTGTGTTAGGTACCTGATTTTATCAAAAAAGAAAGAAACAAGGAAGGAAAGAAAGATATTTTTATGGCAGGTAGGAATTTTGGAGCAAAAAGCTCACTGTAGTTAGTCTTCTATACTCCCACAGCACTAAGTGATAAGGGATGATTACTTTTCAGAGAGACGGCTTCCAGGTCCTTGAGAAAGACATTTCTGGTTTGTAATGCTGACAAGAGTCTTATTTAGGTTTCAAAAAGGTTTCATACATCTCCAAGAGACAGAGAAAGAATTTACAATTATAATTTTTTTGTTTTATTTTTAATGCAATGCTCTGAAAGAAAATGGGCAGGGAAAGGAATCTCCTTTCCTTTCTGTACCAGGGATTCTTTTTTTTCTGATTTATATTTACCCTTACAACACCCTGGGGATATGTATGGTTCTTGCCAGGGAATAAATGGTTAAATTATGAAGATGCCTTTAACAAGATTTTTCACACACACGCACACACCACACACACACACACACACACACACACACACACACCAGTAGCTGTATTTGGTGCTAGCAGGTTGTGATCTCTATTTCTGACATTTTTGACTTTAGATGTGTTTATTCTAAGGATAGCCATTTATATACTTTACTTAGTGCTATTTTATTGATATAAATGCATTTTAAAATGTATTGTCCTTAATTTTTATAATTTCCATTCAACAAATAATAATTGGAGTGCTTCTTTGTACAAAAATTGTTCTAGATGGTATGATCATGATACACTTCTTGCTGCTGTTATTTAAAGTATCATACATTCTTCTAAAGTTTAAAATAGATTTTTTTTAAAGTTCATACATATGCAAAAAGCCTATTTTAAAGTTAGGAACCTTAACAAATGATCTTTTGAAGAGTTTTCGAATAACGGTAACATCATCTAATTTGTCCTCTCTGAGAATAGTTTAATATTTTTCCTTTTCCTTTAGTGAAATCATACTTTTCAGTGACAACTAACAGTCAATGCCATTGCTATTTCCTGATAAATTTGGAACATCTGATGTAAAGTCACTCTCTACAAAGGACATTCTGATTCTGACAATGCTTGTATTGTAAGCCCTTAATTTCCTCTCTCAAATCTTGCAGGATATAGGCAATCCACATGACATGGGTATATATAGTAAAACACTCTTTTACTGTAGCTTGGGATATTTTTATTGATAAATGGATTGATTTCTACAATTATTTAGATTCTCCATTTGATAATTATATTCAAGTATCCTAATTGTAAATTTAATTCTGCTCTACAGTTTCCCTCTTTCTTTTTCTCATCTCGCCTCTTTTCCTCTCCTCTCTCCCTATCTCACTCTTCCATTCTACTTGTTAAACATTTAAAGCTAGTCTTTAGGGACTTCCCTGGTGGTCCAGTGGTTAAAACTTTGCCTTTCAGTGAAGGGGGTGTGGGTTGGATACCTTGTCGGGGAGCTAAGATCCTACATGCCTCGGGGCCAAAAAAATAAAACATGAAACGAAGCAATATTGTAACATATTCAATAAAGACTTTAAAAATTGTCCACATCAAAAAAAATCTTATAAAAATAAATAAAATAAAGATAACCTTTAATGCACCTATGGAAAGCAAGTGTTTTCCATGAGCTATTTTTTGGTAGTCTTAAGAGTGTTTGAAATCCTCTCTGTTTTGTACTCTATTGCCATAGTTTAGGCTTTCATCATTCCTTAATTCTGAGATTTAATTGGATTTCATATTCTTCATGTAATCATCAAATATTTGTTGTTTATCACTTAACAGTAATTTTATTTGCTTATTTAATTATTGGGAAAATTATTACCTAAAGTTATTTATCTTACTAAAAGGACTCCTGTTGGGTGGAATTGCCATTACTGTGACAATATTGGAATCGGTTGCAATAATCATTCTTTTCATTAGGAATTAGAGAATAGCATCCAAAACCTTTAAAAACGCATTAGAAACCCTAATATTTAAAGATAGTAAATCCTAGAATTCTCAAGTAATTTATAAAAGGATTCAGTTAATTATGTAAACATTAGGCCAAAAGATAATTTAAAAATAGTGAGTGTCATATCAATTTAGACTTTTCCAACTACTGATAATTTTACAAATCCTTGGCTAGAGTAAGTTGTTTTATTCTTCTGAAAGAAAGTAGTAGCACACTACAAAGCAAAGCAAATTATAAATATATCTAAAATTAACCTTTCTGAAGCAATATTTCCAAGGAGATTATAGATTTTTTTTAAAGTTAAGTGCAGCAATCAATTACCAGAGGGCATTAGCCATTATTAACATGGGCTCCTATGCAGTGTTCTTCTCTCCTACATTCAGAGGTAAGTTGGGAAGAAAAGGGTAACCTCTGAATAATAAGATTAAAAATTCATGATGAAAAACTCTCATATTATCCAAGACCCTTAACCTGATACCTCTTAGTAAAAAGTCATACATTTTATCAGCCATCAAAATGTCTCCTTCTCTGGGATTTATTACCACAGCAGTTCTTTTTTAAACGTGTTTCCTTTGTCACCAGATATTGAAGTTCCTACTTTAATTCACTTCAGACTTACAAGACTAAGCTCAAATTTCACTGTGATTAAGATAATTGATCCTACGAGATAAAAATAAATAATTCTATATGACAAAACCATGTTATTTCCCTATGTGATGTTATCAATACTAGGGAAATTATCAAAATTTCTACATATGCAGCATTAGAGGTAATGCTTTTCAAATTTTAAATTGCATTGGAATCATCTGCAGGGCTTATTAAAACACAGAATCCTGGGCCCCCACTTGGAATCCCAGAAAAACGAAGTCAGTTGGTTCGGGAGAGGCAAGACAAGAATTTGCATTTTGGACAAGTTTTTAGGTGATGATATGCTGATGGTCTAGAAGTCGTTCTTTTAAAATCACTATATTAGAAAACTAGGTGACTTATCTTGAAGTGTCACTTGCATAATAACCTCACTGTTATTAATTAGATGATAAAGTTTTTATAGACTATTTCATTCATATTTTACATGAGAAAATGTCAAACACC
Source organism: Lagenorhynchus albirostris (assembly GCF_949774975.1). Taxonomy (NCBI): domain Eukaryota; kingdom Metazoa; phylum Chordata; class Mammalia; order Artiodactyla; family Delphinidae; genus Lagenorhynchus; species Lagenorhynchus albirostris. The sequence goes on along the minus strand of NC_083099.1, from coordinate 45,860,542 downwards.
TATGTTAAGAATTTTTTTAAAAGTGACTTTGGGAGAATTGTAGAAATAATGTGGGAAATGAAGCCCATTTTGAGGCTTCATTGGGTATCTACACTATATTTTTAGGGTGCTATATGGTATTAAGGTTTGTAAAAAAAATCATGTTGGATGAAGTTGATGGGGATAGTATTAAAGGAAGGGAAGACTATAAAGAGTTTAGTAAACAAAACAGTCCCCGATATTATAGAGCTCTTAAATCCTGAGAGACGAGTGTCAACACATTCCTTTGTCTTTATTCTGATTTACTTTTCCTGGAAAGAATGGACTCTGCATTTGATGGGACCTATAGGATATATAAACAAAACTCAGTGAGAAATCTAAAAAAGCTTTTTTTGTTGTTGTTCCAAGAAAATTGTTTTTAATAGAAAATCACAATTTCATATTTAATCTGCAATGGACAATAAGGTTGCACAACCAGAAAAATATCAATTAATTCAAAGGAATAACTTACCTTAATGAAAGAAATTTCTTCTTCTTATTAAGGTAATATTTCTATAGTTATCCAAAGATGTCTTGGGCTTAGAAAGTAGAGTCATAAATTAGCAATCATTTTCATGGATCTTAACAACCTTAGAAAAGACCCTTTAGTGGTCTCATTTCCCCCCACTCTTCACTGTATTTTTTAACTATAATTCTAATTTTGTCTTTTGTGAATAACCATTGTATAATAATTACATATCTCTTTCCATTTATAAAATCTCTACTCTTCCTTTGTTTATGTCTGGTATATGCTATGTTAAGGACAAAAAGAGATCCCTTATGAAATAGTGCTTTGCAGTAATATTAGTAGGTTGTTTTCTTAATAAAGAAAGGACAAGTGCTCTATACATAAATTATTAGTATCTATTGTTCCAAAGAATACAAGTGATAGGCACCCTTTGTTAGTTGTTTGCAAAGACACAGTACCAAATAGGCAATCATTTACATGATAGCCTGATTAGAAAATCCAATGTTTTAAAAATCCCCTAAAATTCACTCATTGTTTATAAACATTTGCCTTATGTTCTTTTGGATTAGAAGTTAAAAACATCAAAATTAATGAAAATAATATTTTTATCAGACATCTATTTATAATCTTGAAAGTAAAATAATCTTACTAAAACTTTTAAAATTAGAGATGAAAGAAAACTTAGATATCACCTGTTTGAACACCTACTTGTTGTAAATAGTTCATATTGTTATATCTTTATTTTTGCCCATATTATAGGTATAGAATTGTATCTTGCTGTTTTAATTTTCATCTCCCTTATTACTAGTTGTTAAATAGTTCTTCATATATTTATTAGACATTTGTATTTTATCTTCTTTGAAATACCTATACATATTCTTGACTATTTCCTTACTGAGAATTTTTTATAATTGATTTGTAAATATTCTGTAAATCTTATTGACACTAATATTTTATTAGATCTGTGGAAAATAGTCTTTCTTTTTATTCACATTTGCATGTGATACTTTGTTGTAACATGTTTAATATTTTATGTAATCAAATACATTTATCTTTTCCTTATGATTTTTGTTTGTATCTTGCCTAGATATCATTCCTTATCCCAAATTTCCTAAGATATATGTTATTTCAATTCTAACAAGTATCTGTATATCATATGTTTATCCCAATTGAAATTTATTTTATGCCAATATGACATAGGAATCTATTTTTTTCCTACAAAAGTTAATTGCTTCAATGCAGTTTGTTGAGTGCAGTCATTTCCTCAATGATTATTTTTAAGCAAGTTCCCACATATCTATTTGTGGGAACTTCTCTCTTCTACTTCTTCTTCTATATGTAAGGTGATCTTTTTTTTCTCTAACTTCTTCCAAGCTTTTCTCTTTGTCTTTGGATCTCTTCAGTTTAAATAATATGCCTGTTTTTGATATTTATCCTGCTTGGTTAATATAGGCTTCCAGGATCTGTGCTTTAGCATCTGTTATTAATTTTGGAAAATTTCAACCATCACAGCTCCAAATATTTCTTATGCTCATTTCTCTTTTCCTTCTCCTACTTGTTTCCCATTATACATGCTATATCTTTTGTATTTGTTCAACAGTTTTTAGATAGTCTCTTCCATTTTTTTAATATTTTTTTTCTCTTTGAGTTTTGGTTTGGAAATATGCTATCAACAACTTCAAAGTTTCTACTTTCCTTGGCTCTGTCCAGGGTGCTAATGTGCATTCTTCATTTCTGTAATAGGTGTTTTTTGTCTTTTTTTTTAATTTCTAGAATTTCTTTATGATTCTTTTATAGAGTTTTTATCTCTGCTTATTTTACTCATCTATTCTTACATATTTTCTACTTTTTTTCATTAGAGATCTTAGCATATTAATCACAGTTATTTTAAATTCCATACCTAATAATTCCAAAGTTTATTCCATATATGCATCATATATGAGTCTGAGGGTTGCTCTAACTCTTCAAGCGTGGGTTTCTTTGGTTTGTTTTTTTGGTTTTGTTTTTGATTTTAGTATGCCCTGTACATTTTTATTTAAAGCTTAGCATGATGTTCCAGGTAAAAGAACTGAGGTAAATAGGTCTTTAATGTGAGGTTTTATGTTTATCTGGCTAGAAGTTGGCTGTGTTTACTATTTGCTGTAGCTGTGAGTGTCAGAGACTAAAATATATTCTGGTATATTTGTTTTGTTTCCCCACTGTCTTTGGGTTTCCCTAGTGACTTCTTCTTAAATAAGGTCTAAGATTTGCAGTTCTTTCTGTTGTAATCATCTGCTATTGTACAGATGCCCTATTGATGTGGAGATAAGTGTTAAGAGAGGCAACCATTCTCTAAATCTATGATTAGATCTCAACCTTTTAGTGTGCCTGTCCCCTTAGCTATGACTTTCATAAACGCTTCTCAGCCTTCTTATCTCCCTTAGATAAATCAGGAAGACTAGAGGGAGCTGTCTTTCCCAAGTCAGATAATACTTTTGTAAAGTAGTTCCACTTGTTACAAGAACATAATGAAGGAAAGGATATTCTGGGCATATTTCAAATGGTTTCCTTCCCTCCCTTTGTATGCTTAAGGGGAGTTTCCTGCATTCTTCAGAATGAAAATCTGGTGGGGCTTCCAGAGGTAAAGCATATAAAAGTATGGGATCTCTGGAGTTTTTAATTCTAGAGCTAGCTTACACTGAGCCTCCTGCAATTTCTCAATTACAGTTAAGTGTCCCAGTGGTATTGGCTCAGGAGTAAGGATGAGCATGCTTACTACCAGGTGTCTGAGTAGGCAGGACTGCCCCCATCACATGGCTGAGCAGGTTTAGAGCTGGGTCACAGGGTTGTGTAAGGATACACAGTTGGACCAAGGTTGGTGAGCTTGCCAGAGGCAAAATCTTAAAAGCAGAGAGAAGATACATTACCTTCAAACAAGGAGTGACACTTATTTTTCAATAAAAATGCTAAAAAAACTGAACAAAATATATAATATTTTTAAAGAATTGAAGGAAACTGACTCCCAATACAGAATTCTATACCCAACAAAGACATCTTTTAAAAATTAAGGTGAAGACTTCTTTTTATTTTAAATTAATTAATTAATTTATTTTTGGCTGCATTGGGTCTTCGTTGCTGTGTGCAGGCTTTCTCTAATTGCAGCAAGTGGGAGCTACTCTTGGTTGCAGTGTGCAGGCTTCTCATTGCGGTGGCTTCTCTTGTCAGTGAGCACGGGCTCTAGGCACATGGGCTTCAGTAGTTGTGGCATGCAAGCTCATGTTGTGGTTTGCAGGCTCTAGAGAATGCATGCAAGTAGTTGTGGTTTGCAGGCTCTAGAGAACAGACTCAGTAGTCGTGGCACACGGGTTTAGGTGCTCTGTGGCATGTGGGATCTTCCTGGACCAGGCCTCGAACCTGTGTCCCCTGCATTGGCAGACGGATTCTTAACCAATGCACCACCAGGGAAGTCCAAGGTGAAAACTTCTAATATTCACTTTGACCTGTAAAGAACTGGGAAGTCAACATTCCTATCCTCACAACATGAAAAAAGCCAAAGGAATGAAAAAAAAGCACAGCAAATATTCTTAGATCCCTCAGAAAATTGAGGTCACAGAACAAACTGTTGCCCCCCAAACTGGTGAAAGAAGCATAGAGAAAAAGACATCTTGCTGGGAACAGAAGTCCACCACTGGAGCCAATACTATCATTAATCAATATCACTAATCATCAGGGAAATACAAATCAAAACCACAATGAGATATCACCACATCTGTAGGATGGGTATTATAAAAAAATAAGAGTTAACAAGTGTATAAAATGGTGTAGAGAAAAGGAAACCCTTTTGCACTGTTGGTGGGAATGTAAATTGGTGCAGCCATTATGGAAAACAGTATGGAGTTTTCTCAAAAATTTAAAAGTAGAACTACCATATGATCCAGCAACCCTACTTCTGGATATATATGCAAAGGAAATGAAATTTGTACCTCAAAGAGATATGTGCACTCCTATGTTTATTGTAGCATTATTCACAATAGCCAAGATACACAAACAACCTGTGTTCATTGATACATTAATGGGCAAAGAAAATTTGGAATATATACAACGGAATATTATTCAGCTGTAAAAGAAAGTAATTTTGTCATATTTGTGACAACATAAAGAAATCTGAAGAACACTATGCTAAGTGAAACAAGCTATATACAGAAAGACAAACACTATATTATCTCATTCATATGTGGAATCTAAAAAAGTTGAACACATGGGAACTAAGAGTAGAATGATGATGGTTGCCTGGGTCTGGGGGCGGGGGTAGGAGAAGTGAGAAAATATTGAGTAAAGAGTACAAAATTTTAGTTATAAGATAAATAAATTCTGGTTATATAATGTACAGCACAATGACCATAATTAATAATACTGTATTGTATACTTGAAATTTACTTAGAGAGTGGATCTTACGTTTTCCCACTACATGCACAAAAAATGGTAGCTATGTAAGGTGATGAATGTGATAATTAGCTTGATTGTGGTAACATTTCACAATGTATACCTATATTAAATCATCATATTGTACCCCTGAGATATAAACTTTTATTCATCAGTTATACCTCAATAAAGGTGAGAAGGAAAGGTTTGTCTCTAATTTGATTTTCAGCAATCTTATGAGTGTTTCTAGATTTATTATTTTTTTACATTTATCTTGCTAAGAGTTTTATAGATTCTTAAATCTGTGGATTTATTAAATTTCTAATAATTCACGCTCATTAGCTTTTATTTCTGTCCCATTCTCTTGCTTTTTTCTTTCTGATTTTTCAATTAAACTTCTGTAAGACATTTTTACTTTATCCCATCTATCACTAATGTTTTTAGTTCTTTTAGTTTATTTATCTGTACTTCAGTTTGCATATTTTCTATTAATTTGTCTGCCAGTTCTTTAATTTTGTTTTCTGGTATTTGTAATTAGTTTTTAAACTAAAGTAAAAACACAGTTTCTAATTTTACATATTTAATTTCTCAAATCTCGAATTTTTTTTCATTGATTTCAATTGTTTATAGTTTTCTAATAAAATTCTACACTTCCCATCTTTTTATTATATGTTTATCTATTTTCTTTAACATGATAAATATAATTATTTTAAAGCCTTTTAAGAATATATAATTTATATTTGCATAACCTATGGGTGTTTCTACTGTAAATTTTCTTTTGTTTTTTGGTCTTGTACTATCTTTTGATGTTCCTACTATTTTCTGATTGACCAATTAATATGTTGTTTAAAAAAGCAGATGCTCTAGTTAATGATATCTTCTTCCAAAGGGAGATTGAAGAATACAATGTACTTTCACAGACTGAGTTTGGGATTTAATTTTAAGAGAGAAATGAACATCATAGAAATTGGGATTTATATTCCAGAACTAAAAATTTTAACAGCTGACATGAAAATTTTCTTTCATGGGCTTAGCAATAAATTAAGAAAAAATCAGTTAACTTGAAAATAGACACTGGAAGTTATCCAAACTGAAGCAAAAACGAAAAATACATAAGGTATAATCAAGAAAGTCTCAGAAACATGTGGTATAATTTTAACCTGTATAACATTTGTACATTAGTTTCCTAGAGGAGAAGGGAGATAGGGGAATAAAAATATTTAAATGTACAATATCCATTAGAGATTATCATATTAAGTGAAGTAAGCCAGACAAAGACAAATATTACATGATATTACTTATATGTGGACTCTAAAAAAAAAATACAAATGAACTTATATACAGAACAGAAATAGACCTACAGACATAGAAATCAAACTTATGTTTACCAAAAGGGAAAGACAGGGAGAGGGATAAATTAGGAGTTTGGGATTAATATATACACACTACTATATATAAAATAGATAACCAAAAGGACCTACTGCACAACACAGGAAACTATACTCAATATTTTGTAATAACCTGTAAGGGAAAAATAAAAGATATATATAACTGAATAACCAAATTACTTCGCTGTACACATGAAACTAACACAACAGGGCTTCCCTGGTGGGAAGAATATTGGTTAAGAATCTGCCTGCTAATGCAAGGGACATGGATTTGAGCCCAGGTCCGGGAAGATCCCACATGCCATGGAGCAACTAAGCCCGCGTTCCACAGCTACTGAACTTGCGCTCTAGAGCCCACGAGCTACAACTGAGCCCATGTGTCACAACTACTGAAGCCCACATGCTTAGAGCCCATGCTCCACAACAGGAATAAATTGATACATAGAAAAATATTTTTTTTTAATTTTAAATGTGGGCTTCCCTGGTGGCGCAGTGGTTGAGAGTCCGCCTGCCGATGCAGGGGGACATGGGTTCATGCCCCGGTCCGGGAAGATCTCACATGCTGCGGAGCAGCTAGTCCCGTGAGCCATGGCCACTGAGCCTGCAGGTCTGGAGCCTGTGCTCCACAACGGGAGAGGCCACAACAGTGAGAGGCCTGCATACCCCAAAAAATAAATAAATAAAATAAATAAAAAATAAATGAAATAATAAAAATTTTAAATGTGAGAATATGTCAATTCATTAAAACTAAAAATTATGAGGCAAATGGAATTTTGAATATTGATGAAATATTTTATACTATAAACTTAATATTTTATTAAAATATTCAATATTTAGGTACAATTTTTTAGTGAAAGAAACCTATCTTTTAAAATATATATTAAAACATTTTTGGATTAAATTATATAATATCTGGGATTAATTCTGAGCAATATGGAAGGATAGGAAATGGACTGATTATGAATGGTGTATGTATGGGGCAGAATCAGCCAGATATTCATGGTTTGGGGATACTAATATGTTTACGAGGTTTCATTATACTATTTCCATGACTTTTGCATATGTTCAAAATTTTCTCAATAAAAGAAAAGAAAAGAAAAAAGCCAATGTGGTTTAAGAGATGTCCTTGTGACATTCATATGAGAAGAATGGATATTGTATAATAGTCTGTGTGTTACTGACTGAAAAGCTGCTGCAGAGAAAATTTTGAACACTAGACAATGTCTATAAAAGGGTAACATTTTAAAACAAAAGAAAGAAAATGTATGATAATTTATGAGTTTCAGAAGAGACTAGAATGAAAATTAATATCAAAAGAGAATTGTATGAGAGAAATGTTCAGTTTTATCACAGTATCATGTATGATTAGAAATGTAACAGATGCAATGAGAACTACACATTTTTCACAGCAATAAGAAAATCATTTAGAAAGGAATAGTCCTTTTGGATGAGGGAAATGCAAAAATCTTGTTCAATATTCAAGTCTAATATCAAGCATTGTTTCTTTTTAGAAACCATTCCTTTTTTTCCAGAATAATATAAATAATTAAACCTCCCATCCGCAGCCTTTCATAATCACATAGCTCAGTACATATTTCACCAAACACTTACACTATTAAACTGTACTCATGGTTTTAGTTGTTTACTTTCTAATCTAGAAATTTCTTTTTAAAAGTAATAATGTTTTATCTGCTTTATGTCAGCAATACTCAATTTGGTATCAAGCACAAACGGAACCAATAATTGTTGAAGAGATCAACCCTGGTACCTCTAGAAGTGTCAGTAAACATATTTGGAAACAAATTAGCAACATTTTATTTATCTCATGCTGAAATTAGTTTGGGGATTTTTTTTTTTTTTACCGTCAACTTTCCTATAGTACCTTATTGATTCAGTTCTCAGATAAAAACACATTCCTGAACATACATGCTATTGCAGATTTCAAGAGAAAGTTATGCCAAACATATCTGTAATGATACTTGCATGTAAATTTTTTTCTAAAAGAAAATAGAAATAGAAACTTGGATAAAAGTTTGTCCCATATCATATTAATCACAAAAGTATCATTTTCCTCTGAGAATGAAGAATTTATAAGTTCAAAGAAATCAAATAGCCTTCATTCAAATATAAGTTCATATATAGAGAGAAGTATGGATATAAACTAAGGAATTCTAATTAATTTGTTAATGAAAAAGAAATGTACAGAATATTTTAAATGGAACAGACAATATGAAAAATGTTTATAGCAATTTTGAAGATAATTTTTGAAAGCAGCAAAATAACTTTGGTGATGGCTTCTTTCATCTTTGTTTCACTAAATTATTGTTGCAGAAATACTGACAACTTTTATACTATAAGAGAATTCCCTTAAATCGATTTTACTTTCATTGTATTTAAATTAACCAAATTACTAAAGTCAAGTTTCTGGGGAAAAAAAAAAGAAACTACATTCACATAATTAAAAATTTGAAAGGCATAAAAAATGAGGTATGTAAAGAAATTCTCCCTTGTACTCCTAAGTCCCATGCATCAGGTTTTCCTCCATAATGGTGATACAGTTTAATACTATTTTGCATATGATTCTAGATGTATATTCTTCCCTCAGGGTCTGTTTCTGGAAGGAAATATTCCAAGATAGAAGTTTTCATAGCAGATACTGGAATTATTTTCAAAAAATTTTAATGCTATTATAAATTATAAATCTTATTTTTTTAAAAATGTTGTATTCTAATTTTTTTGGCTAATGTATTAGTCTGGCTGCCATAACAAAATATCACAGACTGGGTGACTTAAATAACAAAGACCCAGATGTTGGCAGTTTTGGTTTCCCCTGAGGCATCTGTCCTTAATTTGCAAATGGCTGCCTTCTCTCTGTGTCCTCACATGGTCTTTCCTCTGTGTGTGTGCATCCCTGGTGTCTCTTCCCCTTCTTACATGGACACCAGTCTTATTGGATTAGGTTCCCATCCTTATGACCATATTTAACCTTAGTTACCTCTTTAAAGGGCCATTCTCCAACTATAGTCACATTAGGGTTTGGGGTTTCAGAATATGAATTTAAGGAAACATAATTCAGTCCATATAAGCTGATATATAAATTCTCTCTCTCTCTCTCTCTCTCTCTCTCTCTTTTTTTTTTTTGGTATGTTGACTTTGTATTAAAGAAACAACAAATTAATTTATTTCTAATAATTTTCTGTGCTTTTATTCCCCACATAAGGATTTGTCATCACAAATAGTGACATTCCTTATTTCCAATTCCTTTAGCTATTATCTATTTTCTTTGCCTTACTACACAGGTGAGGATTCTTAGCAAAATGAAAAATAGAAGGATGATAGGAGGTAGCCTTGCCTTACTATCACAAAGAAAGCTTTCAATGTTTCACAGTTAAGATTGCTATAAATATATTTTATCAGAATAATAGTTACCATACATTCCTTATTTTTTTGTTAACCTTTTTTTTTAATATTGAATGAATATTGTATTTTGTTAAAGAATTTTCCTGAATGAATGAAGAATAGATGATTTTCTTCCTATATTTGTTAATGTCATGAGTAACATCAGTTGGTATTTAAATATTAAAGATTAAAACATATCTCTGTATATATGGATATTTTATATTTATCTGAATTTTATTTGCTAGGGTTTTCCTTAGGAGTTTACTATAATATACATAGGTAGGAATTTATTTTTATTTGTTCTACTTGGAATTTGTCAGGCATCTATTTTTGGTTTGGTATAAATATTTCAATTCTCAACTAAATAACTTCAAATATCCCTTTGGCACATTCTCTTTCTCCTCTTCTATAATTCTCACTATATTTTCCTATATTTTATTCTCTCTCTTCTTCTATATTTTATACCATTGTTTCTTTGTAATCTATTCTAGATATTTTCTCTTATTTTTCAGCTTACTATTTTTTTCCTTAGCTGTGTCTAATCTTTTAAACTTATCCATTGAATTCTTAATTTCCTTTTTTATAATTTTCAACTCTAGAATTTCAATTATGTTTTTTTTATAATTCCCAGTTCTCTCCTAGAATTATTAATCTTGCTTTTTAATGTCTGCCACTGATAACTCCATTGTTAGTAGGTCTACTATTTTCTGTTGTTTCTGCTGATCTTTGTTCATGTTTTAGCTCCTTGTTTATCTAATTTTTTTATTGTGTACTCAATGTTGTACTTGCAAACATATTTGAATGAATAATATGAGAATTATGATGAAGTAAAATTTCTCTAGAGATATATTTTCTGCAAAGTGCTTGAGTACCTATCAATTAAGGATTATTATAATAAAATTTCTGGGATTGAGGTGATTTAAAATTGGAGCGTAATCCTAGTTGACTTGACTTTATCTTTACTGATAAATTAGTGTGCTCGGAGGTTTATACACAAAGTAAGGATTGTTCACATGGCATCCCTTTTGATATGTCCTAGACCCCTTGTCCTGTTCTTGTAGCCACAAAAAGCTGTTAAAGTGTGCTCTTCAACATCTTAGCTACTATATCTGGAATCAAAAAGTGTCTTTGGAGAAAAGGGGCTCTCAATATAGTGCACACATCCCTGGAACACCAACCTTCCCCAGAAGAATGGCCCAGTTGTTCTTTACTCTCATGTTATTACTGCAGTATTTTCAGGTAGATCTTTATTTGTTTGATATTTTTTGTCCAAATGTTGTATTTATGTTCAATAAGGAAATTCCTCAGAAGGTAGGATCACTGCTACTGGGTGGGAATAATTCTTCTTTAATTATTAAAATCCAAGCAGAAATATTTAGGTATAGTATGTTTTGCTTGTCCAGTGGTGACACTATCTTATAATAAATATTGTTATATCTTTTGTTTGTTTAATTCTTATCACCACCTGCATCTATTTTTCTAGACTCCTTTTTTTCAGGATGTTCATACCTCAGTGGTGTAGGAACGTGTTTCAGGCTAAATGGAGATTTTCCTATGATGCAGGATTTTGCATTTGAGTTTTCTGAGCTTCCATTCTTTGTCAAAGATAAAAGGCAACAGTATAGAATTCTTTTCCCACTCCTCCAGGCAGGGATTCTTTTTTATATTCTCACATACCAAACTGTTTCCTATGATTATAGTTGTAATATCTCATTTAGTCCTAACTCCTCTGCTTCTAGCCAATTCCTTCTTGGTGCCATTGTTGCAGTGAAAATACTTAGTTTTTTCACTTCACCTTAAATATTTTGCTTTATCTTCAAAGTAATTTTTGCTGGACCTCCTAGGATGCAGGGATGGCATTATCTGTTAGAGATATCTTTTATTTACTTCCACCTGTATGCCTTCCCTGATGAATATCCACTGCTGTGAACATTCTTTCCATCCATTTTGGGTTTTGAGTGTTAGCTCTTCCTGCTTTCTCTTGATATAGAGTTTATGCATTTGCTTCTTATAAATGTTGTGGCTGTTGGAGGATTTCATGAAAAATAATGGAGGAAACAATTTCTAAAATACAGAAGTTTTTTCACTATAGGCAATATACACTTTTAAGAAGTGATGTCATCTTGAATAAGTAATTTCTAGAAAAAATTTAATAAGCTAATAAATAAAGCAATCAACATATAATATAATCAACAAATAATATATCTGAAACAATCCAAAAATTTATATTTGTAATTACATACTTGGATAAATCATAACTATTAAATAGTTTCTTGAACTGTAAAATGCTTTAGAGAGACTTGACAATATCTAAGGTCTCTTTCTGTTCTATATATTTAGGACTCCATTACATGCTTCATCTAAGTCTAGCTTGCTAGTTTAGTTAGAGTAGGACCAATTTTTCTAATAAACTCTTCCTTTGGATGAGTGAATTTTGATTGTATAAATATTTTGTAAGGGATATATTTATGTTTAAAAAGTTAAACTTTCATCACATTTCTTAAAACCTCTTAACTGGAAAATTATTTATAACTTCCAAAAATTATGACATATAATTGTGCGTCAATGTTTCAAACTGTTTTAATATGAAAATTAACTGTGTTTTTTTCCCTTGCTGTGTTAAAAGGATGGAACACAAAATTTTGTCTCACTTCTACAGAATTTTAAATATTAAGATTTCCCTTTCATCAATAAGAGAAGAACTGATTTTAGGATTGTTGTTATTTCCAAATCTGGATTTAATAAACCATATATGTCACTTACCAAATTAGAAGAAGAACAAATATTTTTAGAAGAGGTAATGTAACAGAGAAAAACAAATCTAACTCCATATTGGATCTATTCCTTTAGCTCTAACTTTTGTGCTCTGTTGCTCAGTTATGCTGGCTCTGCACCTTTGTAAAGGAATGCTGCCTATAACCTGAAATATACATAATAGCTCTTTCTCGGGCTTCCCTGATGGCGCAGTGGTTGAGAGTCTGCCTGCCGATGCAGGGGACACGGGTTCATGCCCTGGTCCGGGAAGATCCCACATGCCTCGGAGCGGCTAGGCCCGTGAGCCATGGCCACTGAGGCTGTGCGTCTGGAGCCTGTGCTCCACAACAGGAGAGGCCACAACAGTGAGAGGCCCGTGTACCGCAAAAAAAAAAAAAAAAAGAGTCTCAATTCTAACTCTGGTAAAGATGGTTCTTTGGGACACCAGTCTGCCATCTTCTCAGTCTGCTGGCTTTCCAAATAAAGTTGCTATTCCTTGCCCTAGCACCTTGTCTCTCGATTTATTGGCCTGTTGTGAAGGGAGCAGTATGAGCTTGGACTTGGTAACAGTAGGAGATATGGTTCATTTGGGAAGCAAAAAAGAAAGAATAATTTCACCTAGAAGAGAATTCATAGGAATGGGGAAAGACCTATCAAGCCAGCTAGTTGATCCTGGTGAAGTCTGATAGTACTCATAGCCTGGAAAGAGCTGAGTGAGTGGACCAAGTAAAGCCACTAGGAAGAGACATATGGGCAAGCTCTGGAGTCCTACTGGAAAGGAAACATGGCCCAAATGCTTCTCAGTCTCATTGTCTCAGCACAAAATATTATTATCATCTCTAACTGGTCATTATCAAGGCCCATTTAATAAAAAATCCACTTATTATAGCATATTTCCAAATGAGTTTAATAATATATTCACTCAGATTGAGTAAATTTTAAATGTACAAATTAAATCAGGACACTCACTTTCAAGATTATTGCCTAGGGATCATGCATAATAGCCATTTATTCAGCACATTATTACTTTTTTAAAGAACAGTTAAGCTCATGATCTTATTTACTCTCCATAATAAAAACTGACAGTGAATTACAACTGAAAAATTCTGGCCTAAGATGCAGGAATCTAAGACCCAATTTGGCTTTGGTTCCAAAGTTACTTAACTTCACTGTGAAAAGCCACTTAATTTCAGTATGCATGAAGAGTTGGAACATAGTTCTGTTGTTTTTTTTATGTCCAATGTTAAATCCCACTTATTTGATGAGAAAACACCATTTTCCTTAATCTATTAAGAGTTTATATTGTTCAGATGAGACAAATAACTACAGTAGCTAAAGAGATGTGGTGATTGCCTGGATGTCAGTGATTTATTCACGAATGGACATACAAACCAATTATGACCAGTAACAAGTAATACCTGGGACGTTTGTTAGAAGTATAGAAAAGAGATTTTCTTTCCTCTGGGATTAATAAACTGGTAGAATGTAAGCCTGGTAGTCTGAAAGCCCTCATATAGACAGCCTACCAGTAAACAAGGCCAAAGTGAAGAAAATAGAATAAATACTGGTAAAGACAAGGACCTCTTGATTCAACATGAGTTCCTGTATTCAACCATGTTTGCCCAATAAATTCTTCTTTTTAAGCCAGTTTGACTTGCAATTTTCTTTTTTGCAAGAGGACAGGTCATGACTCATATACTATCTTCGACTATAAAATCATAGAAGTACCTAGATAATGATTTCCAATGTTAAATCACTGCAATGCAAAATCTGAGGAAGTAATTAAAAACAAAATCTAGTCTAAGTGCCGGATTTTTTTTTTTCACTGCTAATTCATCAGCACCAAGAACAGAACTCAATACATATTTGTTGAATAAATAAATGGATTTTCATCTTAGAATGGGGAAGTTATTTTCTAATTCTGCCCCCCTTATCAGTGTACTGGAAGAAAAAAATTCAATATCATTTATTTGAGATTGAGTGTGGTACTCAATTAAGCCTTATCTTTACTTGGTTATCAAACAATTTGGGGACCATGGGGTTCATTCTTATTGTCTTGAAATTGAAAAACACTCTCTATTTATAGAGGTAACTCTCTATTTTTCTTACTGGTGTGGCTGACCACAAATAGAGTTATATCTATGAAGATATAAAACATCTATTTCATCATAATTAGATCTTTATTTTAACATATTTTTCATAGGTTTATATTATGAATGAATAATTCTACAGTTATCAGATATTTATTGGGCACTTACTATGTGCTAGGAATTATGCTATTGCAACATGTTATAGTAGAAAGAGCAAAATAATTCCTCAATCTCCTTCTCCATTAGATATGAACAATATAATGTTTACCTAATAGGGATTGTGAAGATAAAAAGATAGAAATATAATTATATTCAATACATGTGAAAATGCACTATAAACTGCAAAAATTAATATGTACATCTAAGGTGTTTCTTAAGGGAAACTCAAACTAAGACTTAAAATTGGGTTGTATTTCATGAACATGTGTTGTTGCACTGTTCCAGGCAGAACCATTTCTGTAGAATTTGGTATGGATGTAGAATATGGTAGAATGTAGAATTCTGTAGAATGAACACAACTCTAGAACACAACTCTAGGAAGCATCATTCACAGGAATGATACAAAGTTGTCCTGGGTCACATCAGTAAAATGGTGCATTTATCTCAATGTCCCCTCATCTTACCATCACTGAAACTTTAGCCCCTGTTAAAGTATCCTACAACATATGTATATTCCAAAAGACTACTTTATATATATATCTACGGATAGGTCATGTAACCACATGGATTCTGCTTTTCCATCTCCAGATTCAGTTTCCCACAGGGATGTCTGCTGCCAAGACCACTTTGTGTGAAAACTGGAGGTTCTCTGTCCCCCATGGCTGAACTGTCTCTCTCAGGCATAGGCATCACTTTATTGCTGCCACCAGCACTGTCACTTTTGCTGAACATTACTGCTGCCTCTTCCTCTACCAGGAACTTCCATCCCTGTTGTGATGGATACCTGAGAGCCAATGTGGCTCTTGCAGAAGAAGAAGAAAAAAAGCTATTAGTTTGAGCCTTTCATTAAAATATGGAAACATGGGAAAAGCTCATGACTGCTTTAAAAAGGGCAAGAAGCATAAAAACTTTATAAGAAATATGGAGGATGGCAAGGCAAAGTCGTTTTCTCAGAGAATTTTCACTGTTCAAATTCTTGAAAGCTATGAAGACATTGAGGTTGTGTTAATCATGGGACAAGATGCAGGGATAACAGGGCTGAATCTATGATCAACTGGGTTTAGAAATAGGTATGGGGAGGAACAGTTGGGAGCTAAGTTCTTGCTAGTGTAGGTAGAAATTTTTTATTTCTTCAGCACCTTTAACACTGAACCCAGTGGTTTCTCCATGGACATATGTTCAATGCAGAAGTGAAGAATGCTTTTCTCACTTTTGCTCTGTTTTATCACAGGGTTATTATAGTGTCTCAGTTTACATCTCTTAAACCCTCCAGAGGAATTAGACACAATATGGGCATCTAGGTCAGGAACTAATTTTTTGACAAGTATAACACTGTACTTAGAATCAGCCTTCTTATTTTGAACTGAAATGTATCTTCCCAAAATTTGTATGTTGAAATTCTAACCCCCCAGTACCTCAGATGTGACTGTATTTGGAGATGGGGTCTTTAAAGAGGTATTTTAGTTAAAATGAGGTCACTAAGGTGAACCCTATTCCAACATGATGGAAGTCCTTATAAGGAAAGAAAATTTGAAGACAGACATGTACCGAGGGAAGATCACATGAAGACACAAGGAGATGGTCATCTACAAGCCAAGGAGGGAGGCCTTAGAAGGCATCAACTTTGCAGGTACCTTGATCTCAAATTTCCAGCCTCCAGAACTGAAAGAAAATAAATTTCTGTTGTGTAAGCCATTCAGACCATGTCACTTTGTTATGGCAACCTTAGCAAACTAATATATCTCCCTTCTGTGAGTTAAAATTTTGTTAATAGAGGAGGTCTGTTTTCATGTTCCCTTCATTCCTTAAAATAAACTCCCCGTCAAAAGCCTCTGCAGTCCTCTGCCACATGAATCCACCTACATATCCAGCAAGTCTGAATCCCAGTGTTGGAAGAAGCTTAAGCTTGAGAAGAGCCACACACTCTCTCTTTTTAACTCAAACACTCTCATTATACTTTTAATGAACGGCCACAGCACTATTGTTGGGCCCATCATTATAACAGATTCTCTTTTTTAGATGCTCAAAGAATTACTTTGCTATAAATCAGTCTATCATTTATGTTCACAGACATGAACTAATATAGAGTAAAGGGCAAACTCCACTTAAAGAGAGAGTAATGCATTTGTTCAACCACCTTCACTTTGTGATAACAGCTTTAGGAGAACCTCCCTATTGCTCATCTGTGTGCAAGTTTTGGTCAATACCTGAAGTAATGGTCTTGTCTTTAGGCTCACTTAAACATAAAAGCTTTGTGGTGTCAGAGAGAACTCTCACTGAAAAAGGAATTGACTACATAGCACACTTGAATGTGCTTGTGCTTCTAAATGAATTTGTAAGCTCATCCTGACTGATGACACATCGGGCAACATCTTGCAGAGTTGGAGAAGAAAATTAAATGCACACAGATTGCACACTGATAAAGGGTGAATGCTCTTTTCTTTGCTCAGTGTGATTTAAAATCTTGTTATATGTTAGAATAATTCATTTTTCTCTCATTACAAATTAATAGGTAGTCTATAAACACTGAAGTTAAATAGGAATGAATTTAAACAGTGACTCTCCTATTTAATACTGTAAGACACCCGCCCCCCACCATACAGATTAGAATCTCCTAATCTGTAAACTAGCAATAATAATGATGTCTATTCCACAGTAGTTGTGAAAATTATTAATGCACAGTGCCTGGAAATTCAGAAATGTTCAATACATGTTAGTCAGCAAAGGCAAAACTTTTGGCATTCCAATAAAGTTAAACTGAATATAAAATGTGCTTATATTGCATATTTTCATTGAGCAGGTATAAGAGTTTCCTAGGGCTGCCATAACAATGTAACATCACACTGGATGCCTTAAGACAACAGAAATTTATTCTCTCCTAGTTCTGGATGTTAGAAGTCTGAATCAAGGTGTGGGTAAGGTTGGTACCTTCTGGAAACTCTGATGGAGAAACTTTCTCATGCTTCTCTCCTAGCTTCTGGTGGTTAACAGCAATCCTTGGTGTTTCTTGGTTTCTAAACACACCACTCCCATCTCTGTCTCAATCTTCACAGGGCCTTATTCTCTGTTTATCTTCACATGGCCTTCTTATTACTCCAGTTATTGGATTTAGGACACACTCTAATCTTATATGACCTCATTTTATGTTAACTATTGATAATTACATCTACAAAGACCCTATTTTCAAATAAGGTCATATTCTGAGGTTCCAGGTGGACATGGATTTGGGTGGATGGCACTATTCAGCCACATACAGTCTGCCCTCTGTCTGCCCAACCCCCCCCCAAATTTACATCTATCCCATCTGCAAGACATTTATCCCATCCCAGCATCCCTGAAAATTTTAATTCATTCCTGCATTAACTCTATCATCTCAAAAATTTCCAAATCCGTCATTTAAATCATGTAAACAAAGAATAGTTGATTCTAGGTATGATGATCCATCCTGGGGCAAAATTCCTCTCTACCTGTGGAGTGTATTAAACTAGAAAACAAGTTGTTTGCTTCCAAAATACAATGGTGGGACAAGCATACAATAGACATTCTCATTCTGAAAGGGAGGACATAGAGGGAATAAAGAAGTCACTGGTTTAAAGCAAGTTCACATCTCAGCAGGGTAAGTTGCATTAGGTTTTAAGGCCAGAAAACAAGCCTCTGAGGCTGGATGCTTTGCCCTCTGGGCCTGTGAAGGCCCCCCACTGGCCACAGGCTTTGGCCCACCCTCAGAGTCATTTTTCCATTATTTCATTCTATCTCTTTCCCTTTTCGTATAGGCTGTCAGTGTTTCTGTTGGTAAGAATTTCTCAAAAATCTTGTCTGCCTTCCATGTATGTAAAGGGGATCCACATCATTAGACAGGATAATTTTCCACAAGTTCTTTCTGGATATTCCTGTCTCTATTCCAGGCTTTTGCTGAACTTGTTCATGGGATCCATTGATCACATACCTAATCTCTTCATGCAAAGGTTGTTCAGCTACAGTCTTGGAATTCTCCAGTGAAAGCATTAGCATGTTTTGCAATATGGATAGTCTGAGAATTTTCCAAATCATCACTTTCTGGTGCCTTTTTGCTTCATAGTTTGTTCCTCAATTTACCTCTCTCCTCTTGCATTTTACAGCAAGAATAAATTAATATAGCAATAAATAGCAAGAAGAAATCAGGTCATGCTTTCCATATTTTGCTTAGAAATCTTCTCAGCCAAGTATACAAGGTCATTGCTTACAAGTTCTACTTTCTATCCAACACTAGAACACAATTCAACTAAGTTTTCTGCCATGTTATAACAAGAATCAAGAGTCACCTTTCCTCCAGGGTCAATAGGATTCTCATTTTTTTTTCTGTGAACTCACTAGAAACATCTATAACATTCATATTTCTACCAACATTCTATTTGTGATGAACATTCTGTTCATGTATTCTCTAAGATTGTAGAAGCTTTCTCTAGCATCCTCTTCAACTTGTGTCTGAGCCTTCACCAGAATCACATTTTAAAAAAAATTTTTTATTGGAGTATAGTTGCTTTACACTGCTCTGTCAGTTTCTGCAGTACAGCAAAGTGAATCAGCCATATGTATACATACATCCCCTCTCTTTATGATTTCTTTCCCGTTTAGGTCACCACAGAGCACTGAGTAGAGTTCCCTGTGCTATACAGTAGGTTCTCATTAGTTATCTATTTTATACATAGTAGTGTGTATATGTCAATACCAATCTCCCAATTCATTCCACCACCACCACCCCACCCACCTTGGTATCCATATATTTGTTCTCTATGTCTGTGTCTCTATTTCTGCTTTGAAAATAAGATCATCTATACCATTTTTCTAGATTGCACATATATGCATTAATATAAAATATTTGTTTTTCTCTTTCTGATTTCACTCTGTATGAGTCTCTAGGTCCATCCATGTTTCTGAAAATGGCAAAATTTCATTCCTTTTTATGGCTGAGTACCAGAATCACCTTTAACATCCAAATTTCTACAGTCTTCTCTTTAAGGCAATATAGCCTTTTTCTATGAAGTTCCTTTACCCTTTACTTAATTCTAAAGCCACTTCCAAAGTTTTAAGTATTTGTTACAGCAGCACCTCACTTCCTAGTACCAAAATCTGTATGTTTCCTAGGGCTGTTGTAACAATATATGACAAATTGGGTGGCTTAAAGCAACAAATTTATTCTCTCACAGTTCTGGATACTAGAAGTCTGAATTCAAGGGTTGCCAGAGTTGATTTCTTCTGGAGACTATGGGACAGAAAACTGTTTCATAGCTCTCTCCTTGAATCTGGTGGTTGCTTGCATTCCTTGGTGTTCCTTGCATTATAGATGTATTACTCTAATGTCTACCTCCATCCTCACATGGTTTTCTTCCCAGTATGTCTTCACATGATCTTCTTATTTCCAAATAAAGTCAAATTCTGAGGTTCCATATAGGCATGAATTAGCTATTCAACCCAGTACAGGGGAAATGTAATTAGGACATGGAGCCACAGTTAATGTAAATGAATGGAAACCACTTAATAAAACATTGCTTAGGATAGAATTTACCAATAAGAAGCATCATTCTCCTCCTCCTACTTCCTGGAAAAGCATATTTTTCAATATGATATGCTTGGATAGAAACATTTAATCTTGTTAGTTTAAAAGGTTTTTAGGTTTTCTCAGAAAACTGGCACTTAAAATGCAGTCACAAATATATAGAAAAAATACAAAACAACAAAAACTTAAAAGCATTTTCCCATCTTTAATTCCAAGAGTAGTAAAGACAATAAAGGCTAAGGGAATTCAAAAACACCCCAAATTAACTCTAAGCTGAAATCCTCACTCTATCCAATTCTTTATGTTATGCTTCAACCTTAATATAAGGTTTACATGAGAGGGAATTAATTTCACATTGCTTATTGTTTGATTTGCCAAACTAGTAATAATCCTCCTAGGGTACAGGTTGTTTTAATCCTTGACATTATGCAGATTTGAAGTTTGAAGACATGGTGAAGGCTGTGGAGACATGTGCTGCTTCCTGCAGTGATGGGCTGCTTTGAAAAGAAACCTCCAGCTGCTTGGCCAGGTCCTCCAGTGAGCAGCGTGACCAGGAAGAAGGGCTCCGGTGGCTCCTGCCAGCCACTCTTCCTGCAGCTCACGAGGGTGAAATGACTTTGAACAAGGACTCAGAAGAATAGTATGACCGAAGCAAGGAGTATTGTGATGGAGAGAACAGTGAAGATGAAAGTAAAATGAAGCTGAATAAGCAGCCAGGAATGGGGGAAGTGATGAAATATTCAAATGCCACCTGTTTCCTATTATTCCCACTGCTAGCCATTCCTTGCTCAGAGATGGAGAGTTAGGTAGAAACACTTGTTCAGTACTCACTCCTGTGCATTTGGTCTAGAAGCAAGAATATCCTTAAGTTTACCTGGTGCTTCTTTTGCTTGGAGGGGCCATTTAAATTATTTGTATTAAACTTCATTAACATATGAGGACTTGGCCCCAAGAATGAGCTCTTAGGTAATTCTGATATACATCTTTTATTGTAATTAAAAACTAGTAGAATATAATTATAATTTGTTACTTTATATACCTTCCATGATCCTCTATCCCCTGGCTACAGTAACTAGAGTAGCGCAAGCAAGACTACTACATCCTAACTTGCTTTTGCAAAGCCTCCAGTTTCCTGCCAAGTCTTCCCTAGTTTCAGGGGTTATACAGGGAGTAGGGTTGCAGAGGGGTTTCACATATGCTCATAAGCAGTCTTGACAGCATCAAGGTGAATTCACTTCTTATTATGTTCCTGAGGGTACTTGTCTTTTGTTGTATCCACCAATAAGATTTTTGCCGCCTGCATGCTTCCAGCAGTCCATCAGCCTACATTTGGACACCATTGCTATTGCCACGGAGTACTGCCACCCTGCTGCAAATGTGCTGGACAGAAGGAAACCCCCTTCTCTCCAAACTCAATCCCCCTGTGCCCACTGTCCACCAAACAGAAGTAAAAAAAAAAACAAACCTCTTATTCCCTTTTGAGTTTATTACATTGATTCTAAAGGAGTACTACCCAATATTCCAATGTCCTACACAGTTTTTAATCAAACAAGCTCCCTTTTTCAATTTCATTGAGGTGAAGGGAGAATTAGTAGCTAATAAGAGCACGTTTCTAGACAAAATTCAAAAGAGTTTGCAGTGCAAAGTAATTCTTCCCCTAAACCATTTAGTTAACTTTGGTGGCAATGGTTTTCACATGATATTTTGAATGGTATATCTATATGTTTTCCCGCTAAAATCACAACATAAAAATCATACTCCTATGCAATATTTTTTTTAATTTAACATAACTTGGATATTAGCACATACCTAATTGTTTATGATAGTTGCCTTCAAAAGGTCATTTTCTATTGTACGATAATAATGGATTTTAAAATGTTTTAATTATTTGCTATTTCCAGAAATAGCTAAAATTAATATCCTCATACAATATATTTTTTCACTTGTGGGAATCTATCTGGAGGATAAATTCCTGGAAATAGAACTCCTTGGTCAAAGCCCATGTGCATTTAAAATTATAATAAATATTGCCATGTTGTACACCATAGGAAGCTATACCCAAATAAACTCTGCAAAAATGTTTCCCCACATCTATATTACTTTTTGACCTTTGACAATCTGAAAGGTGAAAAATAGAATTTCTTTATAGTTTTTTTGTTTGTTTTTTGTTTTTTTTTTAGAAGATGTTAGGGGTAGGAGTTTATTAATTAATTTATTAATTTTTGCTGTGTTGGGTCTTCGTTTCTGTGCGAAGGCTTTCTCTAGTTGTGGCAAGCGGGGGCCACTCTTCATCGTGGTGCGTGGGCCTCTCACTATCGCGGCCTCTCTTGTTGTGGAGCACAGGCTCCAGACGCGCAGGCTCAGTAGTTGTGGCTCATGGGCCTAGTTGCTCCATAGCATGTGGGATCCTCCCAGACCAGGGCTCGAACCCATGTCCCCTGCATTAGCAGGCAGATTCTCAACCACTGCACCACCAGGGAAGCCCTCTTTATAGTTTTAATATGCATTTGTGGTAATATAATTTATACTGAGCTTATTTTCAGGTATTTTAAAGCCATTTTTATATAATTTGATGTGAACTTCTTTCATGTATGTAACTTCCAATTTTTTTTCTTATTAATTTATTAGGGCTTTAAAATATTTAGGTAAATAGCATTTTGTCTATGATGAGTATTCAAAACTTTTTTCCTATTTTATATTTTTTCTTCTGATTTTGTATATTGTTTTCCATATTAAGTTTATAAATGGATTTGGGTTATCAACTGTCCACAATGGACTAACAGAAAAATTTCTTCATCATCAAAGCTGAATTTAACAAACTTACTATATAGTAAGAGAAAACATTACCTGAGAGAACCTTAGTAGTGTCTCAAGAGGAGGATGTTAGGAAATGGTATTCAGAGATTTTATGAGTCACACACAAATGGTTTAAGGTGCATCTTTCAAGGTGAAGAATTGGTTGGAACTGGGCAAAGTTCATGACGTAATGGTATAGGATTGGTGGACATAGAGAAGCAAGGCTATTGAAACAATTCTTGGTGAGCAACTTATTGTACTGATAAGTAAGCTGTTCATCCAGGTGAGCAAACTGCCCAGATGAATTGATTTGTAAGAATTTCCTAAAGCAAACATTAAAGTTATTTATTGATTTTTAGCTTTATCTTCCTGGGCAAGAAATTTATGGAGAAAACAGTTAAATTATGTTGACACAGGTGGTCTCAGTTCTTACAATTTTTGTTTAATATTTTTAGAGGCCTTTCCCATATTAAAATTATTTTTTAAATATTTTAAAAATAATTTTTTTCTAATAATTTTATAGTTTCCTCTTTCTCTTCTGCTGCTCCCCTTCATTCATCTTCCTAATTTAATTATTTGTTCCAACTCGAATTGATAATAAGAAATGAGGTTGCAGTATAAACTTTTTTTTAATGTGCCTAATCAATTGCCCTAAACCATTGTTAATTAATGTACATTTTCTCCAATAATATAAAATGTCACTTTTATCATGTACTAAATTCTCACATATATTTGCATTATATCTGGACTCTTATTTACTGTTCATCGTTATATTTATGCATCAGTACTATACTATTTTAATTATTAAGATTTGTAATATTTCATAATATGCTTGAATATTTTCAGGTATTCAAATCCACCTTATTACTCTTACCTTTCAAAAATTACCTAGTCAGTCTTAAACATTCATTTAACCACATGAATTTTAGAATCAGCTGTCTAACACTAGTAAAAAATATCATATTAGTAGACTGCAGGCATCACAACTTGCACACTGATTTAGGATTAGTTGAAATTCTTCTAGTACTAAGTCTCTTTATCCAACAAGAAGGCATTCCTTTCTAATAATTCAAGTTTCACTTTGGGTCCCTTAGTAACATTTTCATAAAAAGTCACTATATTTCTTATTTAGGTTATTCACAGGTATTTTATGTTTGCGCAGCTATTGTAAATGAAATGTTTTCTTCCATTATCCTTTCTAACAAGCATGCAGATAGATGATAGATAGATAGATATGCATGCATATAATATATATACACATATGCTGTTATTTTGATATATTGATTTTGCACCAACCACCTTATTGAAATCTCTTATTGCTTTTGGCAGTTTTAGTGGTTTCTTTTGAATTTCATAGATTTTCTATTATATCACTGTAAATAATTTTAACTTTGCCTACTTCTTTCCAATTTTTACACCTTATTTCTTTCTTATGTAAGTTCCATTAACTAGTACACTCACAAAAACTGTTAAATACTAGTGATGGTAGCAATTTCCTCATTTGTTCTCAACTTTAATACAAATTCTTTTATTTTTCCCACAAAATACATATATATGTGCATAGTATATATACTATACGTGCACATATAGATATGTTTACGTTACATACATAAACATATATATATATATACACACACACAAAATATACACATATAGAGAGGAATTGCCTTTATCTATATAACATATTAAGAAAGTATATACTTTAGCAATCTTAGTATGGATGTTGCCTTTGATCAAAATAATTTTTGTACCAATAAATAGAAGTTTTTCTCTATAACTATAGTAAATTATGTTTATTGATTTCTTTCAACTGCTGATATAAACTCTGCTTGTTTTATGTTATCCTTTTAATTAGTTGGAATTACACTAAAAAATACATAATTGCACAGTTTTCAAAAAGATGAAGATGATGGGATTGACTAAAAGATCCCATCAAAGAAGCAACTTATCTGCTCATGTCTAGCACCTGCTGTTGGAGGAGAGGCTGCTAGAAATACTGCTTGTTTAAGGTGAGGATATAGTCAGGTCCTTCAGAACAACTCCCTCCTAAGTTCTCACGTAGGGCTTCATACCTTCCTGATTTCTTCACTCTTCTGGATACTATGATTCAAATATCCCTCCTTATCATGTGCAAGTAACTGATAATATCCCATACACATTTCTGAATATTTACTGAAGACTTTGGATAATGGAGCCTCAATTTCCTAGGAAAATTATCCTCTATAAAGACATGAGGTAAATTGCTAAAGATATACATCAACTAGATGTATTTTGTATTATATAATTTGGGACTTATATAGTTTTATTTATTTTTGATCTACTTGAAATGCCATTGGAAAAAGAGATAAATTAATTAAAATATCATACACCTGAAATATCACTGAAATTTTCCTTCTAGGTTTTATTTCATGAATTTTGTTGTTTTATTTACTTGTACATTATTGTATGTGACTGTAAAATTTTTATGAATTAAACCTTTTATTATTATCATGCATTTACCTTAAATCAACATTACCTCATGTTAACACTATATGTCCTACTTTTTGTGTTGTTGTTGCTCTATTTACTGCTAACTTTGTCCATCTTTTTCCACTTTCTCTATCACATATATTTAAACATATTTCAAAATATAGTATCTAGTTTTATTTTACCTTGTCATCCAGATCTATTTTTCTTAGTTCTTTACATTAATTCACTTTTTAAAAATTACTTTAATATATACGTTCATTGATTGATTTGTCAGGTTCAAAAAGCATCTTTTGACTTTCAGATATAAAAAAAGAGGAAATCATTATAGGTATAAAATGTTGTACTTCTCTTACATTTATACTCTTGACTTTTTCTTTTTTTTTGCGGTACGCAGGCCTCTCACTGTTGTGGCCTCTTCCGTTGCGGAGCACAGGCTCCGGACGTGCAGGCTCAGCGGCCATGGCTCACGGGCCCAGCCGCTCTGCGGCATGTGGGATCTTCCCGGACCGGGACACGGGTATCAGCAGGCGGACTCTCAACCACTGTGCCACCAGGGAAGCCCTATACTACTGACTTTTGATAATAGTGATTTTTTCTGTCTTGACACGGTTTGTGATTTATAGTCTATTTGTAACTACAATTTCCATTCTTCGATTAACTTTAGTCCTGCAATTAAATAAACACAAAGATCATTGCCAATCTTTTGCCCTAATGTCTATGTTTATATTGGTCAATTGATCCTCTATAAATATCTTTTTCAGAGCTCATGAGGAATATATGCCCTTTGTTCTTGTGTATTTGTGTATCAGAAATGAAATATTGACTGAGTATAAAATACTCAGGTTCCTCTTTGCTTGAGAAATTAAAAATTGCTGGCAATACGTGAGGCCTTCTGTTCTCCACCCACTATAGGCATTTTATCCTTTTTCCTCAAAGCCTGAAGGATTAGTCTTTAACTTTGAACTCTCTGTTTTACCTTAGACAGAGTAAGATCATTCAATCTATACATTAAAGTTTTTCATAATAATCTACACATTAAAATATTTTACAGTCCTAGAAAATCTTTGAATTATAACTTGAAGTTTTTGTCTCCTTCTGGTTCTTTTATTTAAGGATACCAATTATATCTATTTTGGATCTGCCTTGGGTATCTTCTTTAACAGTCAGTTCTCCCTAATTTCTTTAATTCTATTTGTTGTCTTTTTACTTTAATTCCATTTTAGTCTATTTTGCCAATCTGACTTTCCACTTGCCTTCAAGTAGAGTCTATTTCCCTTTCATGTTTTCTGTGTGGCCTCATTTTCCGAAGCCTTTATTTTCTTTTCTTCTTGTCTCTTGAGCTCTGGAGGCTCTTGTATGTATTTATGTGTCCAATGTCTTCCTTGTTCTCTTTTATCTGCTTTTAGCTCTTACTTTAAATTGGAATTTTCCATATAGTTTGGCCAAAATCTTGTATCTTGTCCAAGGTTGTATTTTTCTACTATGTCTTCCTTATTTTCCATTTCATTTTTTCTGTTCCTTATTTTTAACTTGCAGAATATTTGCGGATACTGAGTTGAATAGTTTAAAGTATTAATTATCTTTCTGTGAGGTAAATTCTGACTTTACTACCATCTCTCAGCAGGAGCTACCTGGATACTTCCCTGGTTCATGGAGAAAATTCCTATAACACAAAGTTTCAAGTTTGTGTGTGTGTATGGGCATGCCTATATGATTTACACAAACACAACTGCACACATAGAAATAGAGACAGAGATGGATTATTTAGCCTTTACTTCTCCCAGCTGAAAGAAATCAGCAGTTGCAGGGCTGTTTACAATTCAAAGGCTTTCCTTTATCTGGATTCCCTGGCAGATTACTTTCATACATTCAGAATGCTTGTGTGTTTTCTTCTTCATCTTCATCTCCTTCTCTGTCATGATAAATAAGGTCTAGAGAAACCCCTAAGACCTAACCCACTATTCTGATATGCAATTGTTAGTGGTATTTTATCCCTCAGGGTGATCAGCTCTATTGGAGAGTTATCTATGTCTGCATTATCCAATGGTGCAGCTGTAGATTTCTTTTCTCAGCATTTTCTTGCATCATATTATTACTGTCACTGGATTTAGCAGGCATTCTTCATGTATTTTGTAGAGTTACAGATAGTTTCCAGCTTTACCAAAGATGAAGCTATGTTTCTCATCTCTTTCTTATAATTCTCATTGTTTTGCAATGATTTCAGAGAAGAGAAAGGCAAAAGCAATAGAGGTGTCATTAGTATGCCACTGTAAACCACAAGTCAATTCTTAAAATTTTATTTGTTGTAAGCTTCTATGTCCATTGTCAACTGTGACTTACTCATTAGTCCATTGAGGGTTAATGTGGGGAGATATCTGAGTAAGAGTAACACTGATGTCACATCCTGACAAAAACTTGAGGCATTACTGTTGAGTTAATCAAATATCTTCAGTATGTTTGGGATATGTCTTTATCAGGAGACTCCTGATAACCTGGTTCAATTATGACATTGGTCTTGCCATGACAGGGGTCATAGCTTCAGTTCAAAATGAGTATACTACCATTCTAATATAATAGACATAAGAAAGGGCAAATGTTAGAACAATAAAAACCATTGAGGAGAATGAAGCATGTTGAAACAAGCAAGCTAAGGTTGAGAGAAAGGTGTCTCACAGAGGAAGTATTCCTAAAGGAAGTAATGCATGAGGTGGGTCTTGAAGGATGGGTAAGTACCTACTAAGCAGACATGAACTGAAATTAGAGGGAAAAATGAGTGAAAAGCAAGGAGAATTGAGGAAGCATGATGTATGTGTTCTATTACTGAAAAAACAAATTACCCAGAAACTTAGCAGCTCAAAAATCACCCATATATTATCTCATATTGTGTAGGTTGGAATCTGGGTTTATCTCATCTGAGTATTTCACAAAGCTGCAATGAAAATGCCATCCTGGCTAGGGTTCTTCTCTGGAGTTTGGGGTCTGCTTCCAAGCTCATTCAGGTTGTTGGCTGAATTCAATTCCTTGTGGTCCATCCACAGTCAAAGGGAGTTATTATACAGAGTGTACATACGAGAAGGTAGTAATTTTGTGATCCATCTCAGAATTCTGCCTACTACACGTGATTTGTTGGAAAAGATTTGAAATCTTAAGTATGACTGTAGTACAGACCCAAATCAGACAAGCTGAATAAGCAGGTAAAGGCCTGATGTCTATCAGGTAATGGAGTTTGATATTACCTTGGTAGGTAATAAGGCACTGTAGACAGATTTTAAGCAGGTAAGATCTTTTCTGCTCTAGCAGCAGTGTGGAAGATGAATTGGTAGAGTAAACTGTAGAAAGGGATATTTTAATAAAGACTATTAAAGTATTCCTGGAAAGAGCTAATAAACTAACACTGTAAAAATGAATAAGCATAGAGAAGTTTATCTTTAGATATTGAAGAGATAAATGTAGTAGATTGGATATATTAGTCATATATTTTTACACATTCATTCAGTATCTACTATGTGCCAAACAACATTCTAGGCATTGGGTCAAAAATGAATATAAAAAAGACAACATTCTTTTTCTTAAAATGCAAGGAAAGACCAAAAACAGGAAATGCATAAACAAGCAAGACAATTTCAGAGTTTATTGCCTGCATTAAGACAACTGGTTAGGGTAATGAACTAGAAAAGATATCAGTTAAGCTACTTTGGTCTACAATTAACATGGGACCCAACTTTAAATAGCTTAAGTAAGAGTGAGATTTATTATCTCACATTAATTAAAAAAAAAAAAAAAACCTGACTAGAGTTAGTGTTGTATGAGTGTTACCTGACTCAACAATGTCATTTAAATTCTGGTTTTCTCTTTCTTCTCAGCCATCCTGATGTCGGCTTTTATACTCAGGCTTTCACCTTCTGGGGCATAAGACAGCTGCTTCACGTTCTTACACAACAATGCCCAGCTGGTTGTTGAGAAGTTATTCTTTGATCCCCCTTGTAAGACAGAGAATATTTTTAAGAATCCCATAAGTAATCTTTCTTTCACATTTCATTTACCAAATTGCAACCCATGCCCGTGCCTGTACTAAATCATTCAAAGCATATTCAAATACCATAACCAATTCAGAAAAATGGTTTTTAACCTCAGACCAAAGATATCAAAATCTCTGTGTGTGGGACCTTGCCATTGTTTGAAAACTACTAGGTTAGACTTACAAAGATTTAAACTCATCATACCTGAAGGGTATTAGGCTTAGTGAAATAAGTCAGACAGAGAAAGACAAATACTCTATGTTTTCGTTCACATGTGGAATCCAAAAAATAAAACAAATGAATGAGTATAACAAACAGAAATAGACTCACAGAACTAGTGATTACCAGTGGGGAGAGGAAAGGAGGGAGGGGCAAGATAGAGGTAGGGAATTAAGAGGTACAAACTACTATGTATAAAGTAAATAAGCTACAAGGATATATTGTACAGCACATACAGCACAGATAATATAGCCAATATTTTATAATAACTTTAAATGGCGCATAACCTATAAAAGCTTTGAATCATTAAGTTGTACTCCTGAAATTAATATAAAATTGTAAATAAAAGAAAAAAAAGATTTAAACCCATCAGATTTAGACTAATGGGGCTGAAGCCCACATCCTCTGAAATATGTGGTTATGCAAGGAAGTAAACAAACTCGGTTTGCTAGAAATGAATAAGGATAAAGAGCTGTCTGTTACAGAGAATGACAGTGCAGGAGAATAATTTAGATGGGAAGCTAACGACTGGTATTTCTCAAGAGGTGTTATTTGAGCTGAAGCCTAATGCTAAGAAGGCAGTCAGCCAGATCTGGACGAAGCAGGGGGAATAGAAAGGCCCTGAGTTAAATATGATCTTGGCATGTGAGAAAACAAAAAGCAAACCAATGTTGGAGAAGTTGGTGAGATCAGTTCCTGTGGTCTCTGAGGGTCCTAGTAAGGAATCTGAACTAAGCACAGTAACACTTACTTCAGAGTACGAAGCATGATAGTAGCAAGAATGGATTTACTTTTTTTTCTATTCACTCAGTGTGAGGAAATGAATCACAAAGAGAACTTAAGAGAGAAGAAGGGAGTCCATCAGCAGTTTATTCAGTTGTCCCAGTGATCTCTTTGGAGAGGAGGGAAAACAGATTTAAAAATAAGACTAGTAGGTTTTGCTGGTGAATCGAATATGGGAAGTGAGGAAAAGAAAGAAAAAAAGAGAACAAATGTTCTGTGTTTAAGGGGCTGAACAACTGGGCAAATATGCGGTGGGTGATTAACTAAAAGAGTAACAAATTGAACAGGAAATTAAAAATATATATTTTTTAAAGGAGAAAACTAATATTGGAGGACGATCTCAAGGTATCAGTTGAAAGAAACATACTCAACTATTGCATATAAATCAAACTAAAAAACATGAGAAAAAAACATGAAAGTCTCTAGGTTACTGCAAATCTGAACTATAATTTTTTAAAAACCAATCCAAAAGCAAACACTGATAAATGTCAAAGGTAACAACAACAACTTGCAATGGGAGTTTCAAGACTAAAAAGTATCTAAAAAGTACAGAACTTTTAGGGAGGTTGTTAATACCATACTCTATAAAACTGTAGGCAGGAATTTCATCAAAGTTATCAAATAGAGGAGGTCATTTGTGTTGGAAATATTTATGAAATACACTACCTGGACAGGAAATTAGAAAAGTTCTCAGTTCTATCTAACCCATCATCTTCCTTCACAAACACACTATTACATATTCATGCATTATACCTAACTACATTAAGATTATCAGGAAAGAGCAAATCAGACTGTATTTTATATTCTTGACAAGTTAACTGAAAACTGCAGAATATATCAACTACTACCTTTAGAAATGTGTTGGCTGACAGAAGGAAAATTTGCTAAAAGCTGATTTTCCTGCCAGTAGATAACTTGGAAAAATTAAGAGTAACCACACAGTGGAAAATGTACTTTTCAGATACTGATACTGTGGCAATATCTGCTAGTTATTCAGATGTAAAAGAATATTTATAAAATAATTTTTGTAAGCCCAACTTTACTAAAATTGAAAAAACTTAAAATGCCATAAATGTCATCTCATAGAGATGTACAGTAGCTGTTTATAAAATTGAAACAACTAATATATTTCAGGACCTTGTCCTATGACATTATAATAGTCTGTTTCAAGGGGTAAAAAAAAATTATGACTTCATTTATTCATTCACTAGATACTTATTGAATGCCTACATGTACCAGATTCTATTCTAGGTACTGAACAAACACGTAAAATTCTTGTTCTCAAGAATTTTAGAGGAACAACATATAAATAAACCCACAAAGAAAAAAAGAGAGAGAAAAAAAAGAAAAATATCCAATCATTTCTACTTAGGAATTAAATTAGGGTGACATGGTAGAGAGGAAATGACTGGCAACTTTAATTTAGGTACTAAGGGAAGATCTCTGGGCTGTGTAAGTCCTTACTGAACAGCAAAAGCCAGGCATGGAGGGATCTGGGGAAGAGTATTCCAGGCAGAGTGAACAGCCTGTGCAAAGCACTCCAGACAGGAAAATACATCATGTGTTTGAGGATCTAAAAAGAAGGCCATTGATGCAAACTGTATTGGTTTCCTAGGGCTGCCATAACAAATCACCACAAACTGGTGGCTTAAAGATAAAGAGACTTATTCTCTCACCATTCTGAAGGCTGGAAGTCTGAAATCCTGATGTCAGCTGGGTCATGCTCTATCTGAAGGCTGTTTCTAACTTCTGATGGTTGCAGACCACCCTTGGCAGTAGCTGTATCCTTCCAATTTCTGCC
Organism: Lagenorhynchus albirostris; assembly: GCF_949774975.1. Classification (NCBI taxonomy): domain Eukaryota; kingdom Metazoa; phylum Chordata; class Mammalia; order Artiodactyla; family Delphinidae; genus Lagenorhynchus; species Lagenorhynchus albirostris. Next base: position 45,828,241 of record NC_083099.1, on the reverse strand, counting down.
TCCCTCTTCACATGACCATCTATTGTCTGTGTGCGTCTGTGTCTCTGTGTCCAAACTTGCCTTTGCTTATAAGAACACTAGTCATTGGATTTAAGGGCGACCCTAGTCTACTATGCCCATATCTTAACTTGATTATATCTATGAAGGCTCTATTTTCAAATAAGGTCACATTCACAAGTACCAGGGGGTAGAACTTCAACTTACCTTTTTGGGGAACACAGTTCAACCAGCAACAGAAACCAATAAAAATCTGTTAGGAACTAAATATGAAAATATGACATTGGATAGGTGAGTGTAAACATACTCACAGTTTTCTTTTGTGATATGTAAAAAATATTTTTTTCTGTAATTAAAAAAGTAGCCACAAAGTAAGACTGTAACTGCCATCTCATGGGTGCTTACTTCTATTACAGGAGATTATGCTCCCTCCAGCTGTTTAGCTAACTTAAGTCTCTGATCTATCATACTTTAAAACATACATATTCATTGTTTGTGCATATCGTTAAAGGCAAGTTAAAGCCAAGGAGAGAATCAGTTATATGAAGCTCTCGCCAATGAAGAGAGAATATTCTTGTTCCTCAAAAGGAGGTATATTTTTTTCCGGGAACTTTGCTATGTAAGCAGCTTCTCACTTGTAGATTCATGCTGAAGGCACTTGGAGTGGACATTACACTCACTGTTGAGGATTATATTCCACAGCAAGTTTCAAAGCTTGTTTCATAAAGCATGTCAAAAACCTGAGTGAAGAAAGCTATTATTCAGGCAGTTAAGATCATGTGATCCAATCCTACTTAAATCAATGCTTTTTTTTTTTTACCATCTTTATTGGAGTATAATTGCTTTAAAATGGTGTGTTAGTTTCTGCTTTATAACAAAGTGAATCAGCTATACATATACATACATCCCCATATCCCCTCCCTCTTGCATCTCCCTCCCACCATCCCTATCCCACCCCTCTAGGTGGTCACAAAGCACCGAGCTGATCTCCCTGTGCTATGCGGCTGCTTTCCACTAGCTATCGGTTTTACATTTGGTAGTGTATGTATGTACATTTAAATGGATAAAGAAGATGTGGCACATATATACAATGGACTATTACTCAGCCATAAAAAAGAAATGAAATTGAGTTATTTGTAGTGAGGTGGATGGACCTAGAGTCTGTCATACAGAGTGAAGTAAGTCAAAAAGAGAAAAACAAATACAGTAGACTAACACATATATATGGGATCTAAGAAAAAATGGTCCTGAAGAACCTAGGGGCAGGACAGGAATAAAGATGCAGACATAGAGAATGGACTTGAGGACATGGGGAGGGGGAAGGGTAAGCTGGGACAAAGTGAGAGAGTGGCATGTAAATCAATGCTTTTAATCTTTTTCTGCCTCCACATAATTCCTGTTTGCAAGATAGTCCTGTAAGTAAGATCTCTCATTAGAACTTATGTTTCTCATCTGGAAGGATGATAAAGATGTTGGTATGGGGCAAGATAGGGGTGGGGAGAGAAAGGACTTAACAGAATTTCCAGGGAGGTTTAGATAGAGAAAAATGTTTTTCCATCCTCCCTTTGATATTTCACCGATTCACAGTTAAAATCAGTGACTTAAAATAACCAGTGTATCCATTTATTTCACTTAAGAGTATGTACATAAAACGCATAGTAAAAGTGACAGACAATATTTAGTGCTTACAAAGTGTCAGACACTGTTCTAAGTGTTTAAGTACTTAACTCATTTCTTCCCCAATCCAACCCTTCATGAGAAAACTGAGACACAGGTGTTAAGTGGCTTATCCTAGGTTATACAACTAGAAAGAGAGAGATTTGGGATTCAAAATCAGGCACAAATACTAGAGGTTGCGATGTTAACCACTATAATATTCTGCTTGTGATTACATGGAAATCCACAATGATTAGAAATATAAATACATTACCATGGCTAAAGCATATCATTATTCAATTGCTCATTCATGAACACTTTCATATTTAATCCACATCTTTTTAACAAGATCAGAAGAATCCAATACTATATTCTTGTGAGTATTCAACAAGCCCTTGAAGCTTTAATAGCTCTGATTTGGATGTTGTGGGCTAGGTCCACACTTATGGGTTTACTCATCACTTCTAAGAAGTCTTGCCTCAAACTGGTTTCTCATTCTTCCAGGGGTAACACTTACTTGCTGTTCACTCTAACAACTTTACTGATTGTATTTTGCTGAACAGTATCCTGATTTGGAAGCCTGCTAGATCTGGAAAATGTCAACCATAACAATAAAAACACTAGGAGTCACCTACCTCCTCCTGTTTCTAGACTTACGTCAATATATATTTGGGATGCAGAGTGATTAAGTTCATGGGCCCTGTTCTCTGGCATTGCAGAGGCTCCTGTGTGACAGTTTCCTCATTTATAAAACAACATAGGAGTATGGTGAGAAATAAGTTATAAAATATAAATATATAAACACTTGGCACAGTACCTGGCATATGTAAATAACCAATAAATGGCATATGTTAGTTTTATTAACCTAAATGTCTGTCAGAAACAGATGTTTTGGCTAAGTAATTTTATTGGGTACCCACTCTTAAGGTACTCCTTAATAGGAAATAAAAGATGTTTATATTGAGATTTAACATAACCATCATTGATTGAAAATAATAAATTTATTATTTCTTATACTTTTCTAGCTCATTTATAGGTGACAGATCTTTTATATAACAAATCCCAACATGTATGTATATACACACACGCACACACACATACACACACCATATTCAGGTAGACGTGTTTTGACACACTTTGTCTTTCCTTATGTGTAATTATTTACGGAGTTCCTTCCCAAGTCTTAGAAATTGATCATTTTTCCCCTGCCTAATGAAATTTAACTGTACTTCATCATTTTCTTTCGGAACAAAACTCTCCTCTCTTCTTTCAAAGTTGCTACTTACCAAATTTCACACAGGTGAAAATGTCCCTGTGTGATGGCAAAGTATTCCAGCACCTATTTCTAGATCCAGATAATACATAACAATTCCAAAAATATATAGTGTGTTCCTGGTAGCCTCCTGAAGACAATGATTTCACATCTGTTGTACTTTCCAAAAGAGTGATTTCAATGGTGGAAATTTAAAGCCAGCAAAAAGAAGAAGTGATAATGAGGATGGATGAAAAAGGCAATTTGAGGAGGTTGTCAGGGATCCTCCAATTTTATCTTTATAATTTCTTTCATTTTAGCAATAATCATATCTTTACATTTATTCAATAAAGGTGCTTCATACTCACTTCAGGTATTATCAATATAAAAAGTTTTTGGATTTTCAGCAGAAATTGACAGAGGTGTCTTTAATCACACACAAAACCACATGACCAGAATTTTTTACATACACATTCAAATATTCATTCTTTGAAAAAATATCATGTGTCACAATGTTCAAGGCATCATAAGTTACTATGTGCTTCATAATTTAATATACGCTTTGTGGGCAAGGAACTGACAGCCCAATTGAGAAGAGAAAAGTAAAAAATGAGAGTATTGATTTGTGTGGGCAAATATTAAATTATTTGATTCACATTTCAAAGACTCTGGATAGCTATCAATATCTAAGTTTGACATATGCAAGTCCAAATCCCATTCTGTGCTACATAAAAGACCATTTTACCTGTATCCTACATTTCTGTTCTTCCATTCGTGTTTCCTCCAAGTGTCTTGCCTTTTGACCTTCTATTCTCCTAACACCAGCTTTACCATAAAAACAATTATAAATTCTTCCTCTTCCATTCTGATATTCCCTTTTCTGATCTTTATGATATTTTCAATTGAATCTCAGAAATCCACAGGCACGCTTTCATGACTATGCAGTTATTTTATTAGTCTTGCTTCTTCAAAGAGATGCAAACTCCTTGAAGGCAGGAAGCACGTCTCTGGTTTTTGAAATATAACTGAGAACATCTTAAGTGTGTGCATACAATCAAATTTTGATAAACACATTAATTGAAAAGATCAAAGAGCAGCATTTCTTTTACCGTCCACTTTTTTCCTTATGACTGTTAAGCTTTAATTAACTTTAAACTTCACATGCTTCAATATTTTATTTTCCCTGTTAGTAGTACCCAAAATTCACTCAAAATATTAAAAGTAGATTTTTGGGTTCCTATGAATTATTTCTAGAGTAGAATTATATTATTATTTGTATTGGACTAAATGATATAAAAGATATATAGCCTGAAGAATATGAGTATAAATGAAAATGACTCACATCCACAGGAATAAACATGATTCAGTAGATAACCAAGTAGTACCTTAGTATCTAATAATACTGATGGTCACAAAATAACATTCATGATATGTCACAACTCAATGAATATGATTGATTGCAATCAGAATAACATGAAATTTAGTTGGCTCTGATCAGAGGATGACTATGACTAACTAAATTTCAACAGATTTCACTGGATGGCCTTAGACAAAGGTTGCCACCACCCACATTTTCACATGTAACTATAACATTTCATGTTGTGTAATATTTTCATTCTATAGCTTTTATTCTGCAAATGATATTTTAATAGAGGACTATTCCATTAGTAAACAGACTGATCTTGCTGACACATCTTTCCTTTTAAAATATACTTTGGCTGAATTCTAACAAAACTGTTTTGAATGCAAAAGGGATGCTTTTCAAGCCAGATGGTTTATCTAATAGGAATGTTTTCTGATTAGAGAAACAGCAGTAGACTCATGATCACAGCAGGTGCCAAACTGGTCCTGTAGTTTACATGAATTTGCAACTGAACAAGTCATGAACAAAAGGGAATCTATTTTATAATGTGCCACAGTCTATTCTAAGAGGAAAGGGGAACGTAAAAGAACCTACCATATCAGATGCAATTCATATATCATTTCTTGATATGAATGTGGCCACTACTGCATTTGTGATAACAAAATTTAATTGTATACTAAACTTCCTGAGTATATTGTGGAGGCTTAATAAAATTTCAAAATCATAAAATTTGCAGAGTATTATAGGATGGCATAATAACCCAAAGTCTATTTTTAATCTAAATAATTAGGAGTCTTTTTATTTTAAAAAGTATCATTTTTCTTTCTCATTGTCCTTATTCCTTGCACTTGTATTTTCCCTTTGTTTGAAAAAACAATTTTTCCATGTACTGGTAATCACAGAAGCAGCATACTATTGGCATGGTAGGCCCAGCTATGCCTAAGTGTGTGTAAGAGAGAACCTCCTAGGCCCTGCAGAGACGGCATGGGAATGTAGGTTCCTGAACAATGGAATTATTGCCTGTTAAGATAGTGTAAGTTGCTTCTGGGTGCTAACATGACTACTGCAGACACAGAAGGCAGTGAGCACACCGCTCCACACTGACTGAGCAGCATCTCATTCCCAGGGGTTTGCTGAGACCACCAAACACTGAATCATCTCAGTAAGGTGTGAAGGGCAAAGTGTTTCATCATATCCACCCACCTACTTTCTTACTTCATTTACATTAGTGATTCTCTTTATTTGCTGCTTTGGAAGAAAATCAAAGTAAAAGTAACCTAGAACTGAGTCCAAGTCATCATTCTCAGTCATCCTCACCCCAGACAAATTCCATGGTCTCTTCTAGAACAGCTGGTTAAACAGCAGAAACTGTTGGTATCTGGAACTTGTTCAAATCAGAGATACGTTACCCAGAAGAATCATAATTTCCTAATTGTTTTAGTAATTCCATAATATCATCAATATAATTATCTAAATTAATCGTCTCTGAAGGTGTTAAGTAAGCATCAAAATAAGTCTAATTATGTTAAAATTTGAAACCCCATTTTTTGATGAAATTATAATGATTTGGCAAGGGTTTTTTTTGTCCATGGATCTGACATTATAAGAATAGTTACTACAGAAAATTCCTGTACTTTATATCATTTCCTCTAATCAAACACCTTCAGAATTTTAAATGCATTAGTTTTACTTATTTTGGCCGTTATTCGTACACAGACTTGAAACCTTATACTGAATAACTATTTGATATAGAAGCTTTTGTTCTTTTCAGGTTGGCTATAAGCATTAACAGTACAGGAAACATATCTTCCATATTCTGTTCAATTCCTTCATAATTCTGTATTATGCAGAATTGACTATTAATATGCTTATTTTATTAAATTTTTTGGTTGCTTATAGGAGGATGAATTCTGTTGAAATAGAGGGACCTGTTTTTGACTCTGCTGAAGTTCTAGAAAGCTGTAATAAAAACTGCTCCAGCACTAAGTAACATTAGCATCTTTTATCCTTGCCTTACTGAATGAAGTAAGTGACCAATAACCTGCACTTCCTTTAAAGTGCTTTCACCTTTGCTGTGGGTCAGTGTTTCTTAGACAGAATAAAGGTGTGCAAATGTATTGTGGTAATATACCAGTTCTCAGTGAGAATAGTTTAATTCTCCACAGGACACACTGTTGTTTTCTAGAACAGTCAAGTCTAATCCTACAAATATATCAGATGTCAGTCTGTAGAGATATACCAGAGTGACCATATTTTCCATTGTTAAACAGAGTATATTTACTACTTATAATGAAGAGTCTGGAATAACTTTTCTGATATGGAGTCTGCTTTTTATTTACATGGTTATGTGATTAATTCAAGTGTTTTTTTCCAGAATAAAAGAGTCTTTCTTAAAGATATGTCTATTTTCCTCTGTGTCCTTTGAAACATCACAAGAGTTATCGCAGGTTCTACTCTCTCCAAGATTTCAAAGAATCTAGAGGCCACATCAGAGTTCAGTTCAGTTCTCAAAGCAAACAGTCAGATACTCCCAGAAGTCTCTGCAAGAAAGAAGCTTTCCCCAAGTTTGCCTAAACCCAGGGAGCAATTTAATATAATAAATGAGGTCAGTCCTTAGAGGCAGGTGGCACCTGGTTGAGTCCTTATGGCTCTGCCATTTCCCGTGAGATCTTGAACAATTCAGTAAATTTCTTTACAACTAAATGTATTTCAATACAAAAGGAGAATAATACTAGAATTTACCTTATACCACTGTTGCCAGGATTAAATGAGATAAAATCTGAAGTGTGTTTTGCAAGAGCTTGTCACAGAGTGAGGACTCAATGCAAGATAGCTATTATTAGTAATGGAAGCTCAATCCTAAAATGATAAATCTATGCTGGGCTTGCATATATTGTTCAGAGATCATTACCTTTTCCATAGGCAGAGATCACTGTTACACCTAGAAGCAAGGGTCAAGGACCCATCAGTATCTGGGAAAGCACATGGAGTAACAGAAGACAGGATACAGAAAGCAGGTGCTGAGTGATCCACTTAATTCTGATGGATGGCATGTGTCTGGCCTAGGGCTATTTTTAACAAGCCCATCAAAACTGCAGCAGATCTTACTCGGTAGACTCTTAAGAGCAGTGCCAGCACCTGCCAGGCTCCAAGACCAATGGGAGCTTTGTGTAAAGGTATTTGTTTTCCTTTCTGGCCAAGCATTGTTCTTTAATTATGACTCAAATCCTCTGTCACGTTATTTAATAACAGGCTTCATTCTCACTATCCATCTATCCATTATAATGCAAACAGTATAAAATGTATCTCCAGTGCTAAATACTCGTTTTCTTTTTTATACTCCTTAAGTCTCACCAGCAAGAGGAATTGGCAGATAAGTGACCAATGTGTGTACTGCAAAAGTACATTATCCCCTGCATTATCTTTTTGAGAATAAAAAGAATATGGCTGCTGCTTCACTTCTGCCTTCCACACCTCATGCTAAATGTCTTTATTATCCATCTAGAACTATTCAGGGAAGGGGATGTGGGGAAACATAAAATTCCAGATTAGCTCAGTTGACCCAATACAAAACACAATAACCTCTAATTGGATGTCTTTAGCACCTCAACTCAACATCTTTAAACATAATCTCTTGATTCCTATTATTTTCTGCCCTCAACTTTCTTGTCTTCTAAAGCAGTGGTCCCCAACCTTTTTGGCACCAGGGACTGGTTTTGTGGAATAATTTTTCCATGGATGGGGTGGGGGGGCGTGGTTCAGGAGGTAATGCGAGCGATGGTTCAGGTGGTAATGCAAGTGATGGGGAGCGACAGGGGGAGCGGCAGATGAAGCTTTGCTCGCTCCCTAGCTGCTCACCTCCTGCTGTGTGGCCCAATTCCTAACAGGCCTGTGGGTTGGGGATCCCTGTTCTAAATTTCCTTATGGAAGAAAACGGCACCACCACCTACCTAGTTGTTCAGGATTAAAACGTTGTAATTGCATTTCATCCTATTTCTCTTAAACTGCTTATCTAATCCCTCAGTAAATGGTAGTCAGAGCAAATGTAATCAGAGCTACCTTGGGCATATGTTTTATTTTTTTGGTCACACCATGCGGCTTATGGGATTTTAGTTCCCAACAAGGGGTCAAACCCAGGCCTTCCACAGTGACAGCGCAGAGTCCTAACTACCGGACCACCAGGGAATTCTCAGAAAATGCACAAGTGTTAACTGAAGAAATCAATTTTTTTTCTTTTTTTGGCCACACAGCACAGCTTATGGGATTTTAGTTCCCTGACCAGGGATCGAACCCGTGCCCACTGCAGTGGAAGTGGAATCCTAACCACTGGATGGCCAGGAAATTCCTCATATGTTCTTATGTTCACTTTTGTCACCACCTCCACCACCAACCCAACTGATGTTATCATATCTAACATGGGCAACTTCTACAGCCGCCTAACTTGCCTCATTGCTTTTTTTTTTTTACCTCTAAAAATGTGAAATATTGCCTTGCATACCCTAAGTCTATTCTCTACATAGAAGCAAGAATGACACTTCTAACTGGAAAATCAGATAATGTAGGTCCTCTGCTCAAAACCTTTCAGGGATTTCCCATCACATTTAGAATAAATTTCTCAGTTCTTATTATTGCTTAGAAGTCACTATTTGACTTTGTCTCTAGCTTTCACTGTGTCTTCATTTCCTACCATTCTACTATTTGCCTCCTTTACCCTAGCCACAGTGGTCCCCTTGCTATTCCTTAAGTACTCAGAGTACTCTCATCTCAGGGAACTTGCACTTCCCATTCACCCCCACCCCCCGCCGGAAATATTATGCCTCCACATACTTGCATGGCAGGCTCACTGGTTCACTTCATTCAGATTTCTGTTCATATATCCTCTTACACAGCTTTCCTACTTATATCTCCACTCCTGAGAGAAGTGTTTGTTTGTTTTTTGGCCACACCACACAGCATGTGGGATCTTAGTTCCCCGAGCAGGGATAGAACCTGTGCCCCCTGCAGTGGAAGAACCGAGTCTTAACCACTGGATCACCAGGAAGGTCCCAAGTTGTTTTTTTTTTTCCTGAAATAAGTATCCATGCCTATCTATCCTTTTATCCTGCTTTATTTTCACTTACAAGCACTCCCCAATGTTTTGTTCTATGTTTATTTTATTATTATCTGCTTCTCCTCACTAGAATGTAAACTCGATGAGAGTGGGGCTGGGTCTGTACTATTCACTTTTGAGTTCCTGACATTTGTAACACAGCTTGCCTCATTGTAGAAACTCATGACACGAATCTTCTATTTATTAGTAGGTATAGGTTTGTTTTCTCTTTGTATTAATTAGAGCACGTTTTGCTAAGGGCCTTAATAGAAACTCTGCTATATAAAACTGATCCAGGGTCATTAGGTATATTTTTGGGGTTTGTGCACTTCCGAATGCCAGGGATACCCCGTGGATTTGCATTACATACAAACTGTGCAGCTATTTACACTGGCCCTGGAAACAAGAAAGAAGAAAGGATTGGACAGAGACCTAACCTTGAGGCTAACAGAGAGGACCAGGAGAAACTGATAAATTTTGAGCAAGTAGAGTAATAGCATCCTTAAGTCCACTGTTGTTGATGTCACCACACAGGTGATAACACTAGGAACCATGATCTTCATTGAAGTCACTCTTTTCCCAGACAGGTAAAGTATAATAAATGCATAAGTTTTAGGCCACTAAAATGTGTGTAATTAATATTTAATAAATAGAATGTGTCAGCTGAACAATATCATGGTATTGGTTTGGCCAAAATGTTCCTTCGGTTTTTAAGTAAAAAGAAGACACATTTTCATTTTCACCAAGAACTTTATTGAACAACATATTCACTGTTTTGTTCCACTACCTTCTGCCATTTTTCAGGCAACTTCATAATTCCATCTTCCCAAAACTTTTTATCTTTTTGACCAAAGAACTGTTCCATGTGCCTTTTACGTCTTCCAGGGAATTGAAATGTTTTCCATTAAGAGAATTTTGTAAAGACTGAAATAAATGTAAATCCAAAGGTGTAATGTCTGGTGAATAGGGTGGATGAATCAGAACTTCCAGCCAAGCTGTAACAGTTTTTGCCTGGTCATCAAAGAAACATGCGGTCTTGTGTTATCCTGGTGGAAGATTATGCATTTTCTGTTGATTAATTCTGGAGGCTTTTCTTCGAGTGCCACTTTCAATTGGTCTAACTGGGAGCAGTATTTGTTGGAATTAATCGTTTTGGTTTCTGGAAGGAGCTCATAATAGAGGACTCCCTTCCAATCCTACCATATACACAACATCACCTTCTTTGGATGAAGACCGGCCTTCTGTGAGGTTGGTGGTCGTTCATTTCACTTGCTCCACGATCTCTTCCATTCCACACTACTGTACAGTATCCACTTTTCACCACCCATTTGTTTTAAAAATGGGACATTTTCATTACATTTAAGTAGAGAATTTTATGTGGAAACACAGTCAAGAAGGTTTTTTTTGCTTATGTGGAACACAAACATCAAAGCGATGAATATAACCAAGCTGTTGCAAATGATCTTCAATGCTTGATTTGGATATTTTGAGTATGTCGGCTATCTCCCACATGGTATAATGCTGATTGTCCTCAATTAATGTCTCGATTTGATCGCTATCAACTTCACCTGGTCTACCTGACTGTGGAACATCATCCAGTGAGAAATCTCCAGCATGAAACTTCGCAAACCACTTTTGACACATTTGATCAGTCACAGCACCTTCTTCACATGCTGCACAAATCTTTTTTCTTTGCATTTCAGTTGCATTTTTATCTTTCTTGAAATAATAAAGCATAATATGCTGAAGATGTTGCTTTTTTCTTCCATCTTCAATATTAAAATGACTACACAAAAATTCACCAGTTTAGATAAGGTTTTTCTTAAATGCACACTGATATGACATCTGTCACAATACAATCTAACAAAATGGTTTCAAATGAAGTTAAAGAAAACTAAATGCTACTAGAGCCATCTTATGGAAAAAACGAATGAACATTTTGGCCAACCCAATAAGTAGATAAAGTTAAATAATATATGAAACAGAATTTATGAAATGTATTTGGCTGGATAAAAAATGGCAATTGCTGATATAAGATTAAACATGTTCATGGTGTTTCTTCTCTCAATATCTTAGGAATTTTGTGAATTTGGGAAACTTCTGGAAGAGATAACTGTTCTGAGGAATTTTGTGAATTTGGGAAGCTTCCAGAAGAGATAACTGTTCTGTATGTGTTTTTTCACCTGTCCCCATGCAATGAGGCGATAGAAATTTCAAATTGAAATGCACTTTGAAGTTATCAGGACAGAGGAGTCATCAATTTTAAGGTATTTCCCTCTTTTTTATTTCTACTGTTCCTCAGGTCATCTTATGTCCTGGACCATTTAGCTCCCTCTTTCTTAGGTCTCTATCACACACCTGCCTCCTCCCATTAAACCCACTACAAGGTCCACAAATCAGCACCTCTGGGGAGTCATTTACCTTCTATACTTCAGTTTCATCATCAATAAAATAAAAATATACCAATCTTTTATGTATTTTACAAATATAATATGGCATAAAGCAAATAATATATGTGTAGATTGACAGAAGATGTTATGAGACTATCTGAAGGCAAGGAAAGTGGAGGAGGTCACATCACTAAAGAAGCTGTCACTAATAGAGGAACAAGGCCAAGCAGGAGTCGAAAGGAAAAGATAAGGAGCCAACAGAGGGAAGCAAGTGACGAGGAAGATTACTAAACATAATAGCTTAAGGGAACAATAATGAAATTAATGGGACATCTTGTGAAACTGCAAGATGAGCACAAGAAAATACAATCTTTTTGCCCCTCAGGGAGAGTTAGGCACTGTGATAATCTAAATATATGTTATTATTTATGTGCATTGGAAACTGGTTAGTAAAATCATGGTCTGGCTTACTTACAGAGAGTTAGGAATTAGAATTAAGTAATGATTGCTGTTGCTCTGCTTGTGCTTAAGTGGAATTGCATTATGATTAGGCTAATAGAATAAGACATAAGTACAAAATCTACTGAAGGCTCAGCCTTTCACTTTCATCAAAGGATAAAAAAATGAGCAAGAAATAATAGGCAATTAGAGTCTACCAATTACTAATCTCAGGAGATTCTTGTGCAAGAGCCAACAGTGGAGGTTGTTTACAATAGGAATATGGATGATTAGAATAGACAATTGTCTGTTGGCCTAAGACTATGACTTGCTCTATAAGCTTCTCAAACAAAAAGGACTTAGTATACTTCTCTCAGCAGGATATGGCTGAAGAAATTCCAAGGAAAACTGAGGAAAGCTGCAAATGTCAGGTTATGATATAAACAGATCCTCTGATTCTTTCAGAATTAGATGTTAATGAGACCTCAGACTACTGCTCCTCCCCAGGGAGAAAATCACTAATGCAATTTCTCTAACTTATTTTGCCACTCTGAAGAGGTGGCTAATTCTTGATTAGAAGGACTATTCTAACTACATTTCTGCAGTCAGTTATCCAGGCTTTGAAGTACAAAGAAGTAAATTCCAAATAAGTAAATTAAAATCATTTTTTAACTTCTAATCTATGTGTAACATTGATTAGATGAAAAAAACTGTATCACTATTATGCCAAGGATTCACATCCCAAATTCATATCTTCTTTTATTGACTATTACCTATACATCTTTTTCCTCTCTGGAGTGGAAATTTTAAATAGCTTAACACTAAACCCCAAACATGGTATTAACAAGGAAAATTTCAGAATTATATGTTTGTTTGTCTTGTAGGAAGTAAAAGATTCATATTAATAGAAAACCAAATATGTAAAGTTTTATCTGAAAATTTGATTTTATTATACACTATTGATATGGAGGAACTTATAGAGATGATCCATCTGGTATAGAAATCAACTTATTTTCTATATTATCATAAGATTGTGAACATTTTCTGAATGGATTTAATAGATTTAATAAAAAAGAAAACAAAAACATTGCTTTTTCTAGGAAATATGTGTTGCATTAAATTTTAGATTTCTATTTTGCTATGTAAAACTGAATTAATATTAATTTACACTGATTCATTCAATCAACAAATATTTGTGGAGTACCCAGTAAGTACCAAGCGCTGTTCTAGGTAATGGAGATGGAGAAAAAGATAAGAATAACAATGTCCCTCTTCTTACAGAGTTTATTCTAGTAGTGGGAAGGATAAAATAGATAGGATAGATAGGTTGATAAATAGAAGATAGATAGATAGATAGATGATAGATAGATAGATATGTCATGATAAAAATAAATAGGGAGATGGGCTGGAGTTCCTGGTGGGTTACTTTAGACTGAATGATCAGAGAATCTATTTCTGAGCATGTTATCCCTAAACTTCAACCTGAATTACAAAATTTGGAGAAAGAATATTCTTATCAGGGAAGTGACAATGACAAAGTCTGAAGACAAGAACTAGCTAGATTTTAGAAAACAGGAGAAAAATCAGTGTGATTAGAAAAAAGCAAGCACAGTGGAGCGTAGTATGGAGTGAGCATGGGAAATAGGTAAATACTACATCATACACGGCCTCATGGGACAGGGTAGGAGTTTGTTCTTATTTTATGTCCAATGTTGTATCAGTTGTGTAACAAACCACTCCAAAATTTAATGACTTAAACAATATTAATTTATGTTGCCTACAAATCTGCAATCTTCCATACACCATCAGCTGAAAGTGGTTCAACTTGGGGCTGAAAGATTCAAGATGGCTTACTCACATCACAGCCATGATTGGTATATCGGATGGGACCTCATTCAGAACTGTAGACTGGAGGTTTGGTTCTTCTTCACATGGCCCTCTCCACACAGGTCTCTTGGGATTATATAAATATAGTAGCTAGGTTTTTTAAGAGCAAGCAGTCTAAGTGAACTAGAAAGATGTAACACACTTTACAACCTTCTCTCTCAAAGCCATATAGCTTTGTCACAGTCCTGTCCAGATTTTAGGGAAGGGGATAGCACTTCATTGGAGGAGTTTCAAAGTCATATTGTAAAAAGAAAATGTGAGCTAGGAGGTCTTTTTACAGCCATATTTGAAGAATACAATCTGCCAGTTTGTCTTCAGGCTACAATTTACATCCCTCCCACATGCAAAATATAACCCTTCCCTTCCTCAAGACTGAAAATTCTCACTCCATAATTACATCAGCTCAAAGTTATGAATCTTACTGTCTAAATCAGATCTAGGTTTAAGTGATACTTTTTGTGTGCAGTTTCTCAAATACAGCTCTTTGAGCACTCTTTTTAATGATGTGATAGCGACACATTTGACCTAAAGAGCCAATTTTTCTAGGTCTCCAAATACTCAAAATAAAATTTTGGGACAGGCATTGCATAAGTGTTATGGACATTCCCATTAAAAGTGACAGGGAAGGGGAAGGAACACAGTAGTCACTGGTCCATACCAATTCTGAAATTTAGCTAGGCACATGTTGCCCGTTCTTTGATTAGAGTTCAGTCCTACTCCCTATATCTCCATAGGTCTTGGCTCAACTCAGTCCTTCCCTCCGAGTCTACCTTTCTTTTCCCTAAGCCTTCTTAAGCCAATTCTCCACTTGTAAACGTTTGAGGGTTTAGAACCCTTTCTCATCTTGTTTTGTTTCTCTTCCTTCCATTGCAAGCTGATATAATTATTTTAACAATTTTGGTGGGCTTTCAGTATATCAATTTATAATTTACTCCATCAGACACAAGATATAAACTCAAATCTTTTCCAGGTAAGTCATTCTCTTCTTCAACTTCACCATGACACTACAATGGGATAACATCCTTAAGATTCTTATAAGTCTTATTGTATAATATAGAATTCTGCTAATTACACTATTATGATCCTTAAAAGGGCTTTGTCTGTTTGAAAAGTTATATGAGGAATCATTTCAGATTTCTTTGAAGGTTTTAATAATAGGTTTTACAGTAAAATTGATCTTTTCCCTTAAGTCAGTCCTTAATCTGGGTATCATTTTTTACCTAGAGAGATTTGGGAAGAAAAAGAGATTTATTTTGAAACTAAGATAATTCTAGGTCCTTTATATGTAAGAGTTCATTTTTAGCTCATTCATCTCTTTTCACATTATACCCTAGGCAGTGAAAGAATCCAAGTGACACTTTAATCTTCTGCATGACAATTCCCTTAGCTTGATCATTGAGTTCATTGGAACATTTCCTATATTCTACATTACTTCAGGTAATAGTGTAGCCAAACTATCCACCACTACAAAACATATTCTAATCACATTTTCTTTATTTTTCTTTGAGCTGTCAGAGACAGACTCTTCAAGATTCTTTAGGGTTTTGCTAACATTTTTCTAAGGCCCTCCCATCTTCCTCATATGGCTTGTCCCAAAGCCAATGCTACATGTTTTGGGGGTTTTACTGTAGCATTCCACTTGCAGATACCAAAGTCGGTGTGAGTTTTTTATTACTGTATAAAAAATACTATCCCAAAACTTAGTGACTTAAAATAGGAAAAAAATTTTCCTTTGCTCATAATTCTTCAATCTAAGCAGGGCTTTGTGGATAGTCCATCTCTGTTCCAGATGTCAAGATGGTTCATTCACATGGCTGGCAAATTAATACTCATGATTGGCTGTGAACTTAGCTGGGGCTAGGGGGTCTCAGTTCCTCTCCACAGGCTGAATCAGCTTATTCAGGCATGGGGACTTGGTTTAAAAACAAGTGTCCCAAGAGAACCAGGCATGGCTTTATCTGATCTTATAGCCATAGGATCACTTCCACTGGAATCATAGGCCCATACACATTTAAAGGAAGGGTACATAGATTCCCACCTTTAAGTGGTAGAAATATCAAGTCACATTAGAAGAACAGAATGTAGGAGCCATCTTTGGAAAATAAAATTTGCTCACATGATAAGACATTGAATGGTTTTGATCCAGATTAGTAATGTGATCTGTGTTTTGTTGAAAAAGATTGCTTTGGTTACCATGTGGAAGACAGACTAACGTGTGGTAAGACTAGAAAAAAGAAGACTGCTAAAGAAGTTATTTCCATAGTTTAGGAAAGATATGATGGCATCTTGAACTAGGGAGAAGAAGTGGAGATAAAGAAAGGTTTGGAGATATGTTGTAGAGGTATAATCACTGGAAATAGATTAGATGCAGTCACTGAGAGAAAGAGGAATCTAAATTTTTGCTTCAGAAATTGTGCAAATTATTATTCTATTTACTGAGATGAGGAAAACTAAGGAATGGACAAATTTTATGTTGTTTTATAGGGAGAAGAGATCAAGAGCTCAGGTGTGTATGTATTGAGTTCTTATTAAATATCCAAGTGGCAATGTTAAGTAGGCCATTTCATATATATGCCTAGAATTCAGAGGATCTGGAGGAGATATCAGAGATAGAAATGTACTGTTATGGGGGAGAGGAGGTCATCCACATACAAATGCCATGGGCTATGATGAAATAAAGCAATTCAGATAATGTATAGAGAAAGGAACGTGCATCCCAGGATCCTGGAGCACTCTAATATTAGGATACAGAAATAAGAGCCAATGAAAGAGAATTAGAAGGAGCAACTAGTGAGGGTGGGGGAAAACTAAAATGCCTATTACTGTAGAAGCCCAAACAAGTGTTTCAGTTACTATGGCTATGTAACAAAAGCACTCTAAAACTTAGGTCATTTTTTTTTTTTTTTTGCTATGAATCAGCAGCTTGAGCAGAGCTCTACTCTGCTCCATTTTACTAAATATCAGCTAGGGCAGTTTGGAGTAACAAGCTAAAATCATGTGAAAACTTGCTTCCTTTTGTGTCTGGTGCCTGTGCTGTAAAGAATCAAAGAATCATAGCTGGGAGCTGGAACAGCTGGACTTCCTATAGCATCTTTCTCTATCATTATGCAGTACTCCACATAATTTCTCCAGAATGGTGTCTTCAGGGTAACTGGACTTTTTACATATCAACTCAGGGCTCCCAAAGTATGTGTCACAAGAGAGAGCTAGGTGGAACCCACATCACTTTTTATTACATACTCTCACAAGAAATAATAGAAAATTAAATCCACCACATTTTGTTGGTCAACACTCTTTTGAAGATTCACTAAAGTGTAGGGGGAGGAAACATATATGCTATTTCTCAGTGGAAGGGAGGAAACATAGACTCCATTTCTCAATGCCACTTTGTTGAAAGAGAATGTGAGACGTATTGGTGCATCCACCTTTGGAAAATATAATCTGCCACACTAAGTAAAGTATATCAGGTAAAGTCAGCAACATTGGATTATTTAAGATATCTAGTCAATCGAGCCTGTAAGAGTGAACACTGGATGTGGCTACTATTAGAAGCCACTGATAACCTTGGCATGAGCAATGACTGAGGAGGTCAAAAGATGAAAATCACATTGAGGAGGGGAAAAAAGGAGAAATAGAGAGAATGAGAATAATGCCTATAAATGATCTTTTTGAGAAAGTTTGCTGTTGAAGGGAGCTACAAAATACAGTAGAGGCTGGAGAGATAAGTAAGGTCAAGGGGAGTATTTTTAAAGACAGGAAATGTTAGTATGCTTATAGAAATGATTTAGGAGAAAGAGAGAGATATCAATGATGCAAAGAAAAAAATGTGGGAGGTAGGTGAACACAAAGTCTTTGAGAAGGAAAGAGTGCCAGAGATTCAGAACACAGTGAAAGGAATTGGACTTTTATGACAGAATGAACTTAATTCATAGCCATAGGGAAGTTAGAGGGTATATGTAAAGATGAATATTTACTAGATCAGTAAAAACATATTATGGTTTTGTGAATATAGTAGAAGACAATCCAGCCCAAGAATTAAAAAACAAAAAAAATGAAATAATTTATAAATAAGGATGACACATTAGAGTCTGAATTTTGTCAGACAGGAGTAGGAGAATTATGTATGGGCTTTACATGAACTTTAGGTTAAGTTTTAGCCTTTCAAGTGTTAGCTAGTTTACACAAAAATTGTATGCAGGTCAGGATCAAACAAGTTCAGTTTTTAGTTACCTAGTTTAAAAATCACCTGCAGGTATGGCATCCGAGGTACTGTTTGCCCCATCAGCAGCTGCAGGTCTGGGCTGGCGGGAGGGAGTTGAGGGACGATGGCTGTGCAGGTGGCCTGGGATGAGTGGGTCTCTGCTGGATCTTCCACAGGAGTTGCTGGGCTGCCACCTGCTAAGGAAGAGGCTGTGTCACCCGCACCTGCTGTTGGAAGTTCTCCCCAGGCAGAGGAGATTACCAAGGTCCCACATAGACTGGCACTGACAGCAGCCATGTGGGTGGGGTTCTGGGGAGAATGATGACTCTGGAAGTGCCTGGAGGAAAACCATCAGGGAGTTCAGGGTTTTGGAGCCTAAACCACTCATTCTCCTTGTTAGACATGGCAATAAACCTTTCTCTGCTCCCCCTCCCCACTCCAACTCCCCAAACAAATGAATGACAGCATCCTTACCTGCAGTAATGTAAAGTTAGGAAGGATTTGAGACTGATTGACTACAGACATGCTGTGTTTGACTAACACAGTGTTCAACTAACACAGTGTTCAACATTTTAAAAAATTCCAAATTTGGATATTTAACATAAACATCCTGATCTGGCTCCCTTGAAAGACAGGAAGATCTGATTGGAATGGCAGACACATTCAGGCCAGGAATCAACTGAGGGTGGGTAATGAATTCCACCTGCAGATAAACAATGTGCCTGTCTCTACTTGCCTCCAGCATGCCCATTTCCTCATATTCTGGTTCACTAATTTATGATATGTATCTAGGCCAATAAGTATGTGAGTGTGAGACGCTCATCGAGAGCGTAGCTTAGATTTTACGAATTTAAAAACTGAGTCTTAAAGATAAGATGATGATGATTATTATTATTACTAATACTTATATTTGCTATATGCCAGGCGCTATTCTAAGAGATCAAATATCTATTCCCTAATCTAGTCCTCAAATTAACCCTATAGGGTGGTATCATTTTTATCCCCACTTTCAAGTTAAGGAAACTGAGTCACGAATAGCTTAAGAGACTAGTCCAAGGTGCTACCTTGAGTTTCTTATGAACTGGTGCTGGGAAGAGATATTATGTTTCTCAGTCTAGTAGTTTGTTGGTGACATCCTAGATGCAGTTTGCTCCTCACTGATTTAGCCCTCAGCAAAGAACTGATACATTATATCAAGCCATGTAATCTGAGGTGGGAAGAGGACTAAATGCAAGGGATGGGTTAGTCAATAATGCAACTAAAAAAAAAGCCCTAGGAAAAGGCAGGTATACTCTATTTTACTTGTCCGAAGAGTTTTCCCATCTCCCTTTTCTGATATCAGCCCTACACTTTCTTGTTGACCCCAGGGATGTGTACATGATTCAGGCTTTATAGACCCAGTTAATGGCCCATATATGAGCACATGACCCAGGAGCTACAATTCTTTACTGGGATTGATTTTCAGGTGCTGGTGAAGAGCAGCTTTCCTTCTGCTTCTTCCTAGGATCCTAAATAGGCAAACCTGAATTTGCTGCTGGTAGTGGTCACTTTCTCTCAAAGTAGAGAAGACCTATTTGCAGGATGTAAACAAAGGACTACAGAGAAAAGTGAAGACAAGGAGGGTGGTGGGATAGAGGAAAGTTATGGAAACCACCATTTCCCCTTTAATTTTGTTTAAGCTAGTTTATTTTGGAATTTTGTTATTTTTCATTGCCACAGTCTTGATTAATACAGTAGGAAATTAGACAACCTGAGACTCCTGGGAAAGCAGCTGACAGTCCTAAAGTCAAACTTTTATAAAGCTAAAAAATGTAATTATCAGCCAAACACAGAGACCTAGAAAGATCTAGTTGAGAAGATTCATGACTAGGGCCCAGATCCAGGAATTCAAAGTAGGGATCACATAAACCCCAAATTCTGGGAACATCGACAAGAGGAAGATGCAGCCCCCATGGCATTAACCAGTATTGGCTTGTGGGTTGAAATCACAAGTACTACTTCCCTAAGACATTAGTTATCAGGAGGTAAAAAGGAAAGCCCACAGATTTTAAAAAATCTGAGTGATAGGAGGCTGCTTTCACATCCACCTAACAACACCATAGGAAATCCATCTTAAGAGAACACGGGAAGATCTTGCACTGCGTTAAGCTACTACAATTCGCTTATCTGTGAAGAAGAGATAGCACTTCCAGTAAACACCTGTACAAGCTTCTGGGAAATAGCTTAAACAGGGTAACAGCCTGCTATATATTAACATATACTAAAGATTGCATATCATTTAAAAACTAAAAACCAAAGAACCATCTTTGACCTCCAGCTTGATTAAAAAAAAAAAATTCTCAAGAGTATTATGGAAGCCAGTTGAAAATAAACATCAAATGCCCTGAACTTGTCTCATTACGGCATACCCATTGATTGTAGATATGGCATAAAAGGATTCTTGCCACTTGCCTCCAGGCTGGTGGTGTGATTCCAAAACTCATCTTTTTTCATCTATTTTAAACCTAGCCACACATAGGTCTCCTAAAAGCCTTATTTTGCCTCTTAACTCCCTTTTCTTGCTTTGACATGATTTTGTGGTCAGTGTTTACTGTAATTACCTTTCATATGTATAGTAATGTCAGCACTCTACCATGTTCTTTCTATTGGGTCATCATCAGTCCTGATTCACTACCAAGTCAAGATGGGGAGAACTTTGAGTAAATATGAATATAGACTTACAAAATAATCCAAGCACAGTACAAAAAGTGTAACTGACACTGAAGATTAGCAAATAAGACAATTTTCCCTCTTTCAGATAATAGCTAGGGAATCTGAGAAAGAAAAATCAAAAGCACACAAAAGAAACTATGTAGTGAAGACAGCCACAGAGATGATTCATGCTGTCTTTCTATTTCAAAATAAGCAAAGTGACTAGAAATTCCAGCTGAGCATCACTCATTTAAATTTAGGATTTTTAAGAATTAATAGACCATCAATGTACTCTTGCTAAGGGCTAAAATGCTTCTATTGACGTTTTGAGTTGTGTTCACTCTCAGTCCCTCTTGGAGGTTATTGAGGAAAAACAATGCGTCTACAAGCTTTTAATAGAACAAAGTGTGTATCTGTCAGCTCTGCCCATGATTTTAGGCATTGGTGCCTCTGATCATCAATTTACTTTAGCTTTTCTCCTGACTCACAAGAATGTTAAGTACTCAAGGGATTAAAGTGTAGTCTCTTGAGGTTCTATACACAGATAGGCAGATTTGGTCTAGTAATCAAATGAGATTGGCTTTACAAGTAGATACCAGTACAATTACGGAAACTAAACACAAATAGAAAGAGGAGAGAATTGCCAAGCCAAAAAGAGTGTCAGTGTTTTAGAACAGGGAGATAAAAGACATAGGCATAGGGCATCCACTATGAATGAGGCAAATATCTGACCAATTCTAGAAGAAAGACCATGGCTAAAATCTTCCTCTTAAACACTAAACATTCTATAAAATGCAGTGATACAACCCTATTTGAATTCCCATCTTTTTTTACTCCCTACAAACAAACATAGCTATAGCTTAATTCTTCAGTATAGAGAATCCCCAGAAGAGTTTACAAGTAAAAGAAAAAAAATACATCTCAAAACATGGGAAGAATATTGGAGAAATATAAATAATTCTTCTTTGTATTCTAATATTTTTTTCCAATATTTTGCATTTTTCTAATTTATGCTTACATCCAGGAACTGGTAGAAGGGGGAAAGAGATGAAGTTCTATTAATTACCTCACACATAGATCTCAGCCAGAAGCTAGAAAATTTAGTGTTAATTTATTCCACATATTAGCCAAGCACACTGGAGAATTTGTAAGATAATATACCATTTTATAATAATGTGGTTTATAAATACAAAAATAATATATTTATTAATATGTTATAATGATGACCATATAGCAATAAATGATATACTACAAATGATGAATCTAACAGCATCAAAGTGATGTTTAACTTGTACATATTTCAAACAAAATAAAAATTTAAAAAGATCCTTCTGTATACATTATGATTGCAATGAATCAAAAACTAAGCAGAAACCAAGCATATGTAGAGGTATTAATTCTTTCCCTGACATTCTTCTAGGAATTTCTAAGTGATTTTTTTTTATACTGAGAAAATGTACAAAATCTGTTTTAGAGCTTCTTAAAAGGGAAAACTTTAAAGAATCGTGCTATGATTGTTTAAATCTCAACAAACAAGTATGAAAATATGGAAATTTAGCTGGAAACCTAGCATCCTTGATTTCCATCAGTTGTTCTTGCACACTAACAGGCTTTATTTAATATTCTTTTTTTAAATAAATTTATTTATTTATTTTTGGCTGCATTGGGTCTTTGTTGCTGTGTGCAGGCTTTCTCTAGTTGCAGTGAGCGGGGGCTACTCTTCGTTGCGGTGCGCAGTCTTCTTGTGGAATATGGGCTCTAGGCACTCGGGCTTCAGTAGTGGCATGCGGCCTCAGTAGCTGTGGCTTGCAGGCTCTAGAGCACAGGCTCAGGAGTTGTGACGCATGGGCTTAGTTGCTCCGTGGTATGTGGGATCTTCCCTGACCAGGGCTCGAACCCATGTCCCCCTGCATTGACAGGTGGGTTCTTAACCACTGTGCCACCAGGGAAGTCCCAATATTCTTTTTTTTTTTTTTTTTTTTTTAATTATTTATTTATTTATTTATTTATTTTTATTTTTTTACATCTTTATTGGGGTATAATTGCTTTACAATGGTGTGTTAGTTTCTGTTTTATAACAAAGTGAATCAGTCATACATAAACATATGTTCCCATATGTCTTCCCTGTTGCGTCTCCCTCCCTCCCACCCTCCCCATCCCACCCCTCCAGGCTGTCACAAAGCACCGAGCCAATATCCCTGTGCCATGCAGCTGCTTCCCACTAGCTATCTACCTTACTGCGTTTGTTAGTGTGTATATGCCCATGACTCTCTCTCGCCCTGTCACAGCTCACCCTTCCCCCTCCCCATAACCTCAAGTCCGTTCTCTAAGAGGTCTGCGTATTTATTCCTGCTTTACCCCTAGGTTTTTCATGACATTTTTTTTCTTATATTCCATATATATGTGTTAGCATACGGTATTTGTCTCTCTCTTTCTGACTTACTTCACTCTGTATGACAGACTCTAGGTCTATCCACCTCATTACAAATAGCTCAATTTCGTTTCTTTTTATGGCTGAGTAATATTCCATTGTATATATGTGCCACATCTTCTTTATCCATTCATCAGATGACGGGCATTTAGGTTGTTTCCATCTCTGGGCTATTGTAAATAGAGCTGCAATGAACATTTTGGTACATGTCTCTTTTTGAATTATGGTTTTCTCAGGGTATATGCCCAGTAGTGGGATTGCTGGGTCATATGGTAGTTCTATTTGTAGCTTTTTAAGGAACCTCCATACTGTTCTCCACAGTGGCTGTATCAATTTACATTCCCACCAACAGTGTAAGAGGGTTCCCTTTTCTCCACACCCTCTCCAGCATTTATTGTTTGTAGATTTTTTGATGATGGCCATTCTGACTGGTGTGAGATGATATCTCATTGTAGTTTTGATTTGCATTTCTCTAATGATTAGTGATGTTGAGCATTCTTTCATGTGTTTGTTGGCAGTCTGTATATCTTCTTTGGAGAAATGTCTATTTAGGTCTTCTGCCCATTTTTGGATTGGGTTGTTTGTTTTCTTGTTATTGAGCTGCATGAGCTGCTTGTAAATTTTGGAGATTAATCCTTTGTCGGTTGCTTCATTTGCAAATATTTTCTCCCATTCTGAGGGTTGTCTTTTGGTCTTGTTTATGGTTTCCTTTGCTGTGCAAAAGCTTTGAAGTTTCATTAGGTCCCATTTGTTTATTTTTGTTTTTATTCCCATTACTCTAGGAGGTGGGTCAGAAAGGATCTTGCTTTGATTTATGTCATAGAGTGTTCTGCCTATGTTTTCGTCTAAGAGTTTGATAGTTTCTGGCCTTACATTTAGGTCTTTAATCCATTTTGAGCTTATTTTTGTGTATGGTGTTAGGGAGTGATCTAATCTCATACTTTTACATGTACCTGTCCAGTTTTCCCAGCACCACTTATTGAAGAGGCTGTCCTTTCTCCATTGTACATTACTGCCACCTTTATCAAAGATAAGGTGTCCATATGTGCATGGGTTTATCTCTGGGCTTTCTATCCTGTTCCATTGATCTATCTTTCTGTTTTTGTGCCAGTACCATACCGTCTTGATGACTGTAGCTTTGTAGTATAGTCTGAAGTCAGGGAGCCTGATTCCTCCAGTTCCTTCTTTCGTTCTCAAAATTGCTTTGGCTATTCGGGGTCTTTTGTGTTTCCATACAAATTGCAAAATTTTTTGTTCTAGTTCTGTGAAAAATGCCAGTGGTAGTTTGATAGGGATTGCATTGAATCTATAGATTGCTTTGGGTAGTAGAGTCATTTTCACAATGTTGATTCTTCCAATCCAAGAACATGGTATATCTCTCCATCTATTTATATCATCTTTAATTTCTTTCATCAGTGTCTTATAATTTTCTGCATACAGGTCTTTTGTCTCCTTAGGTAGGTTTATTCCTAGATATTTTATTCTTTTTGTTGCAATGGTAAATGGGAGTGTTTTCTTGATTTCACTTTCAGATTTTTCATCATTAGTGTATAGGAATGCCAGAGATTTCTGTGCATTAATTTTGTATCCTGCCACTTTACCAAATTCATTGATTAGCTCTAGTAGTTTTCGGATAGCATCTTTAGGGTTCTCTATGTATAGGATCATGTCATCTGCAAACAGTGACAGCTTTACTTCTTCTTTTCCAATTTGGATTCCTTTTATTTCCTTTTCTTCTCTGATTGCTGTGGCTAAAACTTCCAAAACAATGTTGAATAATAGTGGTGAGAGTGGGCAACCTTGTCTTGTTCCTGATCTTAGTGGAAATGCTTTCAGTTTTTCACCATTGAGGATGATGTTTGCTGTGGGCTTGTCATATATGGCCTTTATTATGTTGAGGAAAGTTCCCTCTATGCCTACTTTCTGCAGGGTTTTTATCATAAATGGGTGTTGAATTTTGTCAAAAGCTTTCTCTGCATCTATTGAGATGATCATATGGTTTTTCTCCTTCAATTTGTTAATATGGTTTATCACATTGATAGATTTGCGTATATTGAAGAATCCTTGCATTCCTGGAATAAACCCCACTTGATCATGGTGTATGATCCTTTTAATGTGCTGTTGGATTCTGTTTGCTAGTATTTTGTTGAGGATTTTTGCATCTATGTTCATCAGTGATATTGGCCTATAGTTTTCTTTCTTTGTGACATCCTTGTCTGGTTTTGGTATCAAGGTGATGGTGGCCTCGTAGAAGGCCTAACTCCTCGTAGAAGGAGTTAGGGAGTGGTCCTCCCTCTGCTATATTTTGGAAGAGTTTGAGAAGGATAGGTGTTAGCTCTTCTCTATATGTTTGATAGAATTCGCCTGTGAAGCCATCTGGTCCTGGGCTTTTCTTTGTTGGAAGATTTTTAATCACAGTTTCAATTTCAGTGCTTGTGATTGGTCTGTTCATATTTTCTATTTCTTCCTGATTCAGTCTTGGCAGCTTGTGCATTTCTAAGAATTTGTCCATTTCTTCCAGATTGTCCATTTTATTGGCATAGAGTTGCTTGTAGTAATCTCTCATGATCTCTTTTATCTCTGCAGTGTCAGTTGTTACCTCTCCTTTTTCATTTCTAATTCTATTGATTTGAGTCTTCTCCCTTTTTTTCTTGATGAGTCTGGCTAGTGGTTTATCTATTTTGTTTATCTTCTCAAAGAACCAGCTTTTAGTTTTATTGATCTTTGCTATTGTTTCCTTCATTTCTTTTTCATTTATTTCTGATCTGATTTTTATGATTTCTTTCCTTCTGCTAGCTTTGGGGTTTTTTTGTTCTTCTTTCTCTAATTGCTTGAGGTGCAAGGTTAGGTTGTTTATTCGAGATGATTCCTGCTTCTTAAGGTGGGCTTGTATTGCTATAAACTTCCCCCTTAGAACTGCTTTTGCTGCATCCCACAGGTTTTGGGTCGTTGTATCTCCATTGTCATTTGTTTCTAGGTATTTTTTGATTTCCTCTTTGATTTCTTCAGTGATCTCTTCATTATTAAGTAGTGTATTGTTTAGCCTCCATGTGTTTGTATTTTTTACAGATCTTTTCCTGTAATTGATATCTAGTCTCATGGCGTTGTGGTCAGAAAAGATACTTGATACAATTTCAATTTTCTTAAATTTACCAAGGCTTGATTTGTGACCTAAGATATGATCTATCCTGGAGAATGTTCCATGAGCACTTGAGAAAAATGTGTATTCTGTTGTTTTTGGATGGAGTGTCCTATAAATATCAATTAAGTCCATCTTGTTTAATGTATCATTTAAAGCTTGTGTTTCCTTATTTATTTTCATTTTGGATGATCTGTCCATGGGTGAAAGTGGGGTGTTTAAGTCCCCTACTATGAATGTGTTACTGTCGATTTCCCCTTTTATGGCTGTTAGTATTTGCCTAATGTATTGAGGTGCTCCTATGTTGGGTGCATAAATATTTACAATTGTTATATCTTCTTCTTGGATCGATCCCTTGATCATTATGTAGTGTCCTTCTTTGTCTCTTTTAATAGTCCTTATTTTAAAGTCTATTTTGTCTGATATGAGAATTGCTACTCCAGCTTTCTTTTGGCTTCCATTTGCATGGAATATCTTTTTCCATCCCCTTACTTTCAGTCTGTATGTGTCTCTAGGTCTGAAGTGGGTCTCTTGTAGACAGCATATATAAGGGTCTTGTTTTTGTATCCATTCAGCTAATCTGTGTCTTTTGGTGGGAGCATTTAGTCCATTTACATTTAAGGTAATTATCGATATGTATGTTCCTATTCCCATTTTCTAAATTGTTTTGGGTTCGTTATTATAGGTCTTTTCCTTCTCTTGTGTTTCTTGCCTAGAGAAGATCCTTTAGCATTTGTTGTAAAGCTGGTTTAGTGGTGCTGAACTCTCTCAGCTTTTGCTTGTCTGTAAAGGTTTTAATTTCTCCATCAAATCTGAATGAGATCCTTGCTGGGTAGAGTAGTCTTGGCTGCAGGTTTTTCTCCTTCATCACTTTCAGTATGTCCTGCCACTCCCTTCTGGCTTGTAGGGTTTCTGCTGAGAGATCAGCTGTTAACCTTATGGGGATTCCCTTATGTGTTATTTGTTGTTTTTCCCTTGCTGCTTTTAATATGCTTTCTTTGTATTTAATTTTTGACAGTTTGATTAATATGTGTCTTGGCGTATTTCTCCTTGTATTTATCTTGTATGGGACTCTCTGTGCTTCCTGGACTTGATTAACTATTTCCTTTCCCATATTAGGGAAGTTTTCAACTATAATCTCTTCAAATATTTTCTCAGTCCCTTTCTTTTTCTCTTCTTCTTCTGGAACCCCTATAATTCGAATGTTGGTGCGTTTAATGTTGTCCCAGAGGTCTCTGAGACTGTCCTCAGTTCTTTTCATTCTTTTTTCTTTTTTCTGCTCTGCAGTAGTTATTTCCACTATTTTATCTTCCAGGTCACTTATCCGTTCTTCTGCCTCAGTTATTCTGCTATTGATCCCATCTAGAGTACTTTTAATTTCATTTATTGTGTTGTTCATCGTTGCTTGTTTCATCTTTAGTTCTTCTAGGTCCTTGTTAACTGATTCTTGCATTTTGTCCAATCTATTGTCCATTCTATCTCCAAGATTTCGGATCAACCTTACTATCATTATTCTGAATTCTCTTTCAGGTAGACTGCCTATTTCCTCTTCATTTGTTAGGTCTGGTGCATTTTTATCTTGCTCCTTTATCTGCTGTGTGTTTTTCTGTCTTCTCATTTTGCTTATCTTACTGTGTTTGGGGTCTCCTTTTTGCAGGCTGCAGGTTCGTAGTTCCCGTTGTTTTTGGTGACTGTCTCCAGTGGCTAAGGTTGGTTCAGTGGGTTTTGTAGGCTTCCTGGTGGAGGGGGCTAGTGCCTGTGTTGTGGTGGATGAGGCTGGATCTTGTCTCTCTAGTGGGCAGGTTCACGTCTGGTGGTGTGTTTGGGGGCGTCTGTGGCCTTATTATGATTTTAGGCAGCCTCTCTGCTAATGGGTGGGGTTGTGTTCCTGTTTTGCTAGTTGTTTGGCATAGGTTTTCCAGCACTGTGGCTTGCTGGTCGTTGAGTGAAGCTGGGTGCTGGTGTTAAGATGAAGGTCTCTGGGAGATTTTCGCCGTTTGATATTATGTGGAGCTGGGAGGTCTCTTGTTGATCAGTGTCCTGAAGTTGGCTGTCCTACCTCAGAGGCAGAGCCCTGCCTCCTGGCTGGAGCACCAAAAGCTTTTCATCCACAGGCTCAGGATAAAAGGGAGAAAAAGTAGAGGGAATTAGTAGAAGTATGAGGAAAGAAAGAAGGAAAGGAGGGTAGGAAGGAAGGAAGAAAGAAAGAAAGAAGCAAAGAAGGCAAGAAGGCAAGAAGGAAAGAAAGGAGGGAGGGAGGGAGGGAGGAAGGAAGGAAGGAGGGAAAGAAGGAAAAAAGACAGAAAGAAAGAAGATACAGTAAAAATAAAATAAAGTATAATAAAGTTATTGAATTAAAAACTTATTTAGAAAAAAAAAAGGGACGGAAAGAACCTTAGGACAAATGTTGGAAGCAAAGCTATACAGACAAAATCTTACACAGAAGCATACACATACACCCTCACTAAAAGAGGTAAATGGGGAAAAATCCTAAATCTTGCTGTCAGAGACCACCTCCTCAATTTGGGATGATTCGTTGTCTAAAGGAGGGAAGGAAGGACGGAAAGAAAGAAAGAAAGAACGAAGGTAAAGTATAATAAGGTTATTAAAATTAATTATTAAGAAAAAAAATTAAAAAAAAAACATGGACGGATAGAACCCTAGGACAAATGGTGGAAGCAAGACTATAGAGACAAGATCTCACACAGAAGCATACACATACACATTCACAAAAAGAGGAAAGGGGAAAAAATCATAGATCTTGCTCCTAAAGTCCACTTCCTTAATTTGGGATGATTGATTGTCTATTCAGGTATTCCACAGATGCAGGGTACATCAAGTTGATTGTGGAGCTTTAATCCGCTGCTTCTGAGGCTGCTGGGAGAGATTTCCCTTTCTCTTCTTTGTTCTCACAGCTCCCAGGGCTAAGCTTTGGATTTGGCCCTGCCACTGCATGTAGATCGCTGGAGGGCGTCTGTTTTTTGCTCAGACAGGATGGGGTTAAAAGAGCCGCTGATTGGGGGCTCTGGCGCACTCAGGCCGGCGGGGACGGAGGGGCACAGAGTGCGGGGCGGGCCTGCGGTGGCAAAGGCCGGCGTGACTTTGCACCAGCCTGAGGCGCGCTGTGCGCCCTCCCGGGGAAGTTGTCCCTGGATCCCAGGAACCCGGCAGTGGCGGGCTGCACAGGCTCCGCGGAAGAGGGGTGTGGAGAGTGACCTGTGCTCGCACACAGGCCCCTCGGTGGCGGCAGCAGCAGCCTTAACGTCTCCCGCCCGCCTCTGGGTTCCGCGCTTTTAGCCGCGGCTTGCGCCCGTCTCTGAATTCCGCGCTTTCAGCCGCGGCTCGCGCCCGTCTCTGGATTCCGCGCTTTCAGCCGCGGCTCGCGCCCGTCTCTGGGGTCCGCGCTTTCAGCCGCGGCTCGCGCCCGTCTCTGGAGTTCCTTTAAGCAGCGTTCTTAAACCCCTCTCCTCACGCCCCAGGAAACAAAGAGGGAAGGAAAAGTCTCCTGCCTCTTCTGCAGGTGCAGGCTTTTCCCCGGACTCCCTCCCGGCTAGCTGTGGTGCACTAACCCCTTCAGGCTATGTTCAAGCCGCCAACCCCAGTCCTCTCCCTGCGCTCCGGCCTCAGCTCACAGCCCCGCCCGCCCCGGCGGGTGAGCAGACAAGCCTCTCGGGCTGGTGAGTGCCGGTCGGCACCGATCCTCTGTGCGGGAATATCCTCGCTTTGCCCTCCGCACCCCAGTGGCTGTGCTCTCCTCCACAGCTTCGAAGCTCCCCCCTCCGCCTCCCGCAGTCTCCGCCCGCGAAGGGGCTTCCTAGAGTGTGGAAACTTTTCCTCCTTCACCGCTCCCTCCCACTGGTGCAGGTGCCGTCCCTATTCTTTTGTCTCTGTTTTTTCTTTTGCCCTACCCAGGTACGTGGGGAGTTTCTTGCCTTTTGGGAGGTCTGAGGTCTTCTGCCAGCCTTCAGTAGGTGTTCTGTAGGAGTTGTTCCACGTGTAGATGTATTTCTGGTGTATCTGTGGGGAGGAAGGTGATCTCCGCGTCTTACTCTTCCGCCATCTTCCGCCTTCCTCCCCAATATTCTTTTAAGAAATATTTTCTTAAAACCCACTTATCGGTTTGTTTGTTTATTTTTTTTTTGGATGTTTTAAACAAACTAGAATATCCTGAATGCCAACGTTTGTTTGCTTTAAATTTAAATATATGTCAGTTTTTTAACGGTAACGGTGCTTACATTTTTTCCAATAAATTTCATGGTGACAGAAAATTCTCCACACTTTTATATTCAAAACTCTACAACTTTTTTCCAAAAGCACTTACTTTTGCACTTATTAAAACTTCACTTTTACACTGAAAGTACAGATTGTGTTTATTTTTTGGAAAATATTTTCTAGTTATTATACACCAAAACCCACTTTCCATGATAGAAAGATTAGCAGATTTTAAATAATTTAATGTGTAAATTAGAAGCTCACCTTTAAACTCAAAAAATCATTTGACATTTTTCTCCAGCACACATTTAAACATCTAAATTACCAGCAAACATATATGTGTTCAGATGATTATTATGATATTGATCCATCTCATTCCTAAGTAATGGAATTTTTTACTATTTAAGATTATAAAAATCTGTAAATCTATTTAGTGGACAAAATCTACTGAAAGCAAATCAATCCCTTTTTATTGTGGAAGTCTCCCTCTTCTCTCAGGCTACCTTATTTACTACCTTAGGCTATCATGATTGATCATCTGATAATTGGCCCAAGAAAGAGCACCAGTGCCAATCCTAGTAGTATTAAATATTAGTAAGAATAAATACATTCCTTAATTTTAGAAAAGATAAATGGAAATATTAAGATATTATTTTCTAATCTAGTAGATTTTCTGATTTGGAGACCATTAAAGTAGAAAAACAAAGTTCTGGGCTAATGGAAAGAAGATATATTAGAGAAAAAAGATTAAAGAAGTAAGGGCTGAGTAGAAAGAGAGAGAAAGGAAAAACCCTGAATATGGATGGCATTCTCTTAGTACCAGGCTTAATACAACATTCAGCTCCAGAATGAAAATGCGATGCATAAATATTGGAAATGAGGTTTACAATCAAAGAAGAAGGCTGAGATAATCACAATTGAGGAAAAAGGAAAAAATAAAACAAAACCCCCAAAGCATGGTATATCTCTAATTCTACCACTTTGATTAGATTTCATAGCGTTGGATATATGCATATGCAAAATTCAGCATCCACTTTAATTTTATCCAGCTACAAGTTCTTTCACTTAACATAATGCTTTTGACATTCATCCATATTGTTTTTGTATTAGTGTCCTATTGTTGTAACAAACTACCACAAATTTACTGGCTTAAAACAACACAAATTTATTCTTTTACAGTTCTAGGAGTCATAAGTCCAAAACAGTCTTAAGGGGCTAAAAAGATATCAGCATGGGTGATTCCTTCTAGAGTTTCCAGAGGAGTATCCATTCCTTCATGCTTCTGGTATGCAGAGGCTGTCAGCATTCCTTGTCTCCTGGTTATAACACTCCAATCTCTGCTTTTGGGATCACACACAACTTTTTAAAACAAATTTTATTGGAGTATAGTTGATTTACAATGTTGTGTTTCTGCTGTACAGCAAAGTGAATCAGTTATATGTATACATATATCCACTCTTTTTTAGATCCTTTTCCCATACAGGCCATTACAGAGTATTGAGTAGAGTTCCCTGTACTATACAGTAGGTCCTTATTAGTTACCTTTTTTATATATAGTAGTGTGTATATGTCAATACCAATCTCCCAATTTATCCCTCCTTCCACTACCCCCTGGTGACCATAAGTTTGTTCTCTACATTCATGACTCTACTTCTGTTTTGTAAATAAGTTCACCTGTACCCTTCTTTTTAGATTCCACATATAAGCAATATCATATGATATTTGTCTCCCTGTGTCTGACTTACTTCACTCAGTATGACAAACTTCACTCAGTATGACAATCTCTAAGTCCACCCATGTTGCTGCGAGTGGCATTATTTTGTTCTTTTTTACAGCTGACTAATATCCATTGTATATATATGCCACGTCTTCTTTATCCATTCCTCTGTTGATGGACATTTAGGTTGCTTCCATGTCCTGGCTATTGTAAATAGTGCTGCAGTGAACATTTGTGTGCATGTATCTTTTCAAATTATGGTTTTCTCCGGCTATACGCCAAGGAGTGTGATTGCTACCTCAACATAATAAAGGCCATATATGACAAACCCAAGCAAACATCATCCTCAATGGTGAAAAACTGAAAGCATTTCCTCTAAGATCAGGAATAAGACAAGGATGTCCACTCTCGCCACTATTATTAAACATAGTTTTGGAAGTTCTAGCCACAACTTCTTTTATACTTTCTTTCTCTCTCTGATCTTTTGCCTCCCTCTTATAAGAACCTCTGTGACTACATCAAGCCCATCCAGATAGTCCAGGGTAATCTCCCCATCTCAATATTCTTAATTTAGTCACATCTTCAGTCTCTTTTGACAAATAAGGGAATATACAGAGGTATTAAAGATTAGAACTTGGCCATCTTTGGAAAAGAGGGAGGGCATTATTCAGCCTACCACACTGCATATACCAGTGGTTAGTTCCTGTTTATTGCTGAGAAGTTTTCCATTGTGTGGATTTATCTCAATTTGTTCATCAATTCACCTGTGGATGGATGTTTATATCAGTTCCAGTTTTTGGTTATTATGAAAAAAGCTACTGTGAGCATTATTGTATAAGTCATTGTGTGGACATACTCTTTTCTCATTAATCTTGGGTAAGTACCTAGGAATGAGGTTCCTGGGTTGTAAGGTAAGTATATATGTTATTTTATATGCAAGAACCATATTATTTTCCATATTGTCTCTGTCATTTTCTATTCTCCTCAGCAATGTATGAGAGTCCCACTTGCTCAGCAATTCAAATTCTCAGGGAATTTTTTTTCTGTCTTTTGTTTCTGTTTCCCATTCCAAGAGGTATATGGCTGCATCTCATTGGTTTTTTTTGTTGTTGTTTTTGGGTTTTTTTTGCGGTACGCGGGCCTCTCACCGTTGTGGCCTCTCCCGTTGCGGAGCACAGGCTCCGGACGCGCAGGCTCAGTGGCCATGGCTCCTGGGCCCAGCTGCTCCGCGGCATGTGGGATCTTCCTAGACCAGGGCACGAACCCGTGTTCCCTGCATCGGCAGGCGGATTCTCAACCACTGCGCCACCAGGGAAGCCCAACGGTTGCTTAATTTAAAATAAATATGAACATAGGAATAATTATATAATGAATTGTTATTTGTGACATTTCAATAGGAAAGAAAAGGAGCACTGCAGAATCCTCATAGAGGTCTTCACTACTCTGAGGCACAATTGTAGGTAGGCAGCAAATTCTGATAACCATAGAGTTTTGATGTATTATCTGTGAATGACTTGTTTTTACTGAGTTGTATTCCTTAGTGCTTTTGTACTAAATATATCCAATAATTAGTGGTTCAGTCCAAAGCCATAAAATCCTAGAACAAAATGTTTTCCATTGAACATTCTGGATTCAGTGAATGCAGAGTTATAGGAAATTATTACAAGTAAATCTTCAGAAAATATTTACTCACCTTCAAAATTAGTGTCATTCAAACAGGAGGCAACCTTTCACATACTTAAGGAAGGTGATACAAAAGAATCCTATGTCTTTAAATTCAATGCTGCTTTCTTATAATTATTTTTTTTAACACTAGAGATCTCTGAGGGTATGTTCTGATCCTCGATGAGTCCCACATGTAGAATAGTGTGTCCAAGGAATACACTATGCCTCTTGGTGCATAGTATCATCAAATTTCACTTGTGACACAGCCAATGATACATGATTCCAAAGAAAATGCAAAATCTCCAAAACTCATACAGTTTAATAATGCTAAACCACAGGGAAATTTCTTTTCAACTAAAGATTATGCAGAAATCCCTGGAAGCACAATACTTACTTTATCCTAACTGTAGATACAATTTTACTTTATATAGATCTCTCATCTCTTAAAATATTTTGTCTTAATAATATAACAGTATCTCTTAATGGCTCAAAGTGCTGCAGTAATCTTTCTAAGCAACATTATATTCCCAAATGGTGAATTTAACACAGATGTACACAAAATTCAACCACAGCAACAACAAAAATTATAACCAGAAACATGCCAAAAATGCTTTAAGAACAAATATTATTACAAGCAAAGTATCAACTGTGAAAAATAATGTATATTACATTATATACATTATTACATAATATACATGTAATGTATATTACATTAAGTTACACTTTTAATCCTATAACCACTCAATGCACTTACTGCATTTCATGACAGATTATAACGTTGTTAACTTCTAGATACACCCTAATACTGAAAATATATAATTGTAATCACCATCATCAAACAAAATTCTAAATATTTTTAAGTACATGATGGGAATATATTAAAATTGCTTATTTCTTCTTATGTAACATTTTTAAATTGTTTTAATCTTAAAATATTTTCTAAACATTAATTTGCAGTAACTAATTCACATTAACCACACCAATATTCTCATTTGCCCTACCATGCTTATCTTAAGATTTTCATATTAGTAAATTATTGCCTTAAATTTATACCCTTAAGCATAAACTTTCTGGTCACTAGTCATAGAGAGCAATTGAGTCAAAATGTTTATTATATAGCATCAATTATTATGTAATCCTCAATTGAATAGCTCTACTCCACTATGAATGTTAGTTAATATGTGAAATAATACAGGAAACCAACTTATACATCTCACAATGAAAGGTTATACAATTAAAAAATCAAGATACCTGTATAACTGCCACTACAGACTAAACTTTTATTTTTAATAAAAATTAAAAAATTAAATTCTTTATAAGAGTTGTCCCTTTAAGAGTCGCCAAAAGAGAGCTAATCTCAAAATTCTATCAGCCCTACCGCCACCACTGTCACTCTATGAATCACCCAGTCTTTACTGGCCTTGACCGTAGACATGGAAGTTTCTTGGATTATGTGATGGGATATTGTTTCTGTGCTTAAGACTAATATCACAGGCAAGTCTATATTAATCATGTGAGTAGAAGTTTCCCATTCTGGTGATTTGTCTTTCAGTTCAGTTCTAAATGTTTGCTTTTTTCTGAGTTGTAAAAGTAGTCCTCATACTTTCAAATTGTTCAGCATGAACTTTTAAGTCCACAAACAGAAATTTCCCACGAGGACTTTTATTCTTATATTAAACTACATCTAGAAACTACAAATGTCAAAATTAGTTCTACTCTGCTGAATCAGCCCGAGAAAAAAATTGCATGTTGAAGACATAAAATTAAAATGATTTTTTTCTCTTCATGCAATTGAAGTATCTTAAAGATTAAGTAGATTCAATAAGATTTATAAAATCTAATTCACTCTTTAAATCTTCCTAGCATAATGAACTGACAAGTCATGTAATTTTCACTTTCTTAATTTAATGCTCCTGAAAAATACACATATCAATACTTTCCAGAAAGTTAACTTTCAAACAATAATCTTGGCAACGGGCAATCCAACTGTTTACTTTCCTATATAGACAATGACGTTTGCATGAATATTTGAAGTCCAGTTGAAATGTCTTATCTATTCTGATTCTAATTCAACAACTATAATTATTCCAGATCCCGTGATAATATCTCTTAGTGAGTCAGAATTGTATCTTGTAACCCCATCCCTAATTTAAGCAAACTACATTATACAGATATGCTTTCTTCTTAGGTTTGTGTTAAAGTATCAATTTTGTAGATGAGTGGTTCCAACTTCACTAGTAATGTAGGGCATCACTTCTCAAACTATACTGGGCATAAGGACCATCTCAGGATGTGTTAAGATGAAAAAAAAAATGATTCTGTAGGTCTGGGTTCCAGCCTGAGAGTCTGCATTTATAGCAATCTCCCAGATGAGGCATTACTATCTATTGGCTAATCTGATAAATGTTTCTTGTCTCTTTAGATTGACGCCCCATTCCCAGTCTCCTTGTCCCTCTATCACACTTAGAGCTAAGTAAATGGTTGGGGAAAGAGAACCTGAGAAGTATTTTTTAAATGTTTTGGCATCTAAAAAATGGTGGAAAAAAGGCAAAATTCAGAAGTAATTAAAATAGATACAGTATGCCCTCAGCCATTTTCTATCCATGACCCTCTCTGAATTGTGAGTTTTTAATTTCCTCCCTTTATTCTGGTCTCTGAGTACATAAAATCTCCCACAACCTAAATCCACAATACTGAAGATGCTTCCCATTGTATTTGTTAACTATAGCTGTGTAACAGATTTCCCCAAACTTCATTGTTTAAAATAAAGCATATTTATTATCTCACAGTTCTTTAGGGTCAGGAATTTGTGTACTGCTTAGCTCAGTGGTTCTGGTTTAGCATCTCTCAAAAATTGCACTCCAGGGCTGCACTGATTTCAAAGCCTGACTGGGGAAAGATTCCTTCCAAACTCATTCTTGGGGCTGTTGGCAGCCTCAGGTCCTCGGTGGCTCTTGGCTGAAAACATCAGTTCTTTGCCATATGGGCTCCTCACAACATGGCAGCTGGATTTCCTCAAAGTGAGTGAGAGGGCAATAGAGGGCACCCAAACAGAAGCACAGTCATTTTGTAACCTAATCTCAGAAATGACAAACCACCACTGTTGCCTTATTCTATTCATTAGAAGCAAGTCAATAAATCAGTTACACTCAAAGGTAGAGAAATACACACAACACTAATATCAGGAGATGGGAATCATTGGGGGTCATCTTGAAGGTTGCCACCTATACCCATATTCCAAAAAATGAGTTCTTGTTCCACTCCTCAATTAAATATTACCTTAGAGCTGAAATGGAGCATTACCTAATGTATTGAGTGTCTACTATGTGCCATGTTTAGGCTTTGGTGAACAGCAGAGATGCGTGTAGCTTTCATCCTAGAGAGGGGAGAATGGAAAAATCAGAAGCCAACAACGTAAGTGCCATAAAGAAAAAATAATGAAACAGAGTGATAGAATAAAATGGCTGATAGAATGAGGGGCTAATTATTTTAATCAGTCAGGAAAGGTTTATCTGAGGAAGTACGTTTGAGATGAGAATTGAATGGTAAAAAGGAACAAACCTTATGTTCTCATAGGCATAGGCATATTGTCAGGAGCAGAATACTGCAGACAGAGAGAAGAATAAGGGGAAAGATTCAATGATAGGGAGATCCTTGACAATTACAATTATGGGATGTCCTTGAAATGAATATGAAGTTAAAGGACCGGATCATATAGAATCTTGTAGGCCATGGTAAGGATTTGTACTTAGTGAAAGTATGATGGGAAATCACTGAGTCTTCTAAGTTTTCCAACTTCTAAGTGGTTGGATACCAATAATTTTTTAAAAGACCATTTTAAGCTACTGTGTGGAAATTTTATTGAACGGGGGAAATGTGGCCACAGAAGAACAGGTACCTATTTCAGTGTTGCACAAAATAAATGGTGGTAACTTGAACTACGGTGATGCTGTAGAGCTACAACACAGATGGATACAAGATATATTTTTAAGGTAAGGCAGAGAGCCTTCCGTAATGAAATCTATCTGGAGAGATGTAGTGAACTTTTGTCATATTTTATCCTCTACAACCTTTGAACATATTTCTATATATTTTTTAAAAATTTTCCAATTATGTGTTCCCTTTGATTAAAAGATAAGTCTGAAAGCCTACTTCCCACTCCTCTTTGGAGATGAAGTTCAGGCACATGAACTTCTGCCAATCAGACATACAGAGGACAGACTAGTACAGAGGAGCAAAATCTGAGCTAGAAAGTACAAATGTGTTATCCAAAAAGCCAAGAGAAGAGAGTGTTTTGAGAAGTAGGAAAGACTTATTCAACTATGTTGAATGTTGCTAGGAGGTTTAAATACAGAGGACAAAGATGTGAATGTTCTTTTGGCAACCAAAAAGTCATCAGAGGCAAGGGACAAGTATAATTGGAAGCCTTATTTGAGCTAGATTTGGCATAGATGAGATGTTAGGAAGAAGAAATAGTAACTATAAAGAGATATCTTTCTTTTTTTAATTTGAAAAATTTAATCTATGAGAACTATGATCTGAGCATTGCTATACAATTTTTTTAATTGAAGTATAGTTGATTTGCAATGTTGTGTTAGATTCTGGTGTACAGTAAAGTGTTTCAGTTATAATATATATACATTCTTTTTCATATTCTTTCCATTGTGGTTTATTACAGGATATTGAATTTTGTCCAATGTGCTATACAGTAGGACCTTGTTGTTTATCTATTTTATATATAGTAGTTTGTATCTGCTAATCCCAAACTCCTAATTTATCCCTCCCCCCCCACATTTCCACCTTGATAACTGTAAGTTTGTTTTCAAAATCTGTGAATCTGTTTTTTAAATAAGTTCATTTGTGTCATATTTTAGAATCCACATATAAGTGGTATCATATGGCATTTGTCTTTCTCTTCCTGACTTACTTCACGTAGTATGATAATCTGTAGGTTCATCCATATTGCTGCAAATGGCATTATTTCATTATTTTTTAATGGCTGATTAATATTCCATTGTGTATATATACCACATCTTCTTTATCCATTCATCTGTCAATGGACATTTAGGTTGCTTCCATATCATGGGTATTGTAAGTAGTGCCGCTGTGAACACTGGGATGCATGTATCTTCTCAAATTATAATTTTCTTCAGATATATGCCCAGGAGTGGGACTGCTGGATCATGTGGTAGCTCTATTTTTAGATTTTTAAGGAACCTCCATACTGTTTTCCACGGTGGCTCCACCAATTTACATTTCCACCAACAGAGTAGGAGGGTTCCCTTTTCTACAAACCCTCTCCAGGATTGTTATTTGTAGACTTTTTAATGATGGCCACTCTGACTGGTGTGATGTGGTGCCTCACTGTAGGTTTGATTTGCATTTCTCTAATAATTAGCAGTGTTGAGCATCTTTTCATGTGCCTGTTGACCATCTGTATGTGTTCTTTGGAGAAATGTCTATTTAGGTCTTCTGTTCATTTTTTGATTAGGTTGTTTGTTTTTTTAGATATTGAGCTACATGAGCTGTTTGTAAATTTTGGAGATTAATCCCTTGTCGGTCACAACATTTGCAAATATTTTCTCCCATTCTTTAAGTTGTCTTTTCATTTTGTTTATGGCTTCCTTTGCTATGCAAAAGCTTATAAGTTTGATTAGGTCCCATTTGTTTATTTTTGCTTTTATTTCTATTGTCTTGGGAGACTGATCTAAGAAAACATTGGTACAATTTATGTCAGAGAATATTTTGCCTATGTTCTCTTCTAGGAGTTTTATGTGCCATGCTTTATATTTAAGTCTTTAAGCCATTTTGAGTTTATTTTTGTGTGTAAAGAGATATCTTTTACATTAAGTTTTGTATCAGTGGAGCAGAGAAAGTGGGTGGTAACTAGGGGAAGTTAGAGATTTAAGGGAGATTACTTTAAGGTGAGTGATATTACAATCATGTTTGTATGCTGATAGGAATGATCTAGAGAAGAAGGAAGTGGTAATAATGCAAGAGAGAGAGATTAGGTTCATTATTCATTTCTCAGCAAATATTTATTGACAGTTACACACCAGGCCTTGTTCTAGACCCAGGAAATGTGGAACTTATTTTACAGTTTGGATTAAAAAAATAATAAATGAAGATTATTAAGTAAAATATATGGTGTATTAGTTAACTAAAGAGAAAAATAATTCAGGCAATTTTAGATTGGGTGGCCAGTGTAGGTCTCACTGAAAAAAAATTAAATTTGAGTAAAGATCTGAAAAAAGTTAGGAATTACATCATTTGGATATTTGAGGGAAGACCTTTCCAGAAGAGGGAGCAGCAAGTGTAAGGTTCCTAATTTCAAGAGCATACCTGATATGTTTGAGGAATGGCAAGAAGGTCAGTGGAGCTGAGGTCAAGTAAATGAGAGCAAGTAGAAAACATCAGAGAGATAATCAGAAGCCAGATCTTGTGGGTTAGGTAGATTATTTAAGGATTTTATTTTCTATTTAGAATGGGTAGAGAAGACATTGGAGAATATTGAGCAAAAGAATAGCATAATTTCAAGATATTTTAAAGGCAGAGTTGTTGATATATCAAATATAGGATGTAAGAAAAAGGAGTCAAGTATGATTTTGATTGAGTACCAGAGGAATGGAGTTGTCATTTACTGAAATGTGGAAGACTGAGGGTGGATATCTTTGGGACAAATGCTATGAGATCAGTTTTGAATATTCTAAGATAAGATGCATATTAGACATTTAAGTGGAGATACTAATTAGGTAGTTCTATATAGAAGTCTATAGTTCAAAGAAAATGTCTAGAATGGAGTTACAAATTTTGGAGCCATTAGCAGACAGATATATGAAACTGGATGATTAAGTAGGAGGTAAGTGTAGATATTAAAAAAGGATTCCAAGGCGTAAGTCCTGATAAATATATGCATAGGAAATGAAGAGAAATCAACAAATGAGACTGAAAAGGAGTAATTAGACAGGTAGGAGGAAAATGAGGACAGAGTGATATCCTGGAAACCAAGGTTTAGTCAGGAGTTGTACAGGGTGGGGTGGATAGGGTGCCAAGTAAAGACAACATTTCAAAAAGGAGAAAGTATATAATTGTATCAAATGTTGTTGATGGGCCAAGTTAAATGAGAACTGAGAATTGACCATTGCTTTTAGCAATGAGGATGTCACTGGTGACCTCCAAAAGAGCATTTGTAGTGTATTGTTGGAACAAGCACCCGACTGGAATGTTTTCAAGAGAGAATTATAAAAGAGAAATTGGAGATAATGAGAAAAGACTACTCTTTCAAGAAGTGTTGCTCAATGGAAAAAAAATGTGGTGACAGCTGGAAAAAAATGTGGAATCAGTGTGGGGTTTTAATGGAGGAAATATTAAACATTTGTATGCTAACAGAAATGGCCCAGTAGATCAAGGTCTTTTTCCTACTTTTCTGACCGTATCTTCTCAGTCTCCTTTTCTATCTCCTGTTTCAACTCCTTGACTTCTAAATATTGGATTGGCTCAAGTGTCAGTCCTTGGATATCTTTTCTTTTACCTTTTGACTAATTTTCTAGGTGATTTGCTCCAGACTCATGGTATCTATATGATGATAGCTCCCAAATTTATGTCTCCAACCCACTCTCTTCCCTGAACTCTAGACTCATATATACAATTTTGTTTTCAACATCACTTCTTGAATGTTTAAACAAACATCTCAAACATAGCATGTCTAATACTGAATACCTGATTCACCTCCAACCTAACCCTGCACAACCTCTGACCAAGCTGTACCTACCACAGTCTTCTTCCCCATTATTTAAGTAAATAATCATTCATTCCTTTCAGTTGTTTAGACCTACATACTTGGAATTGTCCTTGAAGCGTTTCTTTCATAACCTTCATCCAATCACCAGTGAATACATTCTATGCTATTTTCAGTACTATGTAAAACAATTCCAATCACTTCTCACTATGGCTACCCTTGGCTCAAACCCCATTTCTAACTTGAATTATTACAATAACCTCTAACTGTGCTCTCTTTTATTTGCTCTAACTCATTTATATGCAATTCTCAACCAAGAGCCAAAGTAATCCTATTAAGACCTAAGTCATATTTTTGTCCCTGTTTTCAAAACTCCCCAATGGCAACTCATGTCACTCAGAATAAAGATTAAATAACTTGCAAAAGCCTGCAAAGCCTTACACGTTCTGGAACTCTACTATTTTTCTATCCTTTTCTCCTACTTTCTCCCCCTCACCCACAGTGGTCTCCTTGCTGATGCTGAAACATTACACACATGCACACAACACAGGATCTTTGCATTTGCCGTTTCCTTTTCCGGTAATATCAGATATCTGTTTGTTTCTACACTTGTTTGGAGAGTTGTTTCTGCACTTCCTTTGGCACATTGCTCAGATGTCACCTTACTAGAGATGTTTCCCTAACTACACTACATAAAATAGTTACCTTTTTAATTTTGGCATTTCATTTCCCCTGCTTCATTATTTTCCATAGCATTTCTCACTGTCTAAGCCTCTATATATTTATTTCTTTTTTTAAATATTTCCCATTTTAGGACATAAATTCTTTTTCATCCTGTTCCCTCTTATATTCTCAGTGCTCAGAACAGAGTCTAACTCACAGTAGGTCAATAAAT
This sequence comes from Lagenorhynchus albirostris, assembly GCF_949774975.1. Lineage (NCBI taxonomy): Eukaryota > Metazoa > Chordata > Mammalia > Artiodactyla > Delphinidae > Lagenorhynchus > Lagenorhynchus albirostris. Next base: position 45,785,480 of record NC_083099.1, on the reverse strand, counting down.
AATTGTTGAATAAATGAATAAATAAATCTCCTCAAACACTATCTCTGTTACATTGCCTTAATTGAAAACAAGCTTTCCAAGAAGTTTGTTGATAAAGACAATGACACTATATTCATGAATATCATTTTTGACTGTTCTGCTTCATTTGGCACTGGTTTTCATCTTTTATTTTTGAAAGTCTCTCCTTCCCACTCCTGGTATTCCTCAAACCTTTCTCTTACCCACCATTCCCAGTTGTCTTTGAGGGTTCAATTTTCTTGGCTGTCTATTTAAGGTTTACCTTCTTTTTCAAGATTTTACTCTTATTTATTTATTTTTTTTTTGCGGTACGCGGGCTTCTCACTGTTGTGGCCTCTCCTGTTGCGGAGCACCGGCTCCGGACCTGCAGGCTCAGCGGCCATGGCTTACGGGCCCAGCCGCTCCGCGGCATGTGGGATCTTCCCGGACCGGGGCACGAATCCGTGTCCCCTGCATCGGCAGGCGGACTCTCAACCACTGCGCCACCAGGGAAGCCCAGGATTTTACTCTCAACTCTCATCATTTCCTACTTTGCCTAGCTGGATTCATCTATTCCCACGGTTTCAGTAATGCTATATTTCAATATGTTGATACTTTCTGCAAAATCTTCATAAACATGACGCTAAGTTGGTCTATGAACCACTTCAATTCTGAGACATGAGCCTCAAGAATCATCAGTTTAGGGAATGTGGCTCTGAAAGCTCCATTTTAACAAGAGCTTCTGGTGCTTTTATACATGCTAGGGTTTGAGAAGTACTGGTCTATGCCTTCATATCTGACCTCTTTTCTGAGTTTCACACTCAAAAATTCAACTGCCTGACATTTCTACTTAGATGTCTCTAAAGTAACTCTTGATGACTGGTACAGTAATCTATCTATTGGACTGAGCCAGAAATCAGGGTATAATTACTACCTCCTTTCTTTCCTTTGCCCCCACATTTACTCACTCACAAGATCCTGCTGGGTCTCTACATTCTTATAGATGGTATTTAAATTCCTAACTCATTTCCAATTGAAAGTGTTACAATAACCTTCATGGCCTCATTCTTGTCCATATTCATTTTTTTTCTCCAGGATGCTGCTAATTTTATTATGTCAAATTTGTTTCTTAAAGCCATTTATATATCAAAATATTCTACTGAGGATATATTATATAATGAGCATTGTGATAATTTAAATGCATTATTTCATGTAGCAATCCCAAAAGTTTTACATAACTTTCAAGATAATATCCAAGCTCTTATTGTGGTATATACGGTCCTTTATAATCTGACTTCAGCTGCTTCTTACTAATTACCTCATCTCTTCCCATCTTACATGCCACAGTTGAAATAAGTTGAATTACTTGCTGCCCTCTGAATGGGGGATGCTATCCTTGGAATTTTGTTTTAGCCTTCTCCTAACCAAGCTCTCCTGGCTAGCGCCTACTCAGCACAGACCCCTCCTTTCCTGATGTCCATGGTTTGTGCTCAGAAGTGCCCACATCTTTCACAGTACAATATTATCATCTCTCTACCTATCTTACTCTGAACTAGGAAATAAACTTCTTAAGAATGCTATAATGGCTTTTTTGATATGTCAACTTGGCTAGGTTATAGAACCTAGTCAGACAGTAATCTAGGTGTTGCTCTGAAGGTATTTTGCTAATACCTAATCAGTTGACTTTAAATCAGGGAGATTATTCTGGATAAGTTAGTTGGGCCTAGCTGAATCAGTTGGAAGGACATTAAATTAGTTCTGAGGTTTCCCTGAAAGAGAGAAAAATTCCCCCTGTGGATGAGAGCTTCAGCCCGTGCCCTTGGAATTTCATCCTGTTTGTGATCTTTTCTACTGATTCTGCTTTTCTGGCAAACCCTAACTGATATATATGGATTTTCTTTTGTTGTTATTGTTGTTGTGCACATCCTGTGCAAAACCCAATGCCTGGCAAAAAATACTCAGTACACTTTTAAATGAGTAAAAATGAAAGTATAAGTCAATTTTGGAACAGCCAAGACTTCTATCATTAATTAGACCACTGAGAGCCCTTGGAGAATATTACACTAGTCAGTACCACTGCAAATATATGCTCTCTAACTTCAATGGGGTCATAAAGATTGCTTGGAATTTTTTAAACTGTCTCTTAACTGCTCCCTCTCCAATTCTGCTCAGTGAAAATTTAATTTATTTTTCTTATGCTCCTCAACAGTCTGTGACCCTTATTTTACATAGATAATTTAGCCTTCTGTGTCACAAAGAAAATGGAGGACTCTAGACATGAAATCCTTTACTTAAAAACATATACTTCTATACCAAACTGTACTACTTTGCTCCAAGTTTCAAAGAGAAAAAGTTCTTTCAGTCCAAGCCTAAATTCTAAACTTTGTCTTAAATTATCTACTCTTTCATCTTTTATAAAATATTACTTCCTCAATTTTACACTCTCTTTTTTTCTGATAATCTTTGTTCTGCTACTAAAATTATAAATAAATTAAATTCTTTACTATGTTAATTCAGCCCCATATCATCCTGTAACCACTGTCACATCCTCTTTTCTTACATCAACATGAACTTCCTAAAGGAATATTTCACACTTGTTCTTTATATTGGTCTATCCCGTACTTTTCTCCACTGAAGTTTCTCTTACTGAGGTCAAAAACAAACTCCCAACATGATGAACTTATCTCAAAGAACACAAATAGGAAGAGAAAACTCCTTTCAACAAACAAATAAATATTGCACACCCATGTTCAATGCAGCATTATTTACACTAGCCAAGAGGTGGAAGCAAACTAAATGTCCATCAGTGGATTAATGAATAAAGAGAATGTACTATATACATACAATGAAATATTACTCAGCCTTAAAAAAAGAAGGAAATTCTGTCATATGTTACAACATGAATGAAACTTGAGGACATTATGCTAAGTGAAATAAGGCAGTCACAAGAAGACAAAACTGCATGATTCTACATATATGAGGTATCTAAAGTAGTTAGACTTTTAGAAACAGAGAGTAGAATGGTGGTTGCTAGGGGTCCAGGGGACATGAGAAAGCAGGGTTGTTCAATGGGCACAGAGTTTCAATTCTGCAAGATGAAAAGTTCTAGAAATCCGTTTCACAACTATGTGCATATAGTTAACACTACTGTACTGTACACTTATAAATGATTAAGAAGGCAAATGTTATGTTTTTTACCACAATAAAAATAAACAAAGAACAAAACTAAGAAAATTAACTCCTGTGCTGTTTGTTAACACAGTATCTGTGTTTTGAGTAACTCAACTCAAAACTTGAAAAAGATGCATATATAAAGTCATATTAGTATGTGATTGCAGGTATGCAAATAGAGAGCTTTTAGTATAAGGACAAATGTAACATTAGTGCCAGTTTCCTATTGTTTTGTATCTTTCTTAAAATTGATGAACTATCCTTATCACCTACTATAACTCTTGCTCCAAAAAAATCTTATCATGGATACTTAGAGGTTTGGGATCAGCTTCATTTAAAATGTCTCTGGACCAAAAGGTTTTGTCTTTTGTATTCTTTAAAAGGTCTTTCAAAGTGCTTTGCTTCTTTATAGTTGAAATTTTTATGATCACTGCTTTAAGTGGTCATTGGAGAAAATTTTCCATTTATTTTTACTTTTTTTTACATACATCTTGCTTATACTTAGGTTTATCATCTGGGGGTACTTGCAATGGTTTAACTTCTCCATATCAGTACTGCTTCAAGCTTCTTTCCTTAATATTTTGGATGTGTGATTGATGGCTCTCCCCCCCTTGATTAATTGTTGTGATAAAAATTCTAGAAAATCCTTAGAATTCCTTGAAAAATATTTTTTGTATATGTGGCTTCTAAGAGGTCTTTTTAACATGCACTGAATTCTTGAATACTTAAAGTAATTATGTTCCAAGGCATTTGGAATCCTGGCCTGAAATTTAATTTTTTCTTCATTATCTAAGTTTGCATTATTTCTGAAGTAAAATTGTTTTGTAGTATATTAAATAATAAACCATGTTAGTGTTAGCTTACATTTATTTAGTGATAGAAACAATAAATTCTCTCTAAAATGAGTTAAAAGATGAATAATTTTTGAAATGAAAATAAATTTTCAGCCTAGGTTTATTTTTAAGTAATAAAGAAATAAACAAAAGTTCTAACTAAATATGTGTTTTATATTTTAAAATATTGATTTTCATATTCTAAATGTATGGATTTTATGCTTATTTTAATTAAGAGAGTAATTCATAATTAGCTTCATTGTAGCTCTTTGTCAATTACCCAACAAGATCATTGCTTAATCCTCTATTGAACTTCATTCAATAGTAAAGCTATATCAAAGGAATTTGTAGAAAACTCATAGCATCAGACACAGGTTGCTAATTTAACTGGCAATAGAACAATAAACACACATAGGCTCCATATGTCTTGATACAGCATCCAATTCCTGACCAAAGTAACAGATTCTAATACATTTTTCTGAGGATAATATTTATGTAGTTGTGCAGGTACAGTTGTCATCTATGATGAGGAGTTCACAAAAAGGATGTGGGAATTCACTCCAGGCCCATACACAGTTTCTTTGAAATACAGTGATCATCACCATGTTTGGATTTTTAAAATGGCATTGTTTTCCTTTATTGGCAGATGAAACTCATTTTTTCAAGCAAGTCAGTCTCCATTGTCTAATCCTTACTGTTGGAGTAACTTTATCACTTACATTTGGCATGTAAGATTATACAAACCTATTTGGTTGATTTAATTCATTTCAAAGAGGTAATTTTCCAAATAACCTCTATTGGCCTGAAAGAGTTAAGGTGCTCCCAGGTGGGTAGTTTAGTCCTTTCTCACTGGCACAAACACATAAGGACATAAATGAGATCTGAACTATGGGTTTCTATGTGCACAAACAAGTAAAACACCTAGCTAAGTGAAATAGAGCAGCACACTTTCTATGTTAATAGCCTTCTCTTAATCTTTGCAACTGAAATATGTATTTAAAAAAAATTTTTCATTACATTAAAAATCAGGATTTTAAAATGTTTGTGTTATGAAGTATAATACATACACAGAAAAGTGCACAAATCTATAGTGCAGCAGATTATCACAGAGAACAGCCATATAACAACATCCAGGTCAACCAGAGAGGCCCCTTTATGTATCTTCTCCACCTTTACCACTTCCTTCCTTCCCAAAAGTAAACACTGTCCTGATATCTGGTACTTTTTGTAGCCATAGTTTATTCATTTTCATTGCTGCATAGATTCTGTTGTATGAGGGCAGCTATGAGCATTTTTATATAGTCTTTCTGTGCATGTCTTTCTCTTGCAATATACCCAGGAGCGAAATTGTTGGATCATAAGGTATGCAGATCTGTAACATTAGTAAAGAATGTTAAACTGTTTTTCAAAATGTTTGTACCAATTTACCTTCCCACCAGTGAATTTTATAGTTCCTGGTGCTCCATATCTTCTCCAATACATTATATTATAGTTCTTCAAATTTTACTCATTCTGGTGGATTAAAAATGGTAGCTTATGAAATACTTTCTTTGTATTTCCCTGAATATTAGTGAATTATGCATCCTTTAAATGATTTCACAGGATATTTTGTGAAATATTATCTTTTGTGATATTATCTTTTGTAAAGTCTCTCTTCCTTTCTCTTGTTCATTGTCAATTACATGTTGAAAATATCTTCTCATATTTTTTTATATTCTTAATCTGTTAATAGAGACTAAGAATATTCTGAACAGATGTTCTTAATTTAATGTAGTCAAATTTATCATCCTTTGCCTTTATACTGAACACTTTTTTCAGATACTATTTTTTATATATATATATATATTTTTTATTTTTTTATTTTTTTGCTATCTCAATACTGTGAAGATATTCTACCATATCATCTTCTGGCTATACTTATTGCATGTCACATTTTGATATTAAAATCCTCCTGGGACTGATTTTGGGGTATGATGTGATACAGAGATCAGTTTTCTTTCACTTATTTTTTATCAAATTGATATTCAATTGACTTATCAAAAAGATCATCCTTCTTCTACTACTCTTCAGTAACCTCATAAATCAAGTGTCAATGAGTATATGGGCTTTGTTTTTCAGTGATTTATGTATCTAACTTTGCTTTAATACCACTGTTCCTTATTTACTGTAGCTTTGTAAAAAGAATTGTTGAAAGTCCTCCAACAATGTTATTGTTCAAGAATGTCTTATCTAATATTGGCCCATGACATTTCTCTACACATTTTAGAATCAGCTTGTCGATTTTCATAAAAATGCCCACTGGAGTTTTCACTCAGACTGTAGTTTGTCTATATAAAAATATGTGGGGAATTTGACACCTTTACCATGTGCAATCTTTCAATCCATAAAAAGAGTGTATTCATTTATCTCTCCAGAAAGCTGTCTGGGTAGAGTTCTTAACTGGCATATTAGTCAGGGCTCTCAAAATTAACCATCACATCTGGTTTTGACTAATTCAATTCCTAAGTATTTGTTATATTTTATGCATTGAAAATGGTGTGTTTTAAAAATATTTTATTTTGCCATTTGCATTTAGTATGTAGCTATCCATCTTTTTAACTTATTCATCTTTTTGTCTACTTGTTATTCATCTTTTTATTTATTCCAATTATTTTCTTATTTTAAGTTATTTTTAATAATTGTATTTCACTGAGGTTTTGGTCTAAGAAAAGATTTCCAGGATTTATAATACCACATTGGCTATTCTTTATTATTCAAGTAATGACTTGCACATTTCAATATTTTCATTTTTCTGACTATATTTTTCCAATGAAATCTACATTAGTAATACAATTAAAAATCATAATTTTTAAAATACCAAGTTGATATATTAAACATTTATCCATTTGCATCTATAAAATTTTAGTTTTAACAATAAGAAAAGTTCCATCATTGTCGGAAAACTCCACAGCAGTTTTTGTGATATTTACAATGGATTCCAATTTCATAGTTTTACTAGTTTCTAGTTTAAAGTGATAATTGACCTAGCACATTTAGTAAAATCTCTATACTCACTATGTCCCCAACAGAATAATGCAAACATTTTTTTTAAATTTCATTTTTAAATAAAAATTGTATATATGTGAGGTGTACAACATGATCATTTGATCTACATAACTACCATTTTATACTCTTTGACCAACATCTCCCCATTTTTCCCCACCTCTCCTCACCCCTGGTAACCATTGTTCTACTCTGCTTCCATGTATTAAACTTTTTCAGATTCCACCTATTAGTAAGATCATGCAGATTTTCTTTCTGTGTCTGGCTTATTTCACTTAGCATAATGTCCTACAGGTTCATTCATGTTGTTGCAAATGGCAGAATCTCCTGAATAATTTTCCAATATATTATTCAATATAATGTACAATATAATAATAAGGCACTGTACATACATGCATCACAATTTTTTTATCCATTCTTCTATCAACAGACACTTTAGTTGTTTCCATATCTTCATTATTGTGAGTCATGTTGTAATGTATGTGGGAGCACAGATATCTCTTCTAGGTACTGATTTTTCTTCGGTTGTATATTCAGAAGAGGGATTGCTGAATCATATGGTAGTTATTTTTGATATTTGTATGTTGAGCTTTTGCTCATAATCTTATTAAGCTCACTTTTTAATTCTAATAATTCATTTGGAGATTTATATCTACTTTCAGTATATATTATTATGCTATCTGTAAATAATGACACATTTCCTATTTTACAAACTTTATTATTTCTTCTTTTTCATGCTTTTATTATACTGGGAGAACAGCTAGTAAGATGTTGAATAGAAGTGATGATAACATGCATCTTTGTATTATTTTAAATACAAAGCTTTAGACATTTTATCATAAAGTATGATGTTAGCTGCAGACTTTGTGTACATATGCTATACTATTGAATATATTAAGGGAATATACTTCAATCCCTCTTAAGGGTTTCTTTCTCATGAATGAATGTTTATTAATTTACACATATGGAAGCCAAATAATTTAATGTAGTACTGAAAACCACTGATCACTTTTCAAATATTAAGCTAAACTTACATTTATGGGATAAACCCAACTAGATTGCTCCTTTTATGTTTTATTGGGTTTGTTTGGTTAATATTTTAAGACTTTTTGATACAGCCACTATGAAGAACAGTATGGACGTTCCTTAAAATACTAAAAATAGAATTACCATATGACCCAGCAATTCCACAACTGCGCCTATACCCAGAGAAAACCATAATTCAAAAAGACACATGCACCCCAATGTTCATTGCAGCAGTATTTACAATAGCCAGGTCATGGAAGCAACCTAAATGCCCATCGACAGATGAATGGATAAAGAAGATGTAGTACGTATATTGGAATATACAATGGAATATTACTAAGCCATAAAAAGGAACAAAATTGGGTCATTTGTAGAGATGTGGATGGACTTAGAGATTGCCATACAGAGTGAAGTAAGTCAGAAAGAGGAAAACAAGTATCGTATATTAACTCATATATGTAGAATCTAGAAAAATGGTACATATGAACAGGTTTGCAAGGGAGAAATTGAGACACAGTTGTAGAGAACAAATGTATGGACATCAAGAGGAGAAAGCGGGGGTGGTGGTGGTGGTGGTGGTGGGATGAATTGGGAGGTTGGGATTGACATATATACACTAATATGTATAAAATAGATGACTAATAAGAACCTGCTGTATAAAAAATAAATAAAATAAAATTCAAAAAAATAAAATAAAATATTTTAAGATTTTTGCATCTATGCCCATGATTTAACCTTGACCTGTAGCTTTTACCAGAGGGAATATCCTTGCCATAATATGTTATAAATGTTTGCTCCTATTTTTCTTATTCTTGGGAAGAGTTGTGAAGACTGGCATTAAAGTTTTCCCTAAATATTGAGTTGAATTTATTGATAAAGTCATCTGGGACTAGAGTTTTCTTTGTGGGAAGGTTTCATATCATGTATCTAATTCTTTGATAATTATATAACTTTTTGGTTATTCCATTTCATCTTGTGTCAGATTTGGTAAGTTGTATTTTTCTAGGTGTGTCTATTTCGTCTAAATATTACAATTTCAGTTAAAGTTGTTCATGATATCCTCTTGGTATCTTAAGGTTTTCCATTTCTGATTTTAGATACTCCTTTGCATTCTCTTTGTTTTTCTCTCTCTCTCTCACTCTCTGATTAGACAGTTTTAATAGGCATTTAGTAGGCTTTCAAAGATTCAATTCTTGGATTTGTTGATTATCTTTTTATTTTTTCATCTTTAATCTGTAATCTTATAAATATTATTTCCTTGACTAAAATTTACTTATATAATATTGAAGAAATTGCTGCAAATTTCTTCAGTTTTAATTTTCTCATTTTAAAGCTTATTGAGATGGGAGTAGAGATCACTGATTTTCAGATATTCTTCTTCTCTAAAATATAAATTTAAGTCCAAGAATTTCTCACAAATTTCCATTGGGAGTTTTCCTTGCTTACAGGTTAACTAGAAGTTATCTCAGTTCCCTATAAATTGAGATTTTTATATATATGAATATATGAAATTACATATTCATGTCCAGCTTAAATCTACTGTGATCAGAGAACAGTCTGTAAATGATTTCAATTTTTGGAAATGTGTTTGAAAAGAATATATAGTCCGTAGTTGCTGAGTGCAGATCTTAAAATAAGTCAATTAGGGCAAATCTTTAATTAAGGTTTTCAAATCTTCCATAGTCTTACTGATTTTTGTGTTTGTTTCTCTAATCATTACTATGTTGGGAATGATAATTTCTCACTATGATCATGCATGTCTATTCCTCCTTTCAATTTGTCAATTTTTGATTTTATATTTTGAGATTATGTTATTAGGTGAATAAAAATTAAGAATGTTATATATTCTTATTGAATTATACATTTTCTTATAATGAGGTATATCTCATCTTGCAATGCATTCTGCCTTTAAAGTTTACATTTTCAGATATAGCTAGTTTTCTTTGGGTTAGTATTTTCATTTTATAAATTTTTCTATCCATTACTTTCAACCTTTCTCTTTCCTTTTGTTTATTATGTATTTCCTGCAAACATTTTTCTAATCCAGTTTGACAATTTTTTCTTTTTTTTTGTTTAATTGGAGAATTTAGTCCAGGTAATTTAATGTAAGTATCAGTAAACTGAGATTAAATCTATCATTGTACTAGTTGTTTTCTATTTCTCCTACTTGCTCTATGTTTCATTTTCTCTCCTGTTTTGTCTGATTTCATAGTAACTAAATATTTTGTATATTTCATTTTCCCTTCTATTGGCTTATTAGTGATAAACTCTTTCATTAATATTCTAGTGGTTACTCTGGAAACTTATTTTACAATCTTTGTAAAATATGCATATTTAACTTTCAAAGTCTAATGTTATCTGATACTTTTAAGCTTGTTTTAGACAAAATATGGACTTTATTACACATTAAATATTTTCAAGCCCTTCCTGCTTGTCTGGTATCTTTGTGGTCTATTTTAATTCACTGCATTTCCTAATCATCAAAAGACATCATTTTTATTATTTTATATAGTCAATCTTCATTTAAATTTATTCATATATTTACCATTTTCATAGTTCTTTAATTTTTCCTTCAATTCAAGATTTTTATCTTGAACTATTTTTCCTCCTGATGGAAGAACATCATTTGGCGTTTCCTTTATATGAGATTGCTGGTAAAGAATTTTCTCAGATTTTGCTCATCTGAAATTGTCTTTATTTTGCCTTCACTCTAAAGTAATATTTTCTTTATATAAAGATTTATAGATTTTCTATTGCTTTCTTTTAGAACCTCAAATATATCATTTCATTGTCTACTAAGTTCCATTGCTTCTATGAAAAGTTAGTTCCAGGTTCATTGTTCCTTTGAAACTAATCTGTCTTGTTTCTCTAGGTACTTTTCTCACTTGCGCAAGAAATTTTACTGTTTTACCTAAGAGGTTTGTTTTTTTTTTAATAGAAATATAGCTGATGTAAAATATTATGTTAGTGTCAGATGTACTACATAGTGATTTGACATTTATATGCATTACAAGATGATCACCATATCAAATCTAGCAATCATCTATCATCATACAAAGTTATTACAATATTGTTGACCATATTCCTTATGTTGTATATTACATCCCTGTGACTTATTTGTTTTATAACTGGAAGTTTGTACCCCTTAACCAGCTTCTCCTATTTTGCCCAATCCCCCACCCCACTACTCTCTGGCAATCACTCGTTTATTTGTTTTCTGTATCAGAAAGACAAATACCATATAATCTCACTTATACGTGGAAACTGAAAAATAAAACAAACAAAACAAAATGAAAACAAACTCATAGGAGTTTTCTTTTCTCTCACTTTGGCATTCATAATGTCTCTGTGGTTGGTTTATTTGTTGTGATCAGTTTTGAAAATTTCTTGGAAATTATATCTTCAAAAATTGCTTCTATTCCTTTCTCTCTATTGTTTTCTATGACTCCAATTACATATGTATTTGATTTTCTCACTTGTCCTGTTTGTTTCTTAAACACTTTGCTGTGTTTAACGTACTTTGTCTCTCCTTGCTTCATTCTGGGAGTTTCCTTCTGACCAATTTCAAGTTCACTAATTATTGTTTTAGCATGTTTATTTTATTGTTGAACCAATCTATTAAATTCCTAATCTCAATTCTCGTCCTTTTTTGGTTTTTTTTTTAAGTTCTGGAATATTTGTTTGACTATTTAAAAACTTTTTTTTCTTGTAATCTTCCAAATATTTCAATCCCTTAGCTCCCTGAATATAATAGCGTAGTTGTTTAAACTCTTTAACGCAGCTAGAGGTACTGGGAATTTGGAATTAACTTAATTCATTTTAAAGTTTGATATGATTTGAAATTAGGCCTCAATCCATAGGACAGCCAAACTACATGTTGTTCACTAGTTTTTCCTCGAGCCTTGAGAGAGTTTCAGCAGCCCTGCTCGGCTTCCCAAACACTGAGCTACCTCTTTCAGAATAAGCCAATGCTCCTCAGGAGAAAGTGGAACTAAACACCAACCATCTTTAGAATTCCACCTTGCAAATCTTGGCCTTGTAAATTTCACAGTCTTGCTAGTTCTATCAATACAATGCTTTCAAGCAATTTGTTTTTAACTTCATCCAGCTTTTCTAAGTTGTCTTCATTATGGAGATTGGGTTAAATTACCTAATATGTTACCACAAAAAATGTAAGTCTGAATAATTAGTTTAAAACTCTCTGAAGAGTAACATCAAGACAAAAAAACCTTAATAATCTTTATACTTTTTTAATGTTTTTTTTCTAAAATATGAAAAAAAATTTCTTCAGAGTAAAGAAGCATGAATTAAATTAGTTTTTTAAATATCATAATACATGAGCATTGAAACATTCATCTCCAAAGAATTTTACACATATTCCTATATATTCCTATATATATTCCTATAACATTAAACACAACACTTAAAAAAGCACATCTCTTTCATCGTTATTGTCTTGGCACACCGGATAGTGCCTGGTACAGTGTATTGTAAGTTCTCAATGCAGCTTATAAAACTGAATGTATTTGATAAAATTAAAAGAATTTTCATCAAAGTACTTGGGCTACTTTGAAGTGGCCACTTTTACTCTAGCTGGCTACACAGATGCATATAAAAACACTAAACTAAACATCAATGTTAAAATGACACCTCTATTAGGTTCTGAAGCCTAAAATGTCAATATAACAGCAAAATAAACTTACAGTGTAAATTGTATATGCTAAAAATATTACGTACATGCATCCAAATGTATCAATAAAATATAACTTCCTTTTAATAGTCTACAAATAATACATATATTTGAAATATTATATAACATTTATTAATAATTTTCTAGTGTCTCTGTGACTATCTGAAGCTTTAGTAGTCACTCAAATTCATGAAAGTTCAAGGTTTTCATACACAAATATCAGGTTCACTTGAAGATGTAGCCTCAATCATTACCCTTTTCAAGATAACTGATCAGTCTCTGATTTCTTTCTTTCTTTTTATTTATTTATTTAATTTGATTTTGGCTACACCTGGTCTTAGTTGCAGCATGTGGGATCTTTTTAGCTGTGGCATGCGGGATCTTTATTTTCATTTTAGTTGCGGCATGAGGGATCTAGTTCCCTGACCAGGGATTGAACCTGGGTCCCTTAAATTGGGAGCACAGACTCTTAAGCACTGGGTCACCAGGGAAGTCCCTCTGATTTCTTTTTAGTCAAGATCCAGACAGAAATTATCCTTGGGAGGGTGTACGGTCCTGCTATGACACATAGTGAAATCACCTCTTGTGTTTCATTCCATCTTGGTCACAAATATACAGCCTAACTCCTTTAACCTATGCTCAGGACATACTTAATGGTCCAGGACTATTGGACAGTTTTTGTTTCTAGGTAATGGATTGGTGAAGACTTGGAGAAATGTTGGTTCTCAGTTCCTTTTGTTTGGGGCTCTAGCCACTGAATAGAAAGGTACTATTCCCCCACACACACCTTTTTTTTTTCAATGTTTAGGGTCCTTTTTCTCCTTCTTTCCAATCAGAGTTACCCTTTGCTCCTCCACATTCTCTTCTTCTATATTCAGGTCCACTCTTATCTGATCTTAGGCTGCTCTGTAAGCATATGGCTGAATCTTTCTGTCGCATACTTACTTGTAAGTCTTTGTTTCTGCTTATCCACAGACAAGTTGAGTGGGGATAAAATGCCTTAGAAAACAGTGTGAAGAGGGTGAGGAAAATACACAGAAATCACACAGATTAATATTTAGAGATATAATCCTGATATTACCTTATCCTACTTATGTTTCAAAAATCCTGAAAAGACAGAAAAATAGACTTTATTTTATGCCTGTTCTGTGCCAAACAGCATGGAAAAGGTGTTTACATTTAACAAGAACCACAATCCCATAAGGTGGATGTTTATGGATGAGGAAACTAAACTTCAGAGAAGTTAACAGATTTGCCAAATGTCACATAGTAAGTAAGAAAAAAATAGTCAAATTTTAAACCCAAGTCCTGCTGGCTTTTAAGCTGGCCTCTATTTTTCTATTTTATACTCATACTTCTCTAGTAGATATAAAAATCCAGACGTCTTAATCTATGTTTTTTCTCATTTTAGATCTATCATGTGGCTTCTTTCTCACAGACAAAAGTACTTTTTTATAGTCCTCAATATCTGGAGCTGAAGAATTTTCATAGGCAATGAATTAATCTATATAAAAACTCAATAAATTTTAGGTATTTTAATAAGGTTAAGGTAGGATCTTTTTTTTTTTTATCCTATTCCCTATGCTCTAGCCAAAAGAGGGACAGAAAAGGGTTGATTCAACTCCTGATACACTGTGGCTGCCATTTCAAATGATTAGTTGCACCGAGTACCCAAGGTATTGTAAAAATGTTATTTAAATAAGGATTTCTGGACAAGGGGAAAGAGGAGGCTTGTGTAGAAAAATGGGCTAGTAAAGAAGCATACTAATCATATTTACATTTGATAAGCATTTATTATTGGCCAAGCAATGTAAAGAGAGCTTTGCATTATTATCTAATTAATAACATTGAGTCATTAAATATTCACCTTCACTCTATGAAATAGGTAGCATATATTGTCCTCATTTTATATGAAACAAAATAGAGAAGGCATACGAATAGTCTCACTGTAGTGATAATTTTGAGTTGTTTAGAATTTTAATTTGGCTATTTTTCCAATTTTTGCTGTTTGTGCTTTATATCAGTTCTTCCTAAACCTTGTGGGGAGGGCACATGAATCACCTAGGGACCTTATTAAAATGCAGACCCTGACTTAGTGGGTCTCAGGTTAGATCTGAGATTCTGCATTCAAACATGCTCCCACAGACCATACCATGAAAAACAAGACTTTAAATCACTGATTTTTCCATCAAGCTAAGTCTCATTCCTAAAGGGCCTTCATATTGATTGGAGTATTAATTTTTAGATATATTAAATAAATGTTGATCAGATATATTTCAAAATCAAAAGACTCTTTTCACAAAGACAACAGCTCAATTTAGAGAGAAAATTTTAAGAAGGCACACCTTCCTTTCCCTCTCCCTCAGTGTGCTTTCAGTATATACTATGCACACTAGCATATACACCCTATGCCAATAAAAATGGGTATTATTTATAAAGCATTTACTATATGCCAGAGACTAAATGAAGAGCTTTAAGTGTATTATTTTATTCAGTACTATTAGCAATCTATGAAGTGCTATTATGATCCAAATTTTACATATAGAGAAGTAGAAGCATTAACAGTTTAACTGTCCAGGGTCACTCACATTGAGTAATTTCATTATCTTCTGATTCAATCCTTATCTTGCATTTCATGTTATCTCTCAGAATTTTGCCATATAACAATCTCACTGCTTATTCTGGCTCTACACTTTGCCTGTTGACATTAAGCACTTAGAATCTCGGCGCAGAGGTCAGGGTGAGAGTCATATAAGAAAGACTGGAGCAGACAGTGGAACAAAGCAGTCTGCAGGAGAAGAATCAAAATCATAGTCAAGCTGAGTTTAGAGTGTGTCATAGCCAGGGTGACAGCTAGTAAAGCTCTGGCCAGGTTCAAGGCAGCAAACAAAAGAATGAGCGACAGAAACAGAATATGACAGGATCCAGAGCAGAGAAGGGTCAAATACATGAAGCTGGTTACAACAAGAACCAAGGTATAAAGGATAGAGTACTGGTGGTCCATGTGGATTGGGTGCTGCCTCTGTAATCCAACAGCACACTTGATGATTGATAACTTAAACTGTGAAAGAATAGATGATTATAGACTTGGTACTTTGTGACAATGAATCTGGCTCTCCATCCTATCTACGTCTCCAGAGACTGAGTTAACTTTCCTGACTTTATACAAATGCTGGGCAATATTCCCAATCAAATACTGCTCCATGAACTACTGAATTTGTTCCAGGCTTGTATTAGTTTTCTAAAACCACAATTATTTTATTTTAGTTTATTTTACTTTAGTTTAGTTTAATTTAGTTTAGTTTAGTTTAGTTTAATTTAGTTTAGTTTAGTTTAGTTTAATTTAGTTTAGTTTAGTTTTTTGGCTGGCTGCACAGCTTGTGGGATCTTAATTCCCTGACCAGAGGTCAACCCTGGGCCCAAGGCAGTGAAAATGCAGAGTCCTAACCACTGGACTGGCAGGGAATTTCCAAATTTATTATTTTAAAGTTTTGTAGATCAGAACTCTGGTGAGCATCACTTCTCAGTCTTTTGGCTAAGATCAAGTGTAGAACTCTGGTGGGCTCTACAGTGGATTCCATTTTCTTACTCATTCAGGATGTTAGCAGAATTTAGTTTCATTTAGTTGTAAAAATTAGTCTCTATTTCCTTGCTTTTTGTCAGCTGAGGACCATTCCTAGCTTCTGGAGATCATCTGCATTCCCTGTTTCATGGCCCCCTTCCTCTACCTTCAAAGTCAGCAACAGAAGGTAGAATCATCCTCGTGCTTAAAACTCCTCCTACCACTTCTCTCACATTTCTCTGTCTCTCTCTAGAACTAGCCTGGAAAAGGTCTCTACTTTTAAGGACTTACATGATTACATTGGACCCACATGGATGATCCATGATAATATCCCCATTCCAAGGTCTGTAATCTTATCACATCTGCAAAAAATCCCTTTTTACCATGCAATGTTATATATTCACAAGTTCCAAGGATTAGCACATGGACATCTTTGGGGATAATTATTCTGTCTAACACAAGTCTGCTATGTGGGATAGGCTTATTTTAGTCAGGTTTATTAGTTTCAAAAACTAGGTGAATCAGAAGAGAAATTTATTAAACCATAGTATCTAGTTTAGAAACTATGCCACCAGAAATAATGCCCAAACCACACCACTAAACTATTCACAGGCCTGATTCCAGCACAGGCAGGACCCTTTCCTCAGCAATTCTGCCATAGCTGCTTCTCAAACTCAGTGTGTATTCCAAGCTCTGCCATATTCATCAGTATTCACCATATTCCTCAAAAAGCCTGCTGCTTCTGTTTTATTTTATTCTGAATTGAATCATTTTGGAAGCACATTTTACTGGGGGAATCTTGGTCAAATGTCTGTCTTTTAGCTGCCAAAAAGGCAGGGAAAGTCAATCTTGGAATCTTCTTTGTTATCATTTTTGCCAAATATACAAGGAAAATATATTAAAAAAAAAAGTTCTGGGCTACAAGTACATCATACTCTATGATCCTCTTTCTGAGATGAAGCTCAAACAGAAATAATATCGCCTGGCTAGTCTTCACCTCCAAGGTAAAATGAGAATGCTTACCCAGGCCTCTTAAAATTCTGAAAAAGAGTTCTATCTGCACTGTGCTAATAATATTCATGGTTGCATTTTGAAAAGATTACACCATTTAAAGAATCAAAAGGTCATAGAGTCATAAAAGTTAAGTCTCAAATATTTGAGTGCCTATAATTCTGCAGCAGGAATAATTTTGATATTTCTGATATTTATAGAATTTCCTATCAACCCAGGGTGTTATTCCCCAATTTGCAGTACTCTGACACCTGGATTAAATGAAACTAATAATAGCTTGTGTTGCATACATTACTTTTTAGCTTACAAGTTACATTAACTACAATAATATTTTCTATCATACTTGAGGTTCATAAAGTACTATGAGCAATAGTATACTTATTGTCATCTTTATTTTACTACAGAATAATCACCTAAGGTTAAGTGCTTAGGTTGGGACCTAGATTTGAATTCCCTCTTTGTCTCATTTTCCTCATCTTAAATTGGGATGTTAATACCTATTTCATGAAATTGTTTTCAGAACGAAAAGAAATGAAATGTACAAACTTGATGCTATTAATTTAATATAAATTCAGAACCAGAAAATAGTTTAGAGAATATTTAGGATAACACAACAGTGGTTCAGTTGGTCAACAGATGATTCAGGGTTGGAGATGGGAAAGGACTGATGTTTGTTCACACTTGGTCCACAATTTTTCCATTAGAACCAAACAAGCATTTCCAACATGAGTTGGGGGTACGAACACTGTGAAAAAAGAAAGTTTCCCTGGAAAATATAATTTTCCCACTGAGAATTGAAACAGTGGCCCTAGCCGTGAACTCTCTAGAATTATGGTATGTAGTATAAACTGTAACTTAAAGGTATTTCCATAAATAGCAAACCATGAAATCATGTCACAAGAACAGAACAACTGATTTGGTCAAAGTACTCACTATACATAATTTATTCAACAGTAATGTTTGAATTCACTGAGAAACGTTATACATGAATTTGAAGCTCATACCCTGTCACTAACAAATTCAAAATAGTCTCTAAAACGCTGAGCACAGAGTTAGCAACTTGGGCTTGAATTTCCTTCCCTCCCAATTGCTAGCTGTGGGCCCATGCAGTCATTTCAAAATAAGCAATTCCTTAATGAGTGACTACTTATTGCGTTAAATCCCTATGCTACAGGTTGGGGCTGTGACTCACAAGGCAGACACCATTCCAGTCTTCACTGTGTTTATAATCTTAAGAATGCCAGTTGTTGAAAGGCAGCCATTCAACAACTAATTAAACAATTATTCAATTACAGTTTGAATTAAAGCTACTATAACTAAATAAAATGTTCTCTGAAACAAATCTATTCTTAACCACAAAATCTGGAAAATATGATTTACCCCAAAGATAATTATGTCCTATGCCACTTGTAAAAAGAATAAAGTAGAAACTATACTAAGTTTAAAGGTGGTTTAGAGATGCCAGGTAACAGTAAAAGAGTTACTTTCTAACATTTTGCTAGTGAGCCCTTTCTTTAAATATCACTTTTAATTTGAATGTAGGTTCCTTCAATTTCTTACAACTGGCCAGCATTTATTCCATGTTACATTATATAAGATCTATAACAATAGCTTTATTGACAACACGCAATAATAATTGTTGTCTGGGTATCAGACAACATTGTTGTCTGAGTGATTTTAGGTAAATCTCTCAATAAGAATGTCTCTTTCCTTCAAATTAAGTTGCTATTGTAAAATTTAATCATTCTTGTCATCACTTGTACTGATTCAACACATTAAAACTATAACTCTCTGGCACTGACACCAAAAATCATATGCTTCTCTTTAACACCACAGTGCTTCTTTTTGAAGCTGTTACAATATTACTGGAAATGATTTAGCTTGTCTATGTGATACATTTTCATTAAAAATATCTCATTTGGAATAAATCATGGTGACTCAACTGATGTCTGCAAAAGACAATAACATACACAGCCAATTAGTATTAATATTATTTTTAATACAGAGTGTTTCACTTTGCGGACAAAATGATTCTGTGTATATTAAAGAAAAGGTTCATTATTATTATTTAGTGTCACAAATATTTTTCATACTTCAAGGTGTTAAACACCTTCATTTTAAAGGAACAAAACAATTGGCTTTTGTGATTTTCTTGAACAGTCAAAATAAAATGCTTCTGACTTCAGAAAGAAATGCTCCTACCACTTTTATTTGACAGCATAGCCATATTTGAAAACTAATTTGATTCAGCAAGTTACAAGAGAGCAGGTTTTAGCTTTATAAGGGCATGTGAGGAAAGTATTCTTTCTATTGTGATGTCACACAAAACTAGTACACATACTTATTTAATCACTGCAACAGATACTGCAGAGAAACAGTTAAAAGAGCTTTCTGTCGTAGTAATTATTAATGATGAAATCTTTATCTGCTTAGCAATGGGAGTATGTCCAATTTGTTTCTGTGGCTCTCAAGTTCTGCATAAATATGATAAAATATTCTTGTTTCCATCGTGATTTTTCTGAGGCTCTCTTTCCTGGGCGATTCTCCAGATTGGCAAGCTCCAGCAGATTTAAAAATATACTTTCCATATATCACCCACACTTGTCCTGCTTGGGGATGGATTGACATCTAATCTCAGAGGGTTGTAACTAAGCTGCTTTTCTCGGCAGAAAAGTTCATTTTGCTTCAGCTGTTGTAGATATCTCCCTTACCTCCCACTAATTCAGTGTTTTTCAATTGTTCCAGCCTGCTTCCAGCTACTCAGGAACATTGTTAAAGGATCACAGTGAAGAATGCCAAGTAAGGGCATCTTTTCCAGAGGGCATGACCAAAGTCATTCTTCTCTCTTGACACATTACATCACTTGCCCACGTGGAAAAGGGTGATAATGTATTTTATTTGTCATTCCAGTTCAGACAGGGAACAGTTGATAGACTGACTTAAGGTTTGCTTTTAAATTTTAGATATTTAACTTATTATTAAATCCTTTTAAATTAGCTTGTTAAATAATTTTAAAATACTCAAAAGACTATCTCTTCACTCCATGTACTTTGGTTTTTTCTAAGAGCAAAGGTTTCTGAAAGAGCATAGAGCAGGAAGACGAGGATATCAAAATGGAAACTAAAAATTGTAATCTCAAATCCAACAGTATCTGTTACATATAAAAAACAACCTAATGTCTTTCATTTGTGCCTAGTTTTGACTATTAATACTCCACTAATGAGGTCTAGGTCATAGAATCATAGAATGTTAGAATAGACCTAGAGGGAATCTTCAAGTTGATGTAGGTCAAAACGTGAACCTCCTTACTTTAAAGGGGAGGAAAGTAATTCTCATAAAGTTAAGGGACTTGGCTAAAGCCAAATGGCTACTCACAAAGTAGAAATTAAAACCTAGGCCCGCTGACTTCTGTGCCATTGCACTTTCTTCTAAAAATGATTATCATAGCTTATGCAATCCCTCATTCACTGTAAAATCAACCCCACAAATATGCCCTTTGACAGTGAATCAGGATCAGCATCTTACATTCAAATTGCAAACTGCATTACTCAAAAACCAATTAAGAGTTGTGCTGAAGCCATGATTTTCCACTTGATTGCTAAATTACATCTAATAACTGTCCACTGTTTTATCTTCACAGATGAAACAAGAACAGTGAAACAGTATTCATAAGTTCATAAGTTTCTGGAAAATGTCTATGAAAAAGGTTTAAATGTGTATTCAACTGCTTTAAATAGTAGTTAGGTGTTCAGAGTATATTTGTTCTACAGAAAAGTACAGTGGTTGAGAAGATGATTTTGTGAGCCAGAATAACTAGAGTCAGATTCCATAGTTTTCACATAATGAAGATAGGAGGTAATAAAAGTACTGACCTCATGGGACTGTTTAGGGATTAAATATGTTAATATGCTTGTGCTGTTGATATAGTTGTTGTCACTGCCATCATTATTACTATTTTCTTCAAAGATTTGTAGTGATAAGCTATTTAAAAAATCATGGCTCTATCTCATTCGTAATCATCTGTTCTCCATAAAGGATACATTCTTTTTAATAAAACATTTACTGAAAAATTGCATCTGAGGCATTTTCTGAGTTGAATTTAGAGCCATAAGCAATAAGATTTCAACATTAAAAATGTATTGTATATAAATGACTTTATACTGAGTTCCAACTAAAAATAATTGCTGATCAAGGTGTTAAAAATATAAAGTAAAATGTTACCTCATATATATCCTATATTCCTCAGTTGACTTCATATGCTCTTCCTCAGTTCACCTGTATGAAGAAAAAGTATGTTGCACAAGAGGATCTCTATGAAACTTCCAGCCTAAAGCTTTATGATTATATTATTTGATTATATCATTTTCAAAGGGAGCTGTGGCACTCTCAATACTAAGTAACTAAGTACCCCAACATTTGCTAAGAAGTATGTTTTTTTGCTTCAAATAATAGATTGATCAGCTTTTGGATTATCTATGGCATTTTTATAACTTTTAAAATTTCTTGGAAACCTAAGTATTTAAAAAGAACATTACAGTAATTTGGCATAGAATAGCTTTGTTGAGAGCAAAAGGCAGGGAACCTACATAAAAATTAAGTAAATTTAGAATCCTAAAAATTATTTCAGAATAGACTATGAACTATTATAGGTGTATAATTAATAGAAAACAAAGTTTACTATCAGATAAGTTCAAAGAGTCAAGATTTTTGTTTAAGGGCATGCACAGAGCTTCAACCTTCACAAGGATTGGCTGGAGTATTGGTTGGGAGAGAAAGGCTGGATGGAGATGCTATTTGTATGTAGTAGTTTCCTACAATGTATAAAGGAGAGCCTACTGTGACACAGATCACTTAATAAAAGCAGGATGCATACTTGTAGCAGATGTTGTTGGTGGCCACTCCAAATCCCTTGGAATTACTTTTACTACTTCCTGGGGGGTGCTTCTACCAATGCCTCACATTGACCGATATTTTCTGGAGGATTTCACTTATGCTATGGAATCCACCTCTCACTGTATTATTGTTCTCCAGAGAAACAGAATCAATAGGATATATTTATCTATCTGTC
Organism: Lagenorhynchus albirostris; assembly: GCF_949774975.1. Lineage (NCBI taxonomy): Eukaryota > Metazoa > Chordata > Mammalia > Artiodactyla > Delphinidae > Lagenorhynchus > Lagenorhynchus albirostris. The sequence continues at coordinate 45,763,080 of NC_083099.1, read as the reverse complement.
TATCCAGCTATCTATATACATATATATAGAGAGAAAGTTTTTATGAGGAATTGGCTTGCCCAATTATAGAGGCTGAAGTCCCAAGATTTGTAGTTCACAAGCTGAAGACCCAGGGGTGCTGATGACAGTTCCAGTCTGAGTCTGAAGGCCTGGGAACCAGGAAAGCTGAGAGTGTAGTTCTAGGCCAAGGACTGAGAGGCTTGAGATCCAGGAAGAGTTTATGTTTTATTTCAAGGCTGAAGGTAGCATAAAACTGAATGTCTCTGCTGGAAGGCAGTCATATAGCAGGAGTTCCTTCTTCCTTGTGAGAGGATGAGCCTTTTTGTTCTATTCAGGCCAACTGGTTGGATAAGGCCCACCCACACTGGGGAGGACAGTCTGCTTTACTCTACTGCTTCAAATATTGATCTTATCCATAAACACCCTCACAGACACCCTAAATAATGTTTGACCAAATGGACACCCTGTGGCTCAGTCAAATTGACATAAAGTCAACCATCATACTCACTTTCCAAAAAGTAATTAGGAGTTAACTGGAGCATCCTCTCCCTTCATCCACCTTGGATAGTCAATGACAAACTGTGGTGTCAAAGGTGTACAAAGGCCTTGCTTCCTGACCCCAAGTCATAACAGGCCATCTTGCCATTTATTATCCAAAGCTCCCAGATGATTTAGAGAGAACCTAGACTTTATCTGAAACTACATCTTATGCAGCTCCTTCTCCTTCTCTATCCTGCTTCCCTCATTCCCGTACTGATTTTTCCTGAGAACACCCCCTTAATCAATCATGAGCATGAAATTTCCCATTGCAGCTCTGCTTCTAGAGAACCAGACATAAATAATAGCTTCACAGCCTTTGGGGAAACCTTGGGGAAAACCGAGAAAATAGATAAAATATTTACACTTTCTTCAAACTCTTCTCACCCAATCTTCACCTCCCAATTTTTGTATTATAAACCTTAACTATATATAGGTATTACATATAAACAAGTTAATGTATATGTAAGTATATAATGATTACTTATACAACTTAATATCTAGTATTTATGTACTAATTTGTAGTTATACTTTTCTTCTATGCATTATTTATAGATTTCCTAAAAGTCAAAAACCATTAAACAGCATTTAAAATTTAAGACCATGTGAATAAGTATCCAATGCAGAATTGAGTTGTGGGACTGAATCTATAGGGAAAGAAATATAAACTGACATTCTTCAAAGCTTACCACTCAAAGAATAATCTTCTAAGTCTAAAGTCAACATATTTTCTTTATGAACTCCTATCTTCTGCTATGTCATGGTTAACTCATACTGCCTCTTATAGCTGATGTCATCTTTGTTTCCTTTTTTCATTTTGCTGAAGGAACATTTTTTTATTTTCAAATAATGTCCTTAGTTGGTTAACATTACACGACCATCCCCTTCAATAAAGAAAAAGAGGAATATTTTTAGGCCAGCATTACCCTGATATCAAGACTAGACAAACACACTACAAGAAATGAAAACTATAGGCTAGTACCCCTGGTGAACATAGATACAAAAATTCTCAGCAAAGTACTAGCAAACTGCATTTGACAGCATATTAAAAGGATCAGACACCATAACCAAGTGAGATTTATCCCTAGGATGCAAGGATGTTAAAACATATTAAAATCAATTAATATGATACACTACATTAGTGGAGTAAAGGATAAAAGTCACATGATAATCTCAAAAGATACAGAAAAAGCATTTAACAATACTCAATACCCTTTCATGTTAAGAAAAACTCTCAACTATAATTAGAAGAAAATTATCTCAACATAATAAACGTTATGAAAACTCCATAGCTAATACCATATACAATGGTAAAAAAACTAAAAGTTTTTCCTCTAAGATCAGGATCAAGACAAGGATGTCCCATTCTCGCCAAGTTTATTCAACATAGTTCTAGAAGTCTAGCCAGAAAAATTAGGTAAGAAAAAGAGATAAAAAGACATACAAATCAGAAGGGAAGAAGAAATTTCCTTGTTTTCACATGACATGGACTTATATAAAGAAAACCCTAAAGACTCCATAAAATATTATTAGACATAATAAGCAATTTCAGTATAAAGTTATGGAATACAAAATTAACATATAAATATCAGTTGCATTTCTATACACTAAAAATGAACTATCTGTAAAGGAAATTAGGGAAATAATCCTGTAATAGAACAAAAAAATAATAAAATACTTACGAATAAATGCAACTAAGGAAGTGAAAGATTTGTAAACCAAAAACTAAAGAACACTGATAAAAGAAATTAAAGAAGATACAAACAAATGGCAAGACATCCTGTGTTCATGGATTGGAAGACAATATTGTTAAAATGTCTGTGCTACCCAAAGGGATTTACAGATTCAGCACAATCACTATCAAAATCCCAATGGCAGTTTTTACAGAAAACAAAAAATAATATTAAAATACATATAGAACCACAAAAGACCCAGAATAGCTAAAACAATCCTGAAAAAGAAGAAAAAAGCTGGAGGTATCATACTTCCTTATTTCAAAATATATTACAAAGCTACAGTAATTGAAACAATGTGGTACTGGCATAAAGACAGACATATAGACCAATGTGAAAGCATAGAAAGCCTAGAAATAAATCCACACATGTAAGATCAACTGTTCTTCAAAAATGGTATCAAGAACACACCTTGGGAAAGGATACTCTTTCCAACAAATGGTGCTGGGAAAACAGGATATCCACTTACAAAAGAATGAAATTAGGCCCTATCTTACACTTTACACAAAAATAAAGACAAAACGGTTTTAAAAATAAAAACACACGCACAAAAATGACAAAAGCAAACAAAATCCTAATTTTAAAGTGGGCTAATGACTTGAATAGAGATTTCTCCAAAAGAAGACATACAAATGGCCAACAGATATATGAAAACATATCCAAAGTCACCAATCATCAGGGAGATATAAAGTCAAATGAAAGATTTTCACCTTACACCTGTCAGAATGGCTATTACTTAAAACAAAACAAAACAAAAATGAACAAACAAAAAAACACACGTTGAGTAGGATGTGGAGGAATTATAAACTGTGTACTTTTGCTGGGAATGCAAAATGTTGCAGCTGCTATGGAAAACAATATGGTGATTCCTAAAAAATTAAAAACAGAACTACCGTATCACTCAGCAACCCCATTTCTGAGTATTAATTGAAAAAACTGTTTAGACATTTTCACAAAATGGGGTAGTAATTGTGGCTCTTAGCTAATTATTTATTTATTTATTTTGGTTTGGTTTGGTTTTTGTTTTTAACATCTTTATTGGAGTATAATTGCTTTACAATGGTGTGTTAGTTTCTGCTGTATAACAAAGTGAGTCAGCTATACATATACTTATATCCCCATATCTCCTCCCTCTTGCCTCTCCCTCCCACCCTCCCTATCCCACCCCTCTAGGTGGACACAAAGCACCAAGCTGATCTCCCAGTGCTATATGGCTTCTTCCCACTATTTATTTTATATTTGGTAGTGTATATATATCCATGCCACTCTCTCACTTCATCCCAGCTTACCCTTCCCCCTCCCCTTGTCCTCAAGTCTATTCTCTATGTCTGGGTCTTTATTCCTGTCCTGCCCTTAGGTTCTTCAGAACAATTTTTTTTTTTTAGATTCCATATATATGTGTTAACATATGGTATTTGTTTTTCTCTTTCTGACTTACTTCACTCTGTATGACAGTCTCCAGGTCCATCCACCTCACTACAAAAAACTCAATTTCATTTATTTTTATGGCTGGGTAATATTACATTTTATATATGTGCCACATCTTCTTTATCCATTCATCTGTTGATGGACACTTAGGTGGCTTCCATGTCCTGGCTATTGTAAATAGAGCTGCAATGAACATTGTGGTACATGACCCTTTTTGAATTATGGTTTTCTCAGTGTATATGCCCAGTAGAGGGATTTCTGGGTAGTATGGTGGTTCTATATTTAGTTTTTTAAGGAACCTCCATACTGTTCTCCATAGTGGCTGTATCAATTTACATTCCCAGTTCAAGAGGGTTCCCTTTTCTCCACACCCTCTCCAGTATTTATTGCTTGTAGATTTTTTCATGATGGCCAATCTGACTGGTGTGAGGTGATACCACATTGTAGTTTTGATTTGCATTTCTCTAATGATTAGTGATGTTAAGCATCCTTTCACGTGTTTGTTGGTATTCTGTGTATCTTCATTGGAGAAATGTGTATTTAGGTCTTTGCCCATTTTTGGAAATGGTTGTTTGTTTTTTTGATACTGAGCTGCATGAGCTGCTTGTATATTTTGGAGATTAATCCTTTGTCAGTTTCTTCATTTGCAAATATTTTCTCCCATTCTGAGGGTAACCTTTTCGACTTTTTTTTTTTTAACATCTTTATTGGAGTATAATTGCTTTACAATGGTGTGTTAGTTTATGCTTTATAACAAAGTGAATCAGTTATACATATGTTCCCATATCTCTTCCCTCTTGTGTCTCCCTCTCTCCCACCCTCCCTATCCCTATCCCTCTAGGTGGTCACAAAGCACCAAGCTGATCTCCCTGTGCTATGTGGCTGCTTCCACATATATATGGAATCTAAGAAAAAAGGTCATGAAGAACCTAGGGGCAAGATAGGAATAAAGACACAGACCTACTAGAGAATGGACTTGAGGATATGGGGAGGGGGAAGGGTAAGCTCGACTTCTTTATGGTTTCCTTTGCTGGGCAAAGGCTTTTAAGTTTCATTAGGTCCCATTTGTTTATGTTGTTTTTATTTCCATTACTCTAGGAGGTGGGTCAAAAACGACCTTGCTGTGATTCATGTCATAGAGTGTTCTATGTTTTCCTCAAAGAGTTTTATAGTGTCTGGCCTTACATTTAGGTCTTTAATCCATTTGGAGTTTATTTTTGTGTATGGTGTCAGGGAGTGTTCTAATTTCATTTGTTTACATGTCGCTATCCATTTTCCCCAGCACTACTTATTGAAAAAGCTGACTTTTCTCAATTGTATATTCTTGCCTCCTTTATCAAAGATAAGGTGACCATAGGTGCATGGCTTTATCTTTGGGCTTTCTATCCTGTTCCATTGATCTATATTTCTGTTTTTGTGCCAGTACCAAAATTTCTTGATTACTGTAGCTTTGTAGTATAGTCTGAAGTCAGGGAGCCTGATTCCTCCAGCTCCATTTTTCTTTCTCCCGATTGCTTTGGCTATTCGGAGTCTTTTGTGTTTCCACATAAATTATGAAATGTTTTGTTCTAGTTCTGTGAAAAATGCCATTGGTAGTTTGATAGGGATTGCATTGAACCTATAGATTGCTTTGGGTAGTATAACCATTTTTACAATGTTGATTCTTCCAATCCAAGAACATGGTATATTTCTCCATCTGTTTGTATCATTTTTAATTTCTTTCATAAGTGTCTTATTGTTTTCTTCATACAGGTCTTTTGTCTCCTTTGGTAGGTTTATTCCTAGGTATTTTATTGTTTTTGTTGCAATAGTTAATGGGAGTGTTTCCTTAATTTCTCTTTCAGATTTTTCATCTTTAGTGTATAGGAATGCAAGAGATTTCTGTGCATAAATTTTGTAATCTGCTACTTTACCAGATTCAATGACTAGCTCTAGTAGTTTTCTGGTAGCATCTTTAGGATTCTCTATGTATAGTATCATGTCATCTGCAAACAGTGACAGTTTTACTTCTTTTCTGATTTGGATTCCTTATATTAGTTTTTCTTCTTGGATTGCTGTGACTAAAACTTCTAAAACTATGTTGATTAACAGTAGTGAGAGTGGGCAACCTTGTCTTCTTCCTGATTTTATTGGAAACAGTTTCAGTATTTCACCATTGAGAACAATGTTGGCTGTGAGTTTGTCATATATGGCCTTTATTATGTTGAGGTAAGTTCTCTCTATGCCTACTTTCTGGAGGGTTTTTATCATAAATTGGTGTCAAATTTTGTGGAAATCTCTTTCTGCATCTATTGAGATGATCACATGGTTTTTATTCTTCAATTTGTTAATATGGTGTATCACATTGATTGATTTGTGTATACTGAAGAATCCTTGAATTCCTGGAATATACCCCACTTGATCATGGTGTATGATCCTTTTAATGTGCTATTGTATTCTGTTTGCTAGTATTCTGTTGAGGATTTTTTCATCTATGTCCATCAGTGAAATTGGCTTGTAGTTTTCTTTTCTTGTGACATCTTTGTCTGGTTTTGGTATCAGTGTGATGGTGGCCTCGTAGAATGAGTTTAGGAGTGTTCCTCCCTCTGCTATATTTTGGAAGATTTTGAGAAGTATAGGTGTTAGCTATTCTCTAAACGTTTGATAGAATTCACCTGTGAAGCCATCTGGTCCTGGGCATTTGTTTGTTGGAAGAATTTAATCACAGTTTCAATTTCAGTGCTTGTGATTGTACTGTTTATATTTCCTATTTCTTCCTGGTTCAGTTTTGGAAGGTTGTGCTTTTCTAAGAATTTGTCCATTTCTTCCAGGTTGTCCATTTTATTGGCATATAGTTGCTTGTAGTAATCTCTCATGATCCTTTGTATTTCTGCAGTGTCAGTTGTTACTTCTCCTTTTGTATTTCTAATTCCATTGATTTGAGTCTTCTCCCTTTTCTCTTGATGAGTCTGGCTAATAGTTTATCAATTTTGTTTACTTCTCAAAGAACCAGTTTTTAGTTTTATTGATCTTTGCTATCATTTCTTTCATTTCTTTTTCATTTATTTCTGATCTGATCTTTATGATTTCTTTCTCTTGCTTAATTTGGCATTTTTTGTTCTTGTTTCTCTAATTGTTTTAGGTGTAAAGTTAGGTTGTTTGTTTGAGATGTTTCTTGTTTCTTGTGGTAGGATTTTATTGCTATAAACTTCCCTCTTAGAACTGCATCCCATAGGTTTTGTGTCATCGTGTTTTCGCTGTCATTTGTTTCTAGGTATTTTTGATTTCCTCTCTGATTTTTTCAGTGACCTCTTGGTTATTTAGTAGCATATTGTTTAGCCTCCATGTGTTTGTATTTTCTACAGATTTTTTTGTTGTAGTTGATATCTAGTCTCATAGTGTTGTCAGAAAAGATACTTGATACAATTTCAATTTTCTTAAATTTACCAAGGCTTGATTTGTGACCCAAGATATAATCTATCCTGGAGAATGTTCCATGAGCACTTGAGAAGAAAGTGTATTCTGTTATTTTTGGATGGAATGTCCTATAAATATCAATTAAATCTATCTTGTTTAATGTGTCATTTAAAGCTTGTGTTTCCTTATTAATTTTCTGCCTGGATGATCTGTCCTTTGGTGAAAGTGGGGAGTTAAAGTCCCCTACTATTACTGTGTTAGTGTCGATTTCCCCTTTTATGGCTGTTATTATTTGCCTTATGTATTGAGGTGCTCCTATGTTGTGTGCATAAATATTTACAATTGTTATATCTTCTTCTTGGATTAATCCCTTGATCATTATGTCATGTCTTTCTTTGTCTCTTGTAATATTCTTTATTTTAAAGTCTATTTTTTCTGATATGAGAATTGCCACTACAGCTTTCTTTTGATATCCATTTGCATGGAATACCTTTTTCTATCCCTTCACTTTCAGTCTGTATGTGTCCCTAGGTCTGAAGTGGGTCTCCTGTAGACAGTATATATACGGGTCTTGTTTTTGTATCCATTCAGCCAGTCTATGTCTTTTGGCTGAAGCATTTAATCCATTTACATTTAAGGTAATTATTGATATGTATGTTCCTATTACCATTTTCTTAATTGTTGTGGTTTTACTACTATAGGTCTTTTCCTTCTCTTGTGTTTCCTGCCTAGAGAATTCCCTTTAGCATTTGTTGTAAAGCTGGTTTGGTGGTGCTGAATTCTCTTAGCTTTTGCTTGTCTGTAAAGGTTTTAATTTTTCCATCAAATCTGAATGAGATCCTTGCTGGGTAGAGTAATATTGGTTGTAGGTGTTTCCCTTTCATCACCTTAAATATGTCCTGCCTCTCCCTTCTGGCTTGCAGAATTTCTGCTGAAAGATCAGCTGTTAACCTTATGGGGATTCCCTTGTATGTTAATTGTTACTTTTCCCTTGCTGCTTTTAATATTTTTTCTTTGTATTTAATTTTTCATAGTTTGATTTTAAGTGTCTTGGTGTGTTTCTCCTTGGATTTATCCTGTATAGGACTCTCTGTGCTTCCTGGACCTGATTATTTCCTTTCCCATATTAGGGAAGCTTTCAACTATAATCTCTTTAAATATTTTCACAGTCCCTTTTTTTTTCTCTTCTTCTTCTGGGACCCCTATAATTCGAATGTTGGTGCATTTAATGTTGGCACAGAGATCTCTGAGACTGTCCTCAATTCTTTTCATTCTTTTTTCTTTATTCTGCTCTGAGGTAGTTATTTCTACTATGTTATCTTCTAGGTCACTTATCCGTTCTTCTTCCTCAGTTATTCTGCTATTGATTCCTTCTAGAGGATTTTTAATTTCATTTATTGTGTTGTTCATCATTGTTTGTTTGCTCTTTAGTTCGTCTAGGTCCTTATTAAATGTTTCTTGTATTTTCTCCATTCTATTTCCAAGATGTTGGATCATCTTTACTATCATTACTATGAATTCTTTTTCAGGTAGACTGTCTATTTCCTCTTCATTTGTTAGGTCTGCTGGGTTTTTACCTTGCTCCTTCATCTGCTGTGTATTTCTCTGTCTTCTCATTTGCTTCACTTACTGTGTTTGTGGTCTCCTTTTCGCAGGCTGCATGTTTGTAGTTTCCTTTGTATTTGGTGTCTGCTCCCAGTGGGTAATGTTGGTTCAGTGGTTTGTTTAGGCTTCCTGGTGAAGGGGACTGATGCTTGTGTTCCAGTGGATGAGGCTGGATCTTGTCTTTCTGCTGGGCAGGACAGCATCCAGTGGTGTGTTTTGGGGTTTCTGTGAACTTATTATGATTTTAGGCACCCTCTGTGCTAATGGGTGGGGTTGTGTTCCTGTCTTGCTAGTTGTTTGGCTTAGGGTGTCCAGCACTGTAGCTTGCTGGTTGTTTAGTGGAGCTGGGTCTTAGCATTGAGATGGAGATCTCTGGGAGATCTTTTGCTGTTTGATATTACATGCAGCCGGGAGGTCTCTGATGGACCAATTTCCTAACTCAGCTCTCCAACCTCAGAAGCTCAGGCCTGACACCTGGCTGGATCACCAAGACCCTGTCAGCCACATGGCTTCTGGTCTTGGAATTCCCTGGAGGGGTGGGGGCAGCTGTCCCTCACTCTGGGACCATTCATCTACATCAGATAATTATTTGAAATTATTCAAATTACTCAAATGACAGTAAAATCTGATGCCTTAAAAAGCCCTGTTTTATTAAAAAAGTAGGCAGAAGACCAATACATAATCATAGTTTTTCAGTGAATTCTGTATTCTCAGAAAATTCATTTGACCTTGCACAATTTAGCACATATATTTATTAAAAGATAACTATCATACTTGCTTCATGCATCTTCAAAGTTATTCTTAGGATCAAATAAAATATTGAAAAGAGTACTGAAAAGTATTTAAAAACATGGTATAATGGAAAACACTTAAACTGTAGCTTTCACTCTGAGGTATCTTAAATTTTGTTAATCTTATTCACATTGAAAACAAAATTCGCTTATTCAACACATATTTATCGAGCTTACTGCCAACTGTGTGCTAGTCTCTATTCTAGGGGCTTTTACTAAATTATGGAGCAAAACAGACAAATATCCGTGTGAGATTATTATGTTGCTGGATACCACAATATAATTCCTTCACTAATTCTGGTTAGTCATGAATCTTTCCATGCTTTCTGCCAACTCCAGAATAATAAAGGGTTTCCAGACAGAGAGTTCCCTATTGGTGAATACATTATTGTTGTATAGCTAATTGTTGTATAACTGCTATGGCATAGCTAAGAGAAAGTATTCATGGAAACTATTGCATTAGGCTTATAAATTATGAGATGTTGAAAATTTAAATTTTATTTCGGTTTTTACAATAGTTAAAACCACTCATTCATTCAACTAATATTTATTGAGTATCCACTATGCTCCTAGCGCTGTTCTAGGCTCTTCAGATATGTCATTGAAAAAGTAGACAACACTCCTCCTCTAATGAGTTTTATATTCTAATGCAGGATAGAATATATGTGAAGCCTATCTCCCTGAAGGGGTTTTGAGAAAAATAGGAAAATGAAAATATGAAAACTACTTAACACTTGGCATGAAGTTGATGTTCATTAAATGGTAACTAAAAAGTAATCTTCGTATAAATTAAATATGTTTTATTATCAAGAGGAAAATTTATTTACTGCTACTATTGATGTACTGTCAAGATGAATAGTTTTATTGGTCATGAATTTAAGATATTATCTATTCAAATTTTAATAAGGTTATTGGTGCAAATCAGGGAGACAGTAGGTGAATTCATCAAAAAACAAATTTCAACATTTTGAAGTTATATGAAACTAAAGTATTTCACCAACTGAGAACCTTGTGAATGACAGCATTTTTCTCATTATGGAGTTGGCAGGTAATGACTGGGCAGAATGCATAGTGAGATTGCCAATCACCAACAATGCAGGCAATATAACATTGCAACCAGTAAGGTACCAATTCTGCAGAGCAAATTACTAAGAGAGTGTGTTTCTGGTAGAAATTGTGTTTGTATTGTCCAGGAGATTGAAAAAGACTACTATGCAATTATAGGCTACTTAACACCAGCTCTCCACAGGTGGAGAAAAAGCTTTGAATTGTAGAATTTGCAAATTCCTGAAGTGCTCTGATTTCATACTGTTAAATTATTATAATGACTTTCTTGTTCAGCATTGCCAGAGAATGAAGCAAAATTATTACTGAATCATAGATAACACTTAAGAAAATATTTCACACATACAGAAATATAGAGAATATACAATGAAGCAACTCATGTATCTATGTCCCCAAAAGAAAAATGTTAACTTTCTGTCATATTTCCTTCAAATAAGGGTATCGTAGGTTTTTAAAATGATGTTCTCATAAAATAAATAAAATAATTATTTAAAGAACTTTCAGAATAAACATTAACTAGCTCTAAAAAATTTTGAAAAAAATCAAGACAAAAATTCTAAGATCTGGAAATATCCTTGATTATTTAATGTAAAAGTAATGTAAAACTTTTAAAAAATTAAGTAACACCAGGTGTTATTTATCTTTACCTATGAGTCAAAAGTATAAGAAAGAAGACTTTCTAAAGTTTATATATATATATATATGAAGTATGTTTATGAAATAACTCCTGACATCAGCTGCTTAGAGACTAGCCGAACTTCAAAGTTAAGGACACACTCTTCCAAAAGACTGCCCTCACTTCAGACGCCAGTCACAAGTTCAGGGGTCCCCAAGCACCCTTCTGACTAGCTGCTATAAATTCAGGTGTTTCCAACACCCCCTCAAGTTCGATAATTAACTAGAATGACTCATAGAACTCAGGAAAGTGATATGATTTAGGCATCCTCATTCTATTATGCTCCCTTTACTGTTCGTTGCAGACATTGTTCTTTTTTACAAACTGAAGTTTCAGTCAACCGTGCATCTAACAAGTCTACTGGCACCATTTTCCTAACAGCATTTGCTCACTTCATGTCTCTGTGTCACATTTTGGTAATCCTCGCAATATTTCAAACTTTTTCATTATTATTATATTTGTTATGGTGATGTGTGATCAGTGATCTTTGATGTTACTGCTACAACTTACCAAAGGCTCAGATGATGGTTAGCATTTTTTAGTAATAAAGTATTTTTTTAATTAAGGCATGTACTTTGTTTAGACATAATGCTATTGCACATTTAACAGACTATAGTATAGTGTAAACATAACTTTTATATGTACTAGGAAACCAAATAATTTGTGACTCACTTTATTAAGGTATTCACTTTATAACCTGAAACTGAACCTGCAACATCTCTGAGGTATGCTTGTACAAATTTATTACAGCAAAAGAATAAATAACAATATATCATAGGGTCCCAAATAGGAAGCTTCCATTGTCCTTCCCCTGTGGAGTCAGGACATATTACCCTCCTGGCACATCCATGTGTGACAATATATGGATTATTGCCAACCAGGAAAGCTTACCTGAGCTTTGGTTCCTAAAATTTTTATTGGGGTTTCATTACTTAGGCATGAATGATTTACTCATTTACTATAAAATTAAACTCAATTCTGGCCACCCTCTTGTACCTGGAGAATGGGCTGATATGGTGTGGCTTAAAACCCCCAACCTTTTAATTAAGTGATTGGTCTTTCTGGCTTGCCCAGTCCCTATCCTGAGTCAACTCATTACCACACACCAGGTAGGGACCTCCTATTAGTCACATCCTTAGCATAAGCTTATCATCAGGGCCCACCGTGAATAACAAAGACAGTCCTATCACTAAGGAAATTCTAAGGATTTAGAGGCTACCTCCCAGGAATTGGGAACAAAGGCCAGGAGTTTATTTTGATTTTTTTTTCTTCAATCAATATACTCTAAAACATACTAATTAGTATTCAATACTATGTTAACTATTATTATTGTGGATTGAGTATTGACAAATTAGAAATACTCACTTCTACAAAGCCTATTTATAGTGGAAAAGCTCTGGCTAGAATGTCCATAGCACCAAGTCTATGCTTCAAGGTGGTGAAAAAGAAAGTGTGATGTTCAAGTCAGAGGCTGTTGGTTCAAGCTCTGATTCCGCTATATATTACTAGCAGAATGATCTTGGATAAATCACAGCATTTCTGGGTCTCAACTGACTATTATGAAATAGATATAATAATGATTCCAGCTTTGTCTGAATAACAAGTTCGTTGTAAAATTTATATGATATTGCTAATGGATATGAAAATAAAATTATAAAACACTTGATGAATGTTATTTTTAAGTCCCAGCTCTGCCACTTTTTACCTATCTAACCTAATGAAACTTTTAAGGAGTGAAGGAATGTATAGATGCCCTGTGACCACAATACCTGATGGGTTCACTTAAACTTAATTAATCTTTTAAATAAACCTGACAGGAAGGTGTAATTATCTTCACTTTTATAGTTAGGAAAAGTAAAGTCAGAAAGATTAAGTACCTTTGTTGTGTTCACATAAGTGACTATCAGGGTCTATTTAACTTGTGCTTTTCCAAATGACCTGTCTAAATGGTGGAGCTGAACTACATAATCCCTAAAATCTTTCCAGCTCTACAATTCCATGACTGTTTTCCTCCTAGAGGGATTATAGACCATGAGGTCAAAACATACTAGTGGCCAGCTGACCTTAGCTGAACAGACTTCCAAGGTGCTGGGAGGGGTTGGGAAATGGTATACAGCTCTGAAAGCAAATAGTACAATTGTTTTTCACAGGAAGTTGATAGGTACTACTTAAGGTGATTTTAGCAGTTGATGGAGGCTTGGTTAAGCTAGGTTATGTTATGGTAACAAAGTATATTAAAATCTCAGTGACTTAACATAACAAAAAAAAATCATGTTCCATTCATGCTACATTCAGAACAGCAGGAGTCCCACTCATATTTGCTACTCAGGAGTCCAGATTATACAGAAGTTTATGCCTGATTCAAGTTTTCATGGAAAGGGAAGGCAGAAAAATCATAAACTGGCTTGTAAAATTTCTGCTTTGGCCATTAGTTTAGTTTCAAAGGGGCAACAAAGGAGAATTTTATTGTATGTCCAGAAGAAGGAAAGCTGAACATATTTAACTGGACACAAAAGCTGTAATGACTATTACTGTCATCTACTTTTTGTCTGTATGATATTCATATCACTTTTTTACACATTACTATCTTAATGATGACAATAAAAAGCTACACTAGTGAGGGCTCAGAAATAAGCAGACATCCCACATACAATTTTAATGTAGTGCTTTAAAATTTACCTATTCCAATTGCCATTTCACTAGTGTCTTCCTAGAAGATAAACTAGTTTATCTGATGATGTACACCAAGCAAAGACAGGCATTCAATACCTTGACTCAAATAAATTAATGATATGAGAATTTTGACATTAGGTTTTTACAACCAAAGTAGTATTTTGAGGTAGAAACTGGTCATATCCATATAGAAAAATCATTTAGTTTAAGGTCCAGGAAAGACATGAAAATAGTAAAGCAAGACAAGCATTTCTCTATTCTCTTTCACATATGCACTTAAATATAAGTACCAGAAGAACCATATACTTTTTTCTTTTACATCTTTATTGGAGTATAATTGCTTTACAATGGTGTGTTAGTTTATGCTTTATAACAAAGTGAATTGGTTATACATATACATATGTTCCCATACCTCTTCCCTCTTGCGTCTCCCTCCCTCCCACCCTCCCTACCATATACTTTATTGCTCAAACCAGGACTTTTTGAAGAGTGAAAGGAAATATAATAATAGCTACAATAGGATGACAAGTATAAAGCAGGACTGTTCTACATAAAGTGGAATGTATTATCATTCTAAAAATGTTCAGAGGGAAACTATCTCATCATTGAAAAATTGGTTAGTTTTTCCTTTTCCTTCTAGGCCATAAATATATACACATTATACACATAGTAGTTCCAGTTGAGACTGCATTTGTTCATCTGTTTGCTCTTTTGTTGAACATTTATGTATGTACTTTATGCCAGGCTTTGTTCTACTACTGAAGAGAGAAGAATTAATTTGGTTTAGATGAGAATTGCAAAATAGAATTACAGGCTTACAGACAATTCATAGTTAAGAAGCATCCAGCTAATATGTTTTGTGATGCTTAAATGTCATACATTTGTAGGAAGCTCTAAAAAAATTTCCTAAACCTTAAGGTTAAATTATTTACTTCAGTATAAAAATCTAAACTATTTTCTGTATATAGTTGAATCTAAATATGTATGTACATAAAATATAAATTTTGTGCTTAAAGCTAATATTAATAAGTTAAATTTTCATCTACAACTTTTGCTTAATGATCCAAGTCTCATTAAATAACTTTTAGTTGCCTCAAAGATATCGAATTTAAAAACAAGAACCATGCAATGCATAGAATCTCTTTTAAAAGTTTCATAATGATGGTAGCTATAAAACAAGGAACGTTGCTCACCACCTGGTTCCACAAGGATTAAGGTATTAGCCATTGCAGTCACTGACTTACAGTATACCCTGAAAGGAATTCAGGATGAAGAATAGGATGAGGCACTATATGCTTTAGGAAAACAGGCAAAACAGACCCTTAGACAGTTGGATAGGTTTCAGGAAAAATATTCATGAATCCAGATTCCTGCATTTTTCCATTCTTAGAAAAGTACACAGATTATTAACTGAGATATCTGTTCCTTGTGACTAGTGGTAACTTTCTACCGAGATGTATGCTGGATTGCATATACTCCTTAAGCAAAAACCACATACATACTGCCCCCCTCCCACCTACCTCTTCAGAGCAGTTCCTCAGAGCTATCTGAGAGACTGTCTCCTGGGCTGTAGACCTCAGTATGACACTGAATAAAACTCAACTTACAGCTCTTACGTTGCACTTTTTTTTTTTCCAGTTGACAGTGTGTTTCATGCTTGGACTTGAAATGTAGAAAAATGAAGATTTTTAAGGCAGAATTTTCCAGCTCTAACATTCTTAAGTCTATGATATAGTTTTATTTTGTCCTTTTTTCTTTTGGAAAGGTAAAATTTTTCTTAAATTACTTCTAATTATTTCTGGGCAAATTAATAAGACCTGGTATTATTTAAGGTAGTAAATATTTGGAAAAATATTACTCTATTTTAAAAATAGGAAGATCAATTTTTTTTTAAATTGTGAGATTAAAAAGAGTTATGTGATTTTAAAATGACATGGGAATCTGGTATAGAGAGTTTACTGTGTTTTGTTGAATAAAATATATTAATCACAAATCAATTTTAGTTGTGAAGAGAATTTAAAAGTTATCTAAAATATACTAAAGATAAATCCAAACACAATAACCAATACTCAGTGACTCCCTGAAAAATAAATAATATATATGAAGTATGTTAATAGCTAATTTAAAATAGCAATGATGGCTTGAGTACTCATCCAGGACTTTCTGCACTTAAGAAACTTGAAACTGATCTCTGGTGGCCTCAGCCTGCAGCTGCCTGAAGCAAGATTTCAGTTCCCGGCCACTGATTGAGGTAGGGTCGCAGCAGTGAGAGCACTGAATCCCAGTCACTAGACCAGTGGTAAGTGACAAGGCCCTGGCCCTACAGCTTTGCAGAAAAAGAATTCCCACAAAGATGGAAAATAGTGAAACAAGTAAAGTATTTATTAGGAGAAAAAAAGTATAGTATGTGTGGATAGACACACGGGCAGGTTGAGAGAGAGAGTCGCGCCCTTGTGGCAGTTTAAATCACTTATATGGCGCATTTCTTCCCGGTTTCCTTTAGCCAATCATTTTAATTTGACTGGTTCAAAGTCTGTATTTGGCATATATCAGGATTTTCCCATGTGTGCATGCACATCTCTTAGCCAAGATGGATTCTATCGAAGAGGGCTATGGGTAGATTTAGCCACTTGACATCACTCCCCTTTTGACTTTCTCTGCATGTGTAGTTGGGGAGGTCTCCTGACTTCAAGAATGAGGAATATATGGTCTCTTATCGTCTATCTGGGCAGGACCCAGCCTCCTCTCTCAATTGTACTGTTATTCTTCTTTTTTTTTTGAATTTTTATTTTATTTTGTGTTATTTTTTTAACATCTTTATTGGAGTATAATTGCTTTACCATGGTGTGTTAGTTTCTGCTGTATAACAAAGTGAATCAGCTATACCTATACATATATCCCCATATCCCCTCCCTCTTGCGTCTCCCTCCCACCCTCCCTATCCCACCCCTCTAAGTGGTCACAAAGAACCAAGCTGATCTCCCTGTGCTATGTGGATGCTTCCCACTAGCTATCTATTTTACATTTGATAGTGTATATAGCATTGACATATATACACTGTCCTGTTATTCTTGTCTCGCAGTATCCGTCCACAGGGACGAACTCAAACCGTTTGCCCTAGGGGTCCATCTATCTCCTGACTCATAACCAAGGGACCCAGCAAATGGACACAAAACTTCTAGCGTGAGATATTCCCACAAATATAGTTTATAGCTCACAGCTAAATGTTAAATAGCCCATGAAGAAATCCACCTCATGGGAGCAGACACAACAGAAAATTTTACCTTTTTTTTCAAATTATCTTTTAATATTACCCTAAGAGACATTACAAACATATTTTCAAATAGTTACTAAGGTGCTTTGATTGCAGAGAATAAGCAATCAGGAGAGGTGGTATTTTTGTCCAGCAACAAAATATCCAAGAAGTGTGACAAGGAGCAGAGACATAGGTAAGTCAGAAGTAGTTGTGGCACAGAACTGCATAAAATGTCAGACTGAGTAGAGGTCAATGAAATAAGGAAGAAAACAAAGGGAAAGAAGGGAAGGAAAAAAGATGATGTTCAGTTACTTACTGCAAAGAGAAAACAAAAGGAAAATACAGATGTATTTTATTTGTGTTATGTCCTGAACAATTAATTTTGTTTTCAATTCTCATGTCTACTCCAGAATGTGTATGCTTTTTTGTTGTTGTTGTTTAAATTCAATCCAACCTAATTAAAAATTTCTGAAATGTTATATTAAGCATCTGTGGGGATCCACTTGGATTCCAGAATTGGTATAAAGATTATTATAAAATGAAAACATTTGAGCTGCAGAGGATGCAAAAAGAAATCTTATCTGAATTTCCTTATCTGACTAAAGCAGGGCTTCCTGAAAATAGAGATGCCATTAACCCTCCTCTGAAGGAGTTTCCAGCGAATTCAGCTGCCAGGAATACAGACTGCCCACTCTCACTAGCATCAAAAAAGCCCAATATAAACTTTCATACTTCCCCATTGATGCCTAAACCTTCCCCTCCTTTTGTTAAGTTTGGTACGTCAACTTTTATCTCTGGCTGTTCAGTGACTTACTTATCACTGAACAATTCCCACACATGCAAGTGTAAATAAACTTTGTCTCTCCTCTTGTTAATCTGTCAATTGTCACTTAATTTACAGGACCCAAGTTGGAAGAGGAAAAAACGTTTTGCCTTTCAACAGTTTTGTTGACTAGGACAGCATGGTTAGTACTCCCCGCTCACTCCGGAGATGAGACTGCAGCGGACATCTCGGAACCCCTGACCAAGCCGACAAAGGTAAACTGTTTTTCTTCTATTTTATAAATTTATTTATTTATTTATTTTTGGCTGCATTGGGTCTTTGTTGCTGCATGCGGGCTTTCTCTAGCTGCGGCGAGTGGGGGCTGTTCTTTGTTGTGGTGCGCAGGCTTCTCACTGCGGTGGCTTCTCTTGTTGAGGAGCACGGGGTTTAGGCACACGGGCTTCAGTAGTTGTGGCGCATGGGCTCAGTAGTTGTGGCTCATGGGCTCAGTAGTTGTGGCTCGCGGGCTCTAGAATGCAGGCTCAGTAGTTGTGGCACATGGGCTTAGTTGCTCCACAGCATGTGGGATCTTCCCGGACCAGGGATCAAGCCTGTGTCCTCTGCATTGGCAGGCAGAGTCTTAACTACTGTGCTACCAGGGAAGTCCCAGGTAAACTGTTTTTAATAGTCAGATTCCTGGATCTCTCCTCAGGGTCTTGTTGAGCAAGGGCAGTAAGAGCCTCTCCTTGTTTTCTCTAAAAGGGATTTTCAAAATTTAGATTTACAGAAAACTTTCAGTTAGAACTGGTTCTTTGGATATTGTGGCTCTTGATATATATCACCATATGTCCTGTTTGTCTCTGTCTTTTGTGCTGTTGAGGAGAATCATAGCGTGGAACACACGCATAGATCTTATTAGCCTGTGAAGGGTCTCAGAACAGGCCACGCCAAAACATGAAAAGCTGGATTAGAGTTGAAGACTTTGGAGGCCCAAAAGATGCAGGAAGAACTTTTTACCTCCCCTTCAACTGCCTGAAAGAATTTCAATAGGAGGCCTGGCTCAGAAAGAGTTATTGCCAGAGATAATTTTTATCTGAATGAACTATCTGTATGCCAGGGTAAGCATCTAATTACAAAACATGTGCTCTTTTCATTGTCCTGTGAATTAACCCTCCTCCCCTTTGAAGCCCCACAGCCCTATCCCATTCCTTAGCCCAGGATAGCATATAAGCATCAACTGCCTGATTGCCTTTGTGTCTCATATTTTTATGGGGCCCCATATACATGTATCTAATTATTTTTCTCCTGTTAATCTGTTTGATGTTAATCTGATTATTAGAGCAGCCAAAGAACCAAGAAGGTAGAGGAAACATTTTTCCTCCCCAGCACTTATTGTCTGAACCCACTTCACAGGCTGGTGAGTTTGTGGGTCACCAATAATACTGGATTTCTCCTTCTGCCTCAATTTTGTATTCTAAAAACTTGGTTTGGATCCAGAGAGAGTGTTCTCTTTGGTTTTCTACCTGCCTGGGGTGGGTTGTGTGGAGATTGTCACATCTGTGATTGGAGGTCAGGTTGGGGACCAATAATTTGTAGCCAGCTGGGCAGAATTGTGGGCAGCCTGGACACTCCATTTGCAGCTGTCATCTTACTGATCATTGCCAGCTCTCTGGGATTTCCTTTGAGTAAAAATAAAAGGTCTCAGCCCATAAGGACTCTTCTTTCACTCCTGTTGCCTTTGCTTACTGTCTATAGCAATGAGTGTCCTTGCCTTTTTCCCCTTGGCTATTTTGGGGTATGGGGGCTGCATTTTCAGTGCCATTTTGGGGAAAAGTATTATGTCCATGGTTAAGCCATAAAAACACTTATTGGCTGAGTCACATTTAAAACAAGTATACTCTCTGAAGCTATGCTAGAACACCAAGTTTGTTTGTAACGGCTCCTTTGAGAAAAGGTAAATCTCCCAAGCTGGCTTCACTAAGACCTTCCCTTCCTACTCCAGCCCCTCAACTCTCTATAATTATTGGAACTTTAGGTCCCCCTGCTACACCTCAGGGGCTTTCAAGGGACTCAGGGACCCTCAAAAGATGTTTTTTAAATGAGGTAATTGGAAACAGAATTTAGTCCTTTGCCTCCATGTCAGAACAAAAGAAAACCTTAAAAGTCTCCAAAAATATTGATGGAAAGCTTTAGCCCTCAAGTTAGGCAGGTAACATGTTCTATCCCCCAAAACACAATTCAGATAAAATTATAAAGTGGAGCAAAGATGAGAATTGACTCATATAGAAACTAATGACTTCTGTGTTGCTGTATTTATGCCTGACTCATTGTTAAAATTTTATAATGAAAGCCATAAAGATCTCTATTTGCACTTGTCTATCTGGATGTATATATGTTGTATATATGTGATCTTTTCCAATCTTCAAATGGTATTACCAAATTAATAAAGGAGCTCTATTCTAATTCACTTAGAGAAAAATAAGCACTTGTATAAATTAAATACTTCTAAAACTCTCAGAAATATACGAACCAATCCAATTGCTTTTCAAATTTATATGACTTGGATAAACCTTTGGTGAATAGGACTAGTTTAATATTGTTGGTTTAGTAAAACTGGTATGTCTTCAGAGTTGTTATCATTAACTACGATACAGACATAAATTTTTATTCAACCTGTGAAAGCAGCTCTTTTGCCCCTTTCCTGTTTGCCCATTTCTCTTCTCCTCTGACCTTAAAAGAACTTAATTATAGAAATGAGCTCACTAAGCAATTGAAACCAACTCCAAACTTATGCTCTCCTGAATGCACACCATGCCTTGTCTAACCTGTTGATTCTTTTCCTAGATAAAAAGAAGAACGAAGAATTAAGCAGTTAAAAATGACTAGCTCTCTACCCAAACAGCCCCCTTAGCAATCCTGCAGACAGATCATGTGGGCAAGATAACATCTGAAGAAAGAGTTAGCCAGTCTGCACTCAGTGGAGAATAATGCAGAGCCCAACCTCCTGCCTAGATGATTCACTGAGATTCTGCCCCCTCCCCCACATTTTTCCCTTTGAAAAAGCCATCACAGCTGAGCAGAATCTTCACAGTTGGTCTCTGGACACAAGTCCACCATCTCCCCAGATTGCCAGCTTTTCTGATTAAAGCACCTTTCCTTTCTACTGACACTTGCCTCTCAAATTATTGGTTTGTGAGCGGCGAGCAGCTGAACCTGGGCTTACTAGCTAAATAAGCTAATATTATATCTACTAGATTCTTAATTATAAAACTTACAGATTTGATTTTAATCAAATTGAGTCAGTGTTCTTAAAAACTCTATCTCAACAATAATTCTGTTTTATGATGTGTTTGCTTAAAAGTAGTTTCCAAAATCTTTTTGGTAACTTGAAACCTTAGGCTTATTCTAAGTTAAGTAATAGATATTCAATAAGTAGATTATTTCTAAACAGATAAAATGCTGAAACATTACTTACTAAACATACATTTAAATATATATATATATAATATATGTGTGTGTGTGTGTATGTGTAATTTGACTTCCTCTTATAGAAGGACTACAGCTATTTGGACTAGTTAATAAACATGTCCTTTCTATCACCTTGAAAAGTTGTACTAGAAAGAAGCATATGCCTCTAGAAATTGTGAAATACTGTATTCATAAAAATTTGCTAATCTACTACAGAAAGCTGGTGTATGAGGGGCAATTCATAATTATCTACTTCCTAGTTTTCTCTGTGAAATAAAGGCTACTAATGGTTAAAAATTATAATATATATAAAATTTTCATATGTATATATGAAACTACTCTAAACAATATGGATGAAGGGATAAAAAAACCAACTTTGTATGAAAAATGTATTAGGGTTCTCCAGAGAAAGAAAACTAATAGGCTATATATATATATCCACATATATATATATATATATATATATATATATATATACATGTGTATATATATATGTGATTTATTATATAGAATTGGCTTAGTCCATTATGGAGGCTGAGAAATCTCATGATATGCAATATGCAGGTTGCAGCCTCAAGAATACCAGTGGTGTAGTTCTGAGAACCAGGAGAGCCAATGATGTAAGTCCCAATAGAGCGCAGGAGAAGACTAATGTCTAGCTCAATAAATTAGAGTAAATTTGTCCTTATGCTGTCATTTTGTTCTATTCAGGCCCTCAGTGGGCTGGATAATGCCCAGTCACATTGGAGAAGGCAATCTGCTTTGGTCAGTTCACCAATTCAAGTGCTAATCTCATCCAGAAACAACCTCACAGACATAGCCAGAAATAATGTTTCATCAGGGTACCCCATATCCCAGTCAAGCTGACAAAATTAACCATCACAAAAATTTTTCGAGGAATGTAGGATGTCTTTTTCTTAGGAAAAAAAAGAGTAATTTTGTCCTAAAGTAGTAATTTAGAGGTTGATTAAAGGTTGTTACAAAATGAGAAAAAATAAAAACATAGAACAAAAAACCTGGATGGATATAGAAAGTTGTAAAGGGTCTGCAGTAAAGAAAATGAGGAGGGGGGGAAAGAGAGAGAGAGAGAGAGGATATCTTGTCTGTGTGATCAAGATAGGTAAGTTTAAATAGATTCATTATAGGTTTTAAAATGAGTTATCATAGCAATAGTGTACCAATGCAGAACTTGAGCTTGGGTTTCTCTCTCTTAAAAAGATAAAGTTTCTTGAATTAGTAGTCGGCTCTTAATAAGAGAGTAAATGGGTTTTGTTTGTTTGTTTTGGGTTTTTTTTTTTTTTTAATTTTTGAGTAATCTGTCTAGGGAAGAAAGATTCTATATCTTATCAGAATGATTTTCCTTATTTTATGTTGTCTTTATCGTGTCATCAATTGTGTAAGAGAAACAAATTTTCTGTTAAACAATTTAAGTGGGTTCGTTTGTTTTATAGTCATATTACCTCCTACATATACTTTTTACATCTTTTCTGTCACTTTGGTTGAATAGATAACTAAGAATTGTTTTATTGTGACCTGTGATCCTAGTTAATCAAGTGTTCAACTTTTGACATTTTTGACAACTTTTGATATTTTGCCTTCCCCAAAACAAATCCTAAATAAAATCTTGGTCTTGACCTGTGACATTTCCCAGAGGGCCCCTAAAAATCTCAAATAGTGTGTTCTTTCACCTTGTAAAAAGAGAGATATTTAAAAAATAATTAGGTTTGTTTGTTATGTTGACTGTCATGGAAAACATTGTCAAGGAAGAAGAGACACAACTTTCCCTAGGTTATATTTGGATGGGTACATTTTATCAATACTAGTATTTCAGGAATTATATAAAACTTCTAGAAAATTTTCAATGCCCTTGCTGTCCATAATAGATCCTTATATTGCTTTGTGTGATAGTAGAAAACAATGGTATAAAGTTATCATAAATAATTCCATTTATTATTTAAAATGTATATCATAGAAAATCAAATTTCCTCATAAACTGCATTATTTTAATGAGCTCTATTCAGATATTTAACCACAGCTATTTTAAGTGTTTTATCACCCACAGTTAGTTATTGTTTTAATATGATGCTTTCCTGAAAATTCTTGTAACCAGCTACAAGCCAGAAACCTTCATCTTCAATAAAAAGGACTGTCTCAGAGAACCATGGAAAGAACCATGACAGGTACTCTGAGGTATAAGCTTCAGATAGTGTTAACAACTTTGAAGTCATACCACTGGACTGAGCAAGAATTTCTAGAACTCTGGTGGAAAAGCTGATGGTTTTATGAAATTATTAACCCAAGATCAAGCAGAACAAGAACTAATTACATGAAATTAAATGAAGTAATAAATAATTACTATGTTTTCTGTGAACAATTTCAGAACATTGCTTGGTTCCTTAATGTTCTTTTTTCCAGGTTTAAGAAACACTTTGTTTCCTTTTCTCCTAAGTTATCTATAACTTACAAAAATTTAGTAGATTATAATTGTATAAACAGAAATGAAACATTTATCTTTTCTCCTTGCCTGATCACTCTAGAATTCAGAAACCCTCATTAAGTATTCTTACATGGCAATATAGATATTTGCATAAATTCAATGAGAATCTGTTCTTGTAATAGGACATAATTGGGAAAATGAATATTATCAAGGCTTTAAGTGGAATGTCATATTTGAGAATGATGTGCATAGAATCAGATGTGACTAGACAGTTTTAAGGTACTAAGATTAACTTTATGAGCCAATGCTTACAAAGCTCTCTTGGGAAAAACTGATCTGTTACTTAGCATAAAAGGGTTCCAGACTTGCAAGTAAGTGAAGAAGGTTACTTCCTAGAAGGCCCAGGAACCTTAGGACATTTGGGGGTAACTTGAGGAGGGAAGAAGCCATCCAAATCTCTAAGTATTGCAGGCAAAGTATGTGAGTTCTTGGCAAGGCTTCTAGAAGTCCAATCTAAGGCTCTCTATAAAAAGTTGCAGTAAAGCAAACTTAAACAGAAGCCTATGTGTTCAGTTACTATTCTTGCTGCACTTATGTAAATATTTAGGCCCAATTTAATAAGACTAGACTTAGTTTGTAAGCAAAAATCATCTTGCTTTGATTATCTTTGGACAAAATGGGAGTTATTGTAGAGAGAAATTTTATGTTTCAATGAAAATCTATAATCTACCATGTGGCTTATCAGATTCTGGTCCTGTTCACTGTCTTTGAGCTATTTTTCACCTTTGTAAATTGGATCCTGCTATCTTGAGCATTTTGTCAGTAATTAATTTGTCAATAATTAATATTTCCAATTTCTCTCCCACCCTCCTGACTTGGTGCCACTGAGAACTAAAAACTGACTGTCCAGATCTGTATTGAGATTCTAAGTTGTGTAGTATCTGTTCCTTTCCCAAAGCCCTGTAAGCTGATGCTGGACAACTTGACATAATTTCAAAGGACTTACAATAGTTTGAGTCAGTTGGGAACTTCACCTGAATCCCTGCATCTTTCTTTCTCTGCTCCTGAAAATAACCATGACGATGACACTGATGTCTATGCCATCACCAAGGGCACTGAAACTATAAACTGGGGAATCCACCAGATTGCCATTGCTGTCCTCTATGCATCATCTACAGACACTTTGAGCCTAATCTTCTTAACTCTGCACTCTGGACTCAGAAACTAGGTTTATCATCTGCTCCAACCATTGTTCTTTTTAAAAAATCTTTTTGTTTCCATAGAAATGCCCCTCATTTGATGCTTGATTACTTCTACTATATAGAAGCCTAACTTTGATTTGTGCCATGCTCCCACCTTCACCACTGCTTCCTTCTATAAGACACAGCCATTGAACTGGACCAATCTACCTATGGCAGGACTGGTCCATTGGGATATGGAGTAATGTCTTTAGATTTGTTCTTTTCTGCTTATTCATCCTTGTTTTAATCAATGCTGTTTCTCCTTTTGGTAGATTTCTTACCCCACAATTTCTACCTGGAATCTCTCTCCACACCAATCTATATAGAATTTTTTTTTTTTTTTTTAGCTATGCTGCACGGCTTGTGGGATCCTAGTTCCCCAACCAGGGATCGAACCCAGGGTCCTCAGCAGTGAAAGCATTGAGTCCTAACCACTAGACTGCCAGAGAATTCCCTAGATTTTTTTGTTTTTGTTTTTTCTGGTACGCGGGCCTCTCACTGTTGTGGCCTCTCCCGTTGTGGAGCACAGGCTCTGGACGCACAGGCTCAGTGGCCATGGCTCACGGGCCCAGCCGCTCCGAGGCATGTGCGATTTTCCCGGACCGGGGCACGAACCTGCGTCCCCTGCATCGGCAGGTGGACTCTCAACCACTGCGCCACCAGGGAAGCCCTTTTTTTTTTTTTTTAATGAAACTTCTAAGGAAGTTTCAAGTGGGGGAAATGTCAGGACCCATTTAGACTCTAGGAGTTGGTATAAGGATGACTGTAAAATGAAAACATTTGAGCTACAGAAGAGGCAGAAAAAAATCTTATCAGAACTTCCTTTATCTGACTAAAGCAGAGCTTCCTGAAAATTAGCTGCCATGAGTTTCCCTCAGAGGGAGTTTCCTGTGAATTTAGCTGTCCAGGAGACAGATTGCCCATTGTCATTGTCATTTAGAAAAAGCTCAGGAAAACCTTCCATACCTTCCCATGGAAGCCCTAAATTCTCCCTCTCCATTTTTGTTGATTTTGGTATACAAACCTTTATTTCTGGCTATTCAGTGAATTACTCATCACTGAGCAACTCCTGCATGAGAAGTGTAAATAAACTTTACTTATATTAATCTGTTTATTGTCAATTAATTTGCAAATCCCCAAACACTGGAACCAAGCAGGAAGAAGAAAAAGTTTGTTCTCCCAACCCACTCTTTCCCTCCTGTTGTGGGGAAAAACCTCCGTGTCTCTTTTACCATTCACACAAAACACTTGCAAGACTCCAACACCAGCTGGATATCCTACAATTTAACTCAATTCTGACACTAACTATCCAGAGACAGCAGATCCCACAGCCGCTGCTCAATCCCACAAGACTGCTCCCCTTCCCGTCCCATTTCAGACACCAGTCGCAAGCCCACTTTATGACCTGTCCTGAACAACAGGCTATAGATCAGAGGTTCCAATGACCCCACCCCCCACCTCGAGTTCAATTAGTTTTCTAGAGCAGCTCACAGAACTCAGAGAAATACTTACTTAGGTGTACCAGTTTATCAAAGGTTATGATAAAGGATACAGATGAATAGACAGGTGAAGGTATACATAGGACAAAGTCTGGGAGGTTCCTGAACACAGGAACTTCTGTCCGCATGGAGGTGGTTTTGTTCAACTTCCAGTGTAGTTGTGTTCACCAGCATGGAAGCACTCCAAACCCGTACTACTGAGATGTTATGGAGGCTTCCTCATGTGGGCTTAATCCATTATTAACTTAATTTCTAGCCCCTCTCCCCTTTCTGGAGGATAAGGGCTGAAAATTCCAAGCTTCTAATCAAGGTTTGGTCTTTCTGGTTACCAGCCCCAATCCATGAGCCACCCAAGACCCAGCCAGAGTCGCCTCATTAGAACAAAAAATGTTCCTAGTGCTCTTATCAGTTAGGAATTTACAAGGGTTTTAGGAGCCCTGTATCAGAAACCAGGGGTATATATATGAGTGTGTGTATGTGTGTGTTTATATATATATATGTATGTATGTATATGTATATATACATATATGTATATATGTATATACATATGTATGTATATGTATATATACATATATGTATATATGTATATACATATGTATGTATATGTATATATATCTGTATATATATTTATTATTATTTCACATCAACATATACTGCACTTTATACAAAAATTAATTTGAGTTGGAGCATAGCCTACATGTTAATAGTTAAACTATTAAACTTCTAGACATAGGAGAATATATTTGCAACTTTGAAATAGCCCCAAAACAAAAATACATACAAAAAACACTAACCAAAGACCAAATTCATAAATTAAAAATCCATGAAAATTTTAAAATTTTGTTCATCAAAAAGGCACCATAGGGACTTTCCTGTTGTTCAGTGGTTAAGAATCCACCTGCCAATGCAGGGGACATGGGTTTGATCCCTGGTCCGGGAAGATCCCACATGCTGCAGAGCAACTAAGCCTGTGCACCACAACTACTGAGTCTGCACTCTAGAGCCCATGCGCCACAACTACTGAGCCCCCATGCTGCAACTACTACAGCCCATGTGCCTAGAGCCCGTGCTCTGTAACAAGAGGAGCCACAGCAACAAGAAGCCCACGAACTGCAACAAGGAGTAGCCCCTGTTCGCCACAATTAGAAAAAGCCTGCACACAGCACCAAAGACCCAACACAGCCAAAAGACAATAAACAAAAAATCTTTACAATATTAAAAAAAAGGCACCATAAGTAAAAATTTGCAGAGTGCATAGAAAGAAAATAACATACCAATCTCACTTACGAATGTTATTGCAAATTTTCCAAATATTATCCAAAAGCACACTAAAAGGTTTATTATCATAACCAAGTACAGTTTATTTCTGTAATGCAAGATTGGTTCAGCATTATGAAGTCTATTAAAGTAATTCATCAGATTATTAGATATAAAGAGAAAATTCATATCATCTCAAAGGGTAAAAAGGAATTGGACAAAATTCAATAGCTACACTTGCTAAAAATATTGAGTAAAATAGAAATCAGTGGGTATATCTTTAACATGACAGCCACAAAGGCAAGGTTTCATATAATGCAAGGATGCTCATAGGCATCGTTACAATATAGCACTGTACCACGAGTATTAGCCAAAAAAGTTAAACAAGACACGGGTATTAAAGTTATAAACACTGGAATAGAGATGTAATACTCTCACTTTTTTTGTATATGCTAACTATGCCTAGACTATACCAGAGAATAAACTGCTCAACTACTATAATAAAATAATGTGATAAAATATTAGGGTACAAATTTAATACACAGCAATCAATTATCATCTTATGACAAAAAAATCATTATCAGTTAGAAGGTATAATGGAAGAAAAAGACATTAAAATAGACACACACACAGATTAAAAAAAAAAGGATAAAGCACCTAAAGCATATTTAACAAGACATACAGATAACTTCTATGAAGAAAATGTTAAAAAACAAAAAGCATGGGTACATATGAACAAATTGAAAGTTATAATATATTCTTATATAAGACCCTACTTCACGAAGACATCAATTCTCCCTTACTTAATTTTTAAATGTAATGTTACCACCTCCCCACCCCCCTGCCAAAAAAAAAAAAGAAAAACAAAACTTAAATTTGGGCAAGCTGAATCTAAAGTTCATATAAAAAAATTAAATATGTGAAAATAACCAGGAAAATCCTGCTGATGACAGTTAAAAAAGGATGTCACAGCCCATCTTCAATATGGCCTTCAGTGATCCTTCTACCTACACAGACTTAAGAAGTCCCCTCCCACATTGATTAGGGCTGACCTGTGTTATTAGCTGAATATATAGTATGAAGATGTGTGACATCCAAGAATATTTCACAAAAGGCTGCTACTTCCTCCTTGTCCTCTCTTGGATCATTATTTCTGGGGGAAGTCAGCTACCATGTTGTAGGAACACTCAAGCAGCCCAAGGGAGAAGTATGGGTGGTGAAGAACTGAGGCCAAATGGCAACAGTTGCATCAGCTTCCAACTCATTTGAGAGAAAATGTGAATACAGATCCTCCAGCCTCAGTCAAAGCTTAAGATGACTGCAGTATTGGCTGACACCTTGACTGAAACATCTTGAGAGACCTTGAGTTAACTAGGTTGCTCCAGAATTTCTGACCCACAGAAATTGTGTAAGATTAAAAAAAAAAAAAGTTTATTGTGTTAACTCAATGTTTTGGGGGTAATGTGCTATAAGACAATAGATAACTAGTTTAAAAAGGGTGGTAGCCCTACTATATATTCAAGTATTTTATCAATTCTCAATAATTAAAATGGTTTGTGACTTATGCAACATTTCATAAACAATATAACATCTACATGGTAAATCAATCAATCAGTCCTCTAAACAGTCAGAAAACAAATGATAGAACTTTTGGATTTAGCTCCAGTGTGTCTTGGAAGTTGTCACTCCCGTCTTCACAATCAGAAAAAAAAAAAAAAAAAAACTAAACAAACAACATTAATGACTATTCTTGGACCTAACAGAGAAATGAGGTTGCTGGGTAATTGCCACCCAGAAATCTGGTGAGACAGATAAATATAGAGAATCACAGCTAAGATCATCTTACATGAAGCATAAGTGGATGAAGCCATAAACTGGTAGGAAAACTTAAATAATAAGTTAGACAAATTGTTGGAGTCTGAATATAGACTTGCATGAGTGTGAAAAATTTCTGGGGTCACTGATTTATGAATACTCCCATCCTTTTGTGTGTTTTATTTCTGGAACTCCACTAGATTATCACAGAAAAGCCAAGAAATATTCCCTCAGGTCTCTGGCAGGGATACAGGAAAAAAGGCATTTTGAAATATACTCAGAACATTCTCCATAACAAAGTCCATCTCTTAAGGGGAAAAGACTACCAGAGCCTTATTTCATCTAGAGGGAAGGGCATTTACCCAACTCCGGTGCCTCTAGCCTTCCTGTCTCACATAAGGTGGGATGGGGTGGTGGTGGGCAGGGAGCTAAGAAATACTTGTGAAGGTAACAGCCCAGTGATATAAACCCAGTAAAAGACTGAGATGGAATGATAAGATTTTAGAATGCTTCCCCTCCCACACATTTAATGCCATATAGAGAGTGGATTAGAACTGAAACACCTACAAGGCCCAAATTCCATTTAAGGAAGAGTTCTTTGGAGAATCCAAAGACAGCAGGAAAGACAAAAACAGGGACACTAGAGGAATCTGAAGCTTCTGGAAACTATAGCCACAGCAAACATTAAATACAGCTCAACTCCTAGCCATGTTAACATAATACGTTAACACTAAAGGCCCATTTAGCTTAGTTCCTCTTATCCAGTACATCACGTCTGGTTTCAACAAAACATGAGACATGCAAAAAGGCAAGGAAAAATATTGTCTGGAGAAAAATAATAAGCGTCAGATATGACACAGATTGGAATTTAGAACAATTATGATTAATATGTTAAGGGTTCTAATGGAAAAAGTTGACAACATGCAAGAACAGATAGGTAACATAAACAAAGAAATGGAAATGCTAGTAAAAAATCAAAAGGAAATGCTAAAAATCAAATCAACTCAAAATGACTATAGACCTAAATGTAAAATGCAAAATGATAAAACTTCTAGAAAAAAACATAAGAGAAAATCAAGGTGACTTTAGGTTTGGCAATAGATTTTTAGTTACAACACCAAAAGCATGATTCATAAAAGTAAAAATTGGTAAATTGGACTTTGATGAAATTAAAACCTTCTGCTATGTAAAAGGTACTGTTAAGGGAAGGAAAAGAAGAGCCACAGACTGGGAAAAAATATCTCCAAAATACATACCTGATAAAGGGCTGTTATCCAAAATAAATGAGGAACTCTTAAAACTCAACAAAAAGAAAGCAAAATATACAATTTAAAAAATGGGCAAAAGATCTAAACAGACACTTCATCAAAGAATATATATCAATGGCAAATAAATGTATCAAAAGATATCACCTGTGATTAAGGAACTGCAAATTAAAATAACAGTGAGACACAACTACACATTACTAGAATGGCTAATACCTAAAAAATTTGACAATGCCAAATGCTGAAAAGATCTTGGAACAATACTTTCATTGCTTTTGGGAATGAAAAATGGTATATTTATTTTGGAATACAGTTTGACAGTTTTTGCAAAACCCTCACCATATCATTCAGTTCTCATTCTCCCAGATATATCTACCCAAATTATTTGAAAATTTATGTATACATAAAAACATGCATACAAATGTTTATTGCAGATTTATTCATAATCACTGTAAAACTGGATTTGACCAAGATGTTATTCAATAGGTGAATAGGTCCACAAACTATGGTAAATCCATACAGTGGAACATTACTCAGCAATAAGCTAGAAGTGAGCTATCAGACCATGAAAAAATGTGGATGGACCTAAAATACATGTTTTTAAGTGAAAAAAGCCAGTCTGAAAAAGCTATATACTATATAATTCCAATTATACAACGTTCTGGAAAATGCAAATCTACAGAGACAAAAAGATCAGTGGTTTCTAGGGGTTCTGAGAAAAAACATATTTAATAGGTGAGGTTCAAGGAATTTTTTACGTAGTGATAATATTCTGTATGATATTGTAATGTCAGATAAAAAATTATGTATTTGTCAAAACCCACCAAATTTAAAGCACAAAGGTCAACCTTAATGTATACAAATTAAAAAAGAAAACATTTAGGAGTTTGAGGAATCCCAGGAAGGAAGGCAGATTGATAAAGATTATTACAAGAGACAAAGAAGGACATTACATAATGATGAAGGGATCAATCCAAGAAGAAGAAATAACAATTGTAAATATTTATGCACCCAAACTAGCAGCACCTGAATACATAAGGCAAATGCTAACATCCATAAAAGGGGAAATCAACAGAAACATAATAATAGTAGGGAACTTTAACAACCAACTTTCACCAATGGACAGACCATCCAAAATGAAAATAAATAAGGAAACACAAGCTTTAAATGACACATTACACAAGATGAACTTAATTGATATTTATAGGACATTACATCCAAAAACAACAGAATACGCTTTCTTCTCAAGTGCTCATGGAACATTCTCCAGGATAGATCCTATATTGGGTACAAATCAAGCTTCAGTAAATTTAAGAAAATTGAAATCATATCAAGTATCTCTTCTAACAACAACACTATGAGACTAGATATCAATTACAGGAAAAAAAATATAAAAAGTACAAACACATGGAGGCTAAACAATACACTATTAAATAACCAAGAGATCACTGAAGAAATCAAAGAGGAAAGTAAAAAATACCTAGACACAAATGACAGTGAAAACACAACAACCCAAGACCTATGGGATGCAGCAACAGCAGTTCTGAAAGGGAAGTTTATAGCACTATAATCCTACTTCAAGAAACAAGAAAAGTCTCAAATAGACAACCTAAACTTACACCTAAAGCAATTAGAGAAAGAAGAACAAAAAAACCCCAAAGTTAGCAGAAGGAAAGAAATCATAAAGATCAGATCAGAAATAAATGAAAAAGAAATGAAGGAAACAATAGGAATGATCAATAAAACTAAAAGCTGGTTCTTTGAGAAGATAAACAAAATTGATAAACCATTAGCCAGACTCATCAAGAAAAAAAGAAGAGAACACTCAAATCAACAGAATTAGAAACAAAAAAAGGAGAAGTAACAACTGACACTGCAGAAATACAAAGGATCATGAGAGACTACCACAAGCAACTCTATGCCAATAAAATGGACAACCTAGAAGAAATGAACAAATTTTTAGAAAAGAACAACCTCCAGGACTGAACCAGGAAGAAATAGAAAATATGAACAGACTAATCACAAGCACTGAAACTGTGATTAAAAATCTTCCAACAAACAAAAGTTCAGGACCAGATGGCTTCATAGGTGAATTCTACCAAACATTTAGAGAAGAGCTAACACCTATCCTTCTCAAACTCTTCCAAAATATAGCAGAGGGAGGAACACTCCCAAACTCATTCTACGAGGCCACCATCACCCTGACACCAAAACCAGACAAAGGTGTCAGAAAAAAAAGAAAACTACAGGCCAATATCACTGATGAACATAGATGTAAAAATCCTCTACAAAATATAAGCAAACAAAATCCAAAAGCACATTAAAAGGATCCTACACCATGGACAAGTAGGGTTTATCCCAGGAATGCAAGGATTCTTCAATATACATAAATTAATCAGTGTGATACACCATATTAACAAACTGAAGGATAAAAACCATGTGGTAATCTCACTAGATGGAGAAAAAGCTTTCAACAAAACTCAACACAAATTTATGATAAAAACCCTTCTGAAAGTAGGCACAGAGGGAACTTACCTCAAAATAATAAAGGCCATATATGACAAACCCACAGCCAACATCGTTCTCAATGGTGAAAAACTAAAAGCATTTCCTCTAAGATCAGGAACAAGAAAAGGATATCCACTCTTACCACTATTATTCAACATAGTTTTGGAAGTTTTAGCCAGAACAATCAAAGAAAAAAAAAGAAATAAAAGAAATCCAAATCAGAAAAGAAGTAAAACAGTCCCTGTTTGCAGATGACATGATACTATGCATAAAGAATCCGAAAGATGCTACCAGAAAACTACCAGAGCTAATCAACGAATTTGGTAAAGTAGCAGGGTACAAAATTAATGCACAAAACTCTTGCATTCCTATACACTAACGATGAAAAATCTGAAAGAGAACTTAAGGAAACACTATTTGCCATTGCAACAAAAAGAATAAAATACCTACCTAAGGAGATAAAAGACCTGCATGTAGAAAACTATGACACTAATGAGAGAAATTAAAGACAATACAAACAGATGGAGAGATATACCATGTTTTTGGGTTGGAAGAATCAACATTGTGAAAATGACTCTACTACCCAAAGCAATCTAGAGATTCAATGCAATCTCTATCAAATTACCAATGGCATTTTTCACAGAAGTAGAACAAAAATTTCACCATTTGTACAGAAACACAAAAGACCCCGAATAGCCAAAGCAATTTTGAGAAAGAAAAACGGAGCTGGAGAAATCAGGCTCCCTGACTTCAGACTATACTAAAGAGATACAGTAATCAAGACAATATGGTACTGGCACAAAAACAGAGATATAGATCAATGGAACAGGATGGAAAGCCCAGAGATAAACCCATGCACTTATGGTCAACTAATCTATGACAAAGAAGGCAAGGATATGCAATGGAGAAAAGACAGCCTCTTCAATAAGTTGTGCTGAGAAAACTGGACAGCTACATGTAAAAGAATGAAATTAGAACACTCCCTAGCACCATACACAAAAATAAGCTCAAAATGAATTAGAGATCTAAATGTAAGGCCAGACACTATAAAGCTCTTAGAGGAAAACATAGGCAGAACACTCCATGACATAAATCACAGCAAGAT
Source organism: Lagenorhynchus albirostris (assembly GCF_949774975.1). Lineage (NCBI taxonomy): Eukaryota > Metazoa > Chordata > Mammalia > Artiodactyla > Delphinidae > Lagenorhynchus > Lagenorhynchus albirostris. Next base: position 45,728,562 of record NC_083099.1, on the reverse strand, counting down.
CTTTCTGACCCACCTCCTAGAGAAATGGAATAAAAACAAAAGTAAACAAATGGGACCTAATGAAACTTAAAAGCTTTTGCACAGCAAAGGAAACCATCAACAAGACGAAAAGGCAACCCTCAGAATGGGAGAAAATATTTGCAAATGAAGCAACTGACAAGGGATTAATCTCAAAAATATACAAACAGCTCATGCAGCTCAATATCAAAAAAACAAACAACCCAATCCAAAAATGGGCAGAAGACCTAAACAGTCATTTCAGGAAAGAAGATATACAGATTGCCAACAAACACTTGAAAGGATGTTCAACATCACTAATTATTGGAGAAATACAAATCAAAACCACAATGAGGTATAACCTCCCACCAGTCAGAATGGCCATCATCAAAAAATCTACAAACCATAAATGCTGGAGAGGGTGTGGAGAAAAGGGAACCCTCTTGCACTGTTGGTGGGAATGTAAATGAATACTGCCACTATGGAGAACAGTATGGAGGTTCCTTAAAAAACTAAAAATAGAACTACCATATGACCCAGCAATCCCACTACTGGGCATATACCCAGAGAAAACCATAATTCAGAAAGACACATGCACCCCAATGTTCACTGCAGCAATATTTACAATAGCCAGTCATGGAAGCAACCTAAATGCCCTAAATGACAGATGAATGGATAAAGAAGATACACTACATATATACAATGGATTATTACTCAGCCATAAAACGAAAGAAATTAGGTCATTTGTAGAGACATGGATGGACCTGGAGACCGTCATATAGAGTGAAGTTAAGTCAGAAAGAGAAAAACAAATACTGTATATTAACTCATATATGTGGAATCTAGAAAAATCATACAGATGAAACAGTTTGCAAGGCAGAAATAGAGACACACATGTAGAGAACAAACATATGGACATGAAAAGGGGAAAGCGGGGTGGGGGGTGGTGATGGTGGTGGGATGAGAGATTGCGATTGACATATATACACTAATATGTATAAAATAGATAACTAATAATAAACTACTGTATAAAAAATAAAATAAAGTTTAAAAAAAACTAACTAAAAGTAGAGCTACCATATGACCCAGCAAGCCCACTACTGATCATATAGCCTGAGAAAACTACAATTCAAAAAGAGTCATGTACCCCAATGTTCACTGCAGCACTATTTACCATAGTAAGGACACGGAAGCAACCTAAGTATCCACTGACAGATGAATGGATAAAGATGTGGCACATATATACAATGAAATATTACTCAGCCATAAAAAGACACGTAACTGAGTTATTTGTAGTGAAGTGGATGGACCTAAAGTCTCATACAGAGTGAAGTAAGTCAGAAAGAGTAAAACAAATACCATATGCTAACACATATATATGGAACCAAAAAGAAAAAAAAAATGGTTCTGAAGAACCTAGGGGCAGGAAAAGAATAAAGATGCAGATGTAGAGAATGAACTTGAGGACACTGGGAAGGGGGAGGGTAAGCTGGGATGAAGTGAGAGAGTAGCATTGACATATATACACTCCCAAATGTAAAATTGATAGCTAGTGGGAAGCAGCTGCATAGCACAGGGAGATCAGCTCGATGCTTTGTGACCACCTAGAGGGGTGGGATAGGGAGGGTGGGAGGGAGGCTCAAGAGGGAGGGTATATGGGGATATATGTATACATATAGCTGATTCACTTTGTTATACAGCAGAAACTAACACAACATTGTAAAGCAATTATACTCTAATAAATATGTTAAAAAAATAAAAAGAGAGAACCTATTACAAATATATGAAACAACCTCACTAAAGGAGATGGGCAGAAAATGTGCTGGCCTACATACTCTGGAGATGATCTGAATCTGTAAAACTAAAGGCATATGGGCTGCACAAAAAAGCACTACACGTTAGTTCTTATGCAGGTACCAGTTAATTTTGATACTTCTATACATATATTGGAATTGAATAATTGAGTGGATAGCAGATTGTGGAAGCCAGGTTATTCACCATTGGAGTGGGAATTTATAACTAATCAATGGGAGAGGGCTAGAATGATCCTTGTGGTAATGGATTAGAATTGGAGTTATCCATATGAACTCATGTTTAATTAATATGGACACAGATAGCTGCACACAGAAATTACATATGCACGCACGAGGTAATATATACACATATATTTTCTCCATTTATTGGCTGAAAAGGCCCAAAGGCAATAATAGCACCCAAGCATGAAGCACACATACTGCCCAGATCCTGGTTTCTAATATCATTCTACAATAAAAGGAACTAAGACTCTGAAGAAATGGCTGATTCTAGGGCTGGAGCTGTAAATATACAAAATGAGCCTAGAGAGGGCTTCCCTGGTGGTGCAGTGGTTGAGGGTCCGCCTGCCGATGAATGGGGCGCGGGTTCGTGCCCCGGTCCGGGAAGATCCCATGTGCCGCGGAGCGGCTGGGCCCGTGAGCCATGGCCGCTGGGCCTGCGCGTCCGGAGCCTGTGCTCCGCAACAGGAGAGGCCGCAGCAGTGGGAGGCCCACAAAACCGCAAAAGAAAAACAAAACAAAAATGAGCCTAGAGAACATTGTAGTGCTAGAAAGTGAGAAGTACTCAAACCAATCATTAATGGGGGTATGTCAAAAAGAACACACAGGAGCCAACTGAAAGAGCTCCCAATGGACAAAGCTTTTTTTAACAATAAAATATAAAAAATAATATTGAATTTTAACCTAAAGTACCAAAAAAAACATAGATTCCATACTGATAAAAAGAAGTGAAGGAATGTTTCAAGAGAGGATAACGAATGCATTTCTCATGAAAAATTCCAAGTAATTTATGTATACCCTCCTTGAGAAGGGGAAGCATAACTCTCCATGCTCAAGCTGGGGCTGAGCACAGTGTTTTTTCCCCAAAGACTACAGTAGGGAAAGGGGGTAGGATGGGAGAGTAATTTTACAGTAGAGAAACCGACAAACACTACCTTAGCTAGGTGATCAACGCCAACACCAACAGTGATAAATCATGTGACAGCATGTACTCTGACATGATGTGATGAAAATGGTATGTTACTTCTTAGGTAATAACTAAGGAAACCTGAAGAAAATATGGCCTTTAGTTAATAATAATATATCAATATTAGTTCATTAATTGTAATAAATGTGCCATACTAATGTGAGATATTAAAATGGAAAACTGGGTGCAAGATATTTGAGAACTCACTGTAATATCTTTTCAATTTTTCTGTAAATCTAAAACTGTTCCAAAAAATAAAGTCTATTTCTAAAAGTGAAAACCTGAAAAAAAATGTTGTCACATTGCATTCAGAGTCAATCTCCTGAATACATAAAAAGGATTCCTGGATATTTATTTAAAAAACAAAAAGACCAACAGTCCAATTTTTAAAAATAGGCAAAGGTTATGAACAGAAAAAGAAATACAAATTGGTCTCGAAAAAATGAAAAGATGCTCAACCTAATTCCTAGTAAGAAAAATTAATATTAACACTACAGTGAGATAGCATTTTTTTTTGTCCTATTTGGGGATAAAATCTAAATGTTTGGCAACATACTCTGTTAGCAGGGCTATGGGGAAATAAAGACTCATACATTGCTGGTGGAACTACACATTAAAAATCACTAAAGAGGGTAATTTGGTAACATCTATCAAAATTACAAAGGCATTTACATTTTTACTCAGTAATCTGACTTCTAAGAATTTATCCTATAGATATATTTGCAAATATTTTTCTGTCCAAGATTATTTACTGCAGCACTGGTTTTAATAAAAAGAAAAGTTTGGAAGCAACATGATTTTGCATTAGTAGAGTACTGGATAAATAAGTTATGGTTCATTGGGGCAACATTCATAAACATGGCTTCTTCAGCTATAAATGGGAATGAAATAAACATACATTTCCTAGTGTGGTTTTGAAGAATATGCCATTACATATGTCTTAATATATGTAAAGCACTTAAAACAATTAAAATAGTGCCTCGTGTATGCTAGTTGCCATAAAAACTATGACTACTATTATGAGTCTTCTGTAAAACAGAATTGAAGACATTCTCTGTAATTTGACATTGTGTGACCTCCAAGACATAATGTTAAGTTAAAACAAAGTATCTGTAAAACAGTGTGTGGCCATCATTAATGCATGAAGGGAAAAAAGAATATATATTAATTTGTACTTCTTGGTATTTACATAAAGAAAATCTAGAAGCAGGCACACACACATACACAAATGTGGTTATCTACAGGTAAGGGGAAGGAGACTTGTAGAAGCAAAGTGGGAGAATTTTTACTGTATAGCTTTTCATAATGCTTTGATTTTTTAAAACAACTACTTGAATGCATTACCTACTGAAAATATATTAAACTCAAAATATAAATGGTTATAAATAAATTATAATTTATATATACGTATAACCATTATATATATGTAAATACATATAAGGTAGATAGCAATAAAGGGTCAGACACCTGAAATGCTGTATCTGATTTAATATTTATATCTATCTAATTAGATAGGTTCTGTTTTCCCCAATATGCTGAAAAACTGAGATACAGAGAATTAAGAAACTTTTCTAATGTTACAAAAGTAGATTAGTGTTCAAGTCCAAATCTCTCTGACTTCAAAGTATATGTTCTTAACTAGCATCCTCTTCCACCGGTTTGAAAGGCACATGTATAACAACTCAGAATGACACATAGTGTAACAAAAAAATGCTCTGGGGAGCCAAGTGCAGATCCTAGTTTTGCTACCTCCCTGGGCTTCTCTTTTCTCATCATGATAGTGGAAGTTTTGGGGTAGCAGATCCCTAAGCCTCCTTCTACCCATAATATATTATAAACTCTGTCATCTCTTTAAAAATAAATTCCCTGGTACAAGTCTTCTGTAGAGAACATTAAACACTAACGTATTTTGGAATATATAATGTCATGGTTATGTTAAATATTATTAAATATTAAATTTAATATTATATATTTCTTAATTTTTAACTAATCAGATTCTCAATTGCCATTAAACAATTAAATTTTAATGCATATTTCTTAATTGACATGAAAATATTTTGTTATATTTCTTAAAATATTGATAATATTTCAAATTGAATTAATATATAACTTAAATTCTACTTAATATTAATTATAAATTATCTGGTATTATTAATTGCAACATCCTTGGTAGTTAATTCTAGTTACTTAGAATATTAAAGATTTCTGTGGACTATGAATTTATTCTGAAACACAGGCCAGTATTTCTCATTCAAGATGTAATTTTTAAAAATGTAGGTTCTGGGCTTCCCTGGTGGCACAGTGGTTAAGACTCTTCCTGCCAATGCAGGGGATGTGGGTTCAAACCCTGGTCAGGGAAGATCCCACATGCCGCGGAGTCACCAAGCCCATGCGCCACAACTACTGAGCCTGCGCTCTAGAGCCTGCGAGACACAACTACTGAGCCCACGTGCCACAACTACTGAACCCCGTGCGCCTAGAACCTGTGCTCCGCATCAAGAGAAGCCATCGCAATGAGAAGCCTGCACACCGCAAGGAAGAGTAGCCCCTGCTCACCGCCAACTAGAGAAAGCCTGCACGTAGCAACAAAGACCCAACTCAGCCATAGATAGAGAAATTGATTAATTAATTAATTTAAAAATAAATAAATAAACGGATTAATTAGTTAAATAAAAATGTATGTTCTGAGTTGTAACTTCGGAAGATTTTTGTCAGTAGGACTAGGGACAGGATTGAGGAATTTTTTTAACAGTGACTAATGTCTGTAGTCCTCAGAAGACTTTGAGAAACAGTGTCATAGAATGCCTCAAAGGAGGAAGCAAAATTCTCCCAAGCCCAACAAACAACTGATGTAATCTCACTTCAATATATAGGTTTATGATTGTGTCACATGACATTTTTGCTAATATTACGGTGTCACAACTAAAAACAAAGTATTAATATTGAACTAGACATTAATATTTATCAAACCAGTTCCCTGGAGCATGATTTTCCCTGGCCAGGCTAATATTTGTTTAAAGAAAAGCCTTGCTATTTTTCTTATATGAGAGGAACCTTTTTATTAAAAAAATGGTCATTTTTGTTTTGGTTGTTATTTTCAGGTGAAAGACAGATGAGGAATCATACTGGATTGAGTGCGATTTCTGAATTCAATAGTGTAATAAATCAGATAAAAGAGACAAAATAAAGATTTCCATTTCTCAGCAGAGATACATAAAACTGGGTATTTGAAACACCATAGTATATCATGTCAAATATAATCCACAAGGAATAGTGATCTCCATTCACATTTTCTCTCTTGTCTACTATTTGATGGAGCTAGTAGATAGTAAAATATGTCTAATAATGCCATCAACTACTGAGACATTAAAAAGAAAACTTTGTAAAATTGAAATATATGTAAACTCTCATGGCTGTCTGCTTTGTTGCTTTAAGATTTGAGCCTTAATCTTTCCCAAGGTTGCTGAGTATAATGTATACAACTACCGAGCCAGCGTGGCACAACTACTGAAGCCCGCATGCCTAGAACCCATGCTCTGCAACAAGAGAAGCCACCACAATGAGAAGCCCGCGTACTGCAACAAAGAGTAGCCCCCGCTCGTCGCAACTAGAGAAAGCCCATGAGCAGCAACGAAGACTCAACACAGCCAGAAATAAATAAATTTAAAAAAAAATGTGAGTTGAGACTTAGAGGTGGATTAAAGAGCAATCCTATGTATTATATAATGTTGGAAAAATTAACTTTATGATTAATTTTCAGTTTTTATTTAACTCCTATCAGTTGTAGATAACTCCTGGTATATAGTATTCTTGAAATAATAATAACGATAATGATAATAATAGTAATGATGATTTTAGTATTGTTTTAATACTATTTACAATAATATTATTATTATTACTACTGTACAACAAAAATAACAATTCAACAACACTAAGAATTTCAACCAAAACATGATTGAAAGCAATTTAAATCTTTAATGCAATTTCTGAAGAAAACACCAATGGAGGTTTTTTTTTTAATGTAGGGCAACACGACAGAAAATTCCTTCTTTTTTTCTTACCCTCATAAGCAGGACAGAGTCTCCTCAAAATTCTCTTTTCCTCTCAAAATAACCTCAAAAGAGCATTATCCCAATCCACCTTGTGTAGACTCTTATTTCTCTAGCCGCTTTCCCCTTTCTCTATCCGACTATGGTGATGATGGTTACGATTTTCTCCCACCATTACCTCTAGTACAAGTCCAGCTATTACTCTGATGCAGACATGCCTGGAGTTAATCAAGTAGAGATGCAACTCCCCAGCTCCCTCCAGGGCAGTCCTTTGTGTGGTGGGGCAAGTTAACAGGAGTTCCTTGTGGTAAAGAAAAGAAATGATAGAAAAGCCTGAATAGATAAAAGCAAAATTCTCCTTTGTGACCATGGGAAGGAATAAAGCATTGAGTACACATGTACAAGACTTATTCTCTGTCTTCTTTTCACCAAGTCAAATCTCTGCAGTATTCCTTACAGAGGAATAAAATGTCAGTCAGTGACAGTGATCATTTGTATCCCTAGTCCAACACCAACTCTTTTAATCTTTTTCTATGTGTAGGGTAGGATTCCTTTCTGATAACCGAGGGATGATGTGTGACTTTCCTTGGCTGTGTGTATCCATCACGAACTCTTCTGGCTAATCTAATCAATTCCCAGGAAGCAAGCACTTGGTGGTTAGTATTCAATAACTGTCAGTCACTAGTGCTACGTTCCCGGCTAGAAGAGGAAGATGGAATATTTGCTACATCCTGTCCTTCATGTGTGAGTTCAACCACAAGATGTCCCTTAGTGCCTTAGATGAAGTCAACTCCTAAATGTCCAGGCAGACATAAGATTCTGAATTAGTTTTATCTATCCATTCTGCGATCTGCAAAATACCAGAGAACAGCAATCATTTGTGTGACTGACCTTAACACGATCTCTGATCTCAACACTAGACTGCCTTCCAGGTGATGTTTTGTAAACTGGAGTTGTGGAAAAAAAAGAAAAATAGTCACTTAACTGAAACGTGTCCAGCATATTTTTTAATAATGTTGACTAAAAAAGAAAATATGAGTACACTGCATGTATTAAGTGTAAAATTGTTTAGTGGATGTTTTCTTTCAATTGTTTGTGCATATATATATAATGATTGTCTGTGCACAATGGATCCCAACATAAAATGTATTTCTTATGTGGGTCATAACCTAAAAAGTATGAAAGGGTGTAAGGGGTCTTATGATTGGGTTTGAATGATTCATATTTCCCACTTCAATAGGAATGGTCTATAACGAAAAAGCTATGACAAAATTTTTCACTTCTGTTTCCCTTGGTCTATTCAGATTTATCTTTTCTGAGCTTCAATGGTTGACTGCACTCTCTCTCTCTTTCTCTCTCCCTGCCTTTCTCCCTCTCCGTCTCTTCCTCTCTCTTTTTCTATAGACTTTATTATTTAGAACAGTTTTAGGTTCACTGCAAAATTGACTGGAAAATACAGAGAGTTCCTTTATAGCCCTCTTCCATACATGCAGAACCTCTCTCACTGTCAACACCCCCCACCATAGTGAAGTATTTGTTTCAATCAATGAACCTATATTGACACATCATTATCACCCAAAATCCATAATTACATTAGAATATACTCTTGGAGTTGTACATTTTATGGGTTTTGACAAATGTATAATGACATGTATCCACCATTATATTATCATAAAGATTAGTTTCACTGACATAAAAATGCCCTCTACTCTACTTATTCATCCTTTCCTCCCCTCCACCCCTGGCAATCACTAATATTTTTACCATCTCCATAGTTGTGCCTTTTCCAGAATGTCATTCAGTTGGAATAACAGAGTGTGTGCCTGTTCAGGTTGACTTCTTTCACTTAGTAATATGCATTTAAGGTTCCTAAAAGTTTTTTCATGGCTTGACGCACTGTGGTACAAGTAGACAATGAACTATTTTGTCCATTCATCTACTGAAGGACATCTTGGTTGCTTCCATGTTTTGGAAATTATGAATCATGCCACTATAAACATCTGTGTACAGGTTTTTGTGTGGACATAAGTTTTCAACTCATTCAACTCCTTGGTAAATACCAAGGAATATGATTGCTGGATCATTTGGTAGGTGTATGTTTATTTCGTAAGAAACTTCAGGGGCTTCCCTGGTGGCGCAGTGGTTAAGAATCCACCTGCCAATGCAGGGGACATGGGTTCGAGCCCTGGTCCAGGAATATCCCACGCGCCGCGGAGTAACTAAGCCCGTGTGCCACACCTACTGAAGTCCGCGTGCCTAGAGCCCATGCTCCGTAACAAGAGAAGCCACTGCAATGAGAAGCTCGCGCACTGCAACAAAGAGTAGCCCCTGCTTGCCGCAACTAGAGAAAAAGCCTGCGCGCAGCAACAAAGACCCAACACAGCCAAAAATAAATAAATTTATAAAAAAAAAAAAAAGAAACTGCCAAACTCTCTTCCAAAATGGCTGTACTATTTTGCATTCTCACAAGCAACGAATGAGAGTTTCTGTTGCTCACAACCTCAACAGCAATTGGTGTTGTCAGTGTCCCAGGTTTTGGCCATTCTAATAGGTGTGTAGTGATATCTCATTTTAACTTGCATTTCCCTGATGGCACATGATGTGGACCATCTTTTCATATGCTTATCTGCCATATGTTTATCTTCTTTAGTGAAGTGTCTGTTTAGGTCTTTTGCCCACTTAAAAAAATTGGTTGTTCATTTTCTTATTGTTGAATTTTTAAGACTTCTTTGTATATTTCAGATAACAGTCCATTAGCAGATATGTGTTTTGTAAATGTTTTTTCCCAGTCTGTGAGCTGCCTTCTCATACTCTTGATAGATGTCTCTTTTGGTTCCCAGCAAAAATCAGTTTCTCCAAAAGTAAGGTTTCCAGAAACTACTAAAGTTGCTGAAGTAGCCTAAGGGATTTTTTTTCTTTTTCTTTTTTAAAAAAATTGTGACTATAAGTTGTTCAGCATTGGTGTCATTGATGTCCACCAAATGTGTGTAATTCTTCCAGCTGTGCTCTAACCATCTGTACCCACACTTGCCAGGTCCCTTACATGGACAGGCCACTGTAGAAGGCAGTCCTTTCATGCTGAATACATATATGAACATTTTCCCTCTTTCTGTTGACATCTGGTTATGAATTCAACATATATATACTTCAGGTACTCATCACTCTGTTGAGTGATCTTTTTAAGTTCAGAGTCTGTAAGCCTTTTCAATTCTGTTCTTTTGATCACTGAACTCCCAGTGACAGAAAATAAGCAGTAAAAATGGGCAGTGAGAAATACAGATATGAAAATTTTATTTCTTAAAAAAGAGGCTTGGGAATTCTCTATGAATTTAATTATCTATATTTATTATAACTTAACCTACAGGGAGAAATTTGAATACATTATCTCATCTGTTCTCAAATTATTCTAGTATATTAAAGGTTTAAACAATATACCTAAGCTATTTGTTATATTATTTCTCCATTTTAAAATAATTGATAAAATTATCTTGCGTATGTATGTTTTAAAATTGTCACCTTAAAAGTCTTTTAACAGTAGGCATGGAACAAACATAAAATACATGGTGTATTATAAACTAAAGAGGTACTTTTCAGTTTTTCTTTGATAATTTTTGTCACTTATTGGATACTTTTAATTATTTTGGCCAATAGGTTTTATTTTGTAAATGAAATAATCATGTTCACAATGAATTAACTAATTTCTAGTAAAAAAATTTATTCCAAGTAAAGTTATTACAATCATTGTAACTGACTTGGTCATGTGCAATCTGCATTCAATCATATTTTAACCTATAATGCTAATAATTTTTTTTTATAAATTATAATGAACAGTGTTTTGAGCACATTTAAACATAATGACAAGTTATGTCAAGTGAGTTTAGAAAAGATAATGGTATGTCATGATAATAGTATTTCAGGATAACATTAACATATTTAACCTTTGGTGATAATTTAATAAGAATATATTATGACAAAAATAAAATTCACTAATAAACACTATAGCCATTGAATGTTTATATGCAATATTTTAAATAACGTGTCTACAACTAGTAATAAAGAGGAAATAATAAAACTAGAACACATTTTATTTCTCAGATGTGTTTTCTACTACAGTTGTTTAAAATAATAACGAAAAAGGATCCAAAGATACAGAAGTATACTGAAACTGTTTTTATTTCCCATAAAACTTGTATTATTTAATTGTGATCAGGGAAAGTAAATCCCAGCCTTGAATTATGTTATCTTGACTAAATCTCTTCCACATTTTGGTTTAGCCCAATTTAACTATTTAGCTGTTAGGAAATAAAAGCTCCAGTTCACTTTATATATTCTTAAGAAATAAAGTTTACTATTTGTACCACAGAAACAACAACTTGTACCCAAGTAAACTTGTGGTAAACAAGTTTCTTACTTGTTTACCACAGACACAACAAAGAAGAGATTTACCATACTGCACAAGGAACAAGACAAGTTCCATATGTATAGTATAGTTAAGTGTAGTTTCTATTAATCGCACACTGAAATGTTACTTTGGAGGGTCATATCTTAAACCAGCATGTAGAATATTTCAATGTACCTTGTAAAACTTATCTCTCAGATTTTAATTCCTTACCTAGTAATTGATTTTATAAGTCACACAGTGATAGGGGCCATTAAATCGGCCAAGAGGAAAGGAGAAATTAAAAAAACAAAAGCATCTATTTAGAAACTCTTACATGGTGATTACCTTCCTTTTTTCAAATTAAACATAATGACAATGCCATTAGTAAGATATCTACATTTTTTGGTACAATATCAGAGTTACAATGCTAAGACCGACCTGAGCATATCAAGAATTATGTGGAATTTTGATGCTTTTTTCATAATTTCAGCTGAATTAAATGAACTTTTGTTAAAACATATTAGATCTTTCAATTACCACTAGAGTGCTCTTGACATCAAAAAACTGATCATGGATGGGCTGAACCACAGGAAGAGGAGATTCTATTATACATAATTAACCAATTTGAGACAAGGAAGATGATTTGCTATAAATGCTAAAAGCGATTAGGAAATTTATGAATAGTGCTCAATAATGGAATGCTCTTTTAAAAAATATGAATATGATTTCACGGTAGTTGATAAAATAATAAATAATAGGCTACAAAACTTATTACAAAAAGAAGCCTCAAAATAAATAACTGATCTTAAGAAAACACTACAAAAAGACAATAAATTAGAGAATGGGAATAAAAGATAAAAAGACTACTTTGTGCAGTAGAGACTATGTGTTCTTTACACATTTATAAAGTGATTCCCTAACTCTACAAACATTAATCAAGGAAAAGCAAAGGGTACTGTGGATACAAATATTTAGGCTACGCACTGTGTTATCACAGAGAATAAAAAGAACCAAGTAAAATTTTTCTCCTTAAATGTTCCCTTCTTTATAATACTTAAGAAAATTAGAAATTTTGCATAAGAATTGGATATTGCTAATTTCTCATTTTACAGATAAAGAAATGGAGATCCTGAGAAGGTGATTATTTTCAGAATGATGGGGCATTGTGGTTAAGAAGGTAGATTCTATAGTCAAACAACCTGGTTTTAAATCCAAGATCCTTAGTTTATGAGCTGAGAAACTATTGATAGATTTCTTTAAATTTCTTTAAGTTTATTTCCTCATCTGTAAAATGATAGGCAATAATAGTATTTTTCACATTGGGAATGTGAAATCAAATAAAATTATTAAGGCAAAATATTCAATACTTAGTACAATGTCTTGCCAGTTTTAACCGTTTAGCAAATGTTAGCTATGGTAGTAGTAACAGTAATTAATATTAGGATTAATATTATTTTGATTTCTCACTATTGTTATCACTATAAGAACAAGAGTCAGGTTCGCCTAATGCCAAAGCCATTAAATTGGTAACTCGGTTTTAACTTTGTAATTAGTCTCAGTGGATACTTCCCATGATTAAAAAATCTATGGTCCCTGAAGAAAACATCTCAGTTTCTAGGACTGCCCTGGTGGTCTAGTGGTTAAGACTCTGCACTTTCACTGCCAAGGGTCAGGGTTTGATCCCTGCTTGGGGAAAAAAGAGCCTACAAGCTGCGCGGCAAGGCAAAAACAAAATTAAAAAATTGATTTTTGACAGACGTGTCCCACACAATGTAATCTTTTACCTTAAAACTGTTAGAGGGACTTCCCTGGTGGAGCAGTGGTTAAGAATCTGCCTGCCAATGCCGGTGACACAGGTTCGAGCCCTGGTCCAGGAAGATTCCACATGTGGTGGAGCAACTCAGCCCATGCAGCACAAACTACTGAGCCTGCGCTCCAGAGCCCACAAGCCACAACTCCTGAGCCCGTATGCTACAACTACTGAAGCCCACATGCCTAGAGCCCATGCTCTGCAACAAGAGAAGCCACTGTAATGAGAAGGTCATGCGCAGCAATGAAGACCCAACACAACCAAAAAAAACAAAAAAACAAAAAAACTGTTAGAGACAGTGTTATTGTCCTCCAGTGGGTGTGGAGCCAACAGAGCAACCGAGCCAAAGCACAAAAGAAGGAAGAGTTTGTTTATTTATTTACTTTTGGCCCCATCATGTGGTTTGCCAGATCTTAGTTCCCTGACCAGGGATCCAACTCCGGGCCCCCAGCAGTTGAAAACCTGGAATCCTAACCACTGGACCACCAGCGAATTCCCAGGAGGACTTATTACTTGCAGTAAGTTAAGGAGGACACTGGGGATCTTTCCCAATACAGTGTCTCCCCAACAGCAAAATTGGCCAAGTTATTGTTTGGAGGGGGCCTTGAGGCATGTGGTATCTTATTTCCCCCAATGAGGGATGGAACCCATGCTCCCTGCAGTGGAAGCTCAGAGTCTTAACTACTGGACCACCAGGGAAGTCCAAGGGGATATTTTAAGCTAAAAGTTCATGCCTATTCATGAAGGGGCTTGGGCTTTCAGTGGAGTCCAAACTTTAGTTGATTGAAGTCAGGAGGGTCAGAAAGGTCATCATCAACATCCCTTAGGTTCCAGTTGATCTGGTGGTGGAATGCTTCAGGCTAATCTTTACTATTGAAACATAACTGGGAGTCATTACAACTATATTATCTTTGCTATTGTTATTTCTCTTGCCTGATAGCAGGCTATGTTTCTGCTTTCCTTTATTCCCTTAAGATCTTTAATTCCTGAGACCTCTACAAGGGCAAGCATTGTGACCAGGCTTAGATCACAAAATGGCTAAGGCAAAAATGGTTTCTCATATGTCAAGAAAGCCATTCCTGGTCTTGCCTGGTGGTACAGTGGTTAAGAATCTGCCTGCCAATGCAGGGGACACGGGTTCAAGCCCTGGTCCAGGAAGATTCCACATGCCGTGGAGCAAACAAGCCCGTGCACCACAACTACTGAGCCTGTGAGGCACAACTACTGAAGCCCATGCACCTAGAGCCTGTGCTCCACAACAAGAGAAGCCACCACAATGAGAAGCCCACGCCCGCACTGAAGAGTAGGCCCCACTTGCTGCAACTAGAGAAAGCCCACATGTAGCAACGAAGACCCAACACAGCCAAAAATAAATAAATTAGTTTTTAAAAAATCTATGGTCCTTTCATATGTTAACAAAATCACTAAATATTTCTTTTTATTCTTCTCTGATTCTGATAAATTGGTTATTTCAAGGGTTTATATTTTAACAATTGTGGCCTCTATCTGAAATGTTGATGCAGTCAGCACTTAGTCAAAAGAAATATGCCTAATTTTTTTCAACGGATTAAGTTGTTGAAATTAAGTAACTTATGCCATAATAACACCATCCAGGAGGATCCATGGAGCTTTTCTTCAAGCAAGGTCAAATGTACTTTATTACATTTATATAAGCTTCAACTATATATTTTTTCTTAAAGAAATGAATAAGTCTAACACAGAGAGATGGTAGGTAGATAAATATATAGGTAGATAGGGATGGATGGATGGGTAGATGGATAGATGGACAGACAAGCAGATACTAGATGGATGGATAAAGAGGTATAGAAGGTCACCATCCAAATTATGACTTATCCATGTTTACAAGGACAAAGTCACAAGTGCTAATGAAGCCACCATACCTTCACTATTGCCACTAAGGGATTTTACACACATATATATATATATATATATATATATATGTATATATATTCTAAGGAATATTTTTTTGAAGGAACCATTATTGTAAACAGTGAGATGTGGGAAGAATTTACTTTAAAATAGATAATAAAATGGATAATTTTGAATTATGAGCATAAAGAAGTTAAATTGTTAGACAATTATTATTGTGCTATTATTGAGCATTTATAATGCTATATAAATAGCATTATAAATAGCATATTATTATGCTATTTATGAGCATAAAGAAGTTAAATTGTTAGACAAAAATAAAAAATAAATCCTAATTTCTAAGAAGACTAGATTCTGTGTTCACAGTCTTTTGTTTCACATATTTAAATTTAAATTAGACATATTTACTACCAAAATTTGGTACTTCTAAATTCTGTATTTTTTTTCTTTTTTTTGCGGTACACGGGCCTCTCACTGTTGTGGCCTCTCCCGTTGCGGAGCACAGGCTCCGGACGCTCAGGCTCAGCGGCCATGGCTCATGGGCCCAGCCACTCCGCGGCATGTGGGATCCTCCCGGACCGGGGCACGAACCCGCGCCCCCTGCATCGGCAGGCAGACTCTCAACCATGGAGCCACCAGGGAAGCCCTAATTTCTGGATTTTTAAAACAGAATGTTAAGATTCATATATCATTTATATGGAAAATAATATTTGAAATTTATAACAATTATACAAATGCCTTTTAAGTGTATACTTTGTAACATTATATATGCAATATGCTATTAATATTTATAGAATTTAATAATGATTGATATTTAATCCAAAGGTTCATTTATGATATTCAATAAGGAAGTTACATTTATAGACAGTAAAAGTTATACTGGTTTCTGAATCTCTCAGGAATAAATTTATATATGTTTTTTAGTTAACAATTTTTATTGGTACCTGAAAAATTTGCTTATACATACATACACATATGTCTCTATATATGTGTATATATATATATATATATATGTATATGTGTATGTGTGTATATGCTCGTGTGTGTTTGTATATACCTCCATTAATTTTAATGGGAAAAAATATGAGGCATTCCATCTAATTGCAACAGACACAAATAATTTTTCAGTTAGAAAAATATATCAGTTGAACAGTGAAAACATATTTACCTAAGTAATAAACAACAGTTTGGAAATAAATAATATAGTTTGTATATAAAATACAATTTACTGAGGAAGAAGAAAAGATTTTATAGGGGGTAGTTGCTGGTGAAGAAGGGGTGTGAAGGACTCATCTTTAGAAGGTGATGGAGAGTCAGGTGATCAGCCTCTGGTTGACATTTATTCTCACAATCAGACATAATTGATAATAATAGAAATAAAAATGACATTACTGGTTCCTTATACACTTTTGTTAGTGAAAAATTTACTCAGAGTTAAATTTTCAGCTCTCAGCTTCCTGCTAATAGACGCTATAGAAAGGCAATGGAAAATATAATTCTAAATAATCACAAAGGTAAACATCTGTCAGGCATGTAAATGCCACATTCACCAGCATTACAGAAACTGTATATCAACAATATGCTGGCTATACATTTTGTTTCATTTCCACTATTGTGTTGGGAAGAACAGAATAAGCCTGATTGTGAATTCAATGTAAATTTTTCCCAAGTAAAGATTATGAAGAAGAAAAGAAAAGACAGAAAAAACTACTGAAACAAAACAAAATATTCATAGCTCCAGAGAGTTCTTGATTCAGTATAGATGGCTCTTGGGGATTGGTTCACCCAGTGTTTTGCAGTAATAGTTTGACACGTTCTAAGCAGACTGGTACACATTTAAAAATTTTTTCATATTGTTATTATACCAGTATTGACAGACAGAAGAAAGAAATTTAAATAAGTGGTAGTTTAGTATAAAGAATATACGGCATGCGTAGTAATGACACTAAAAGACAAAGGAGGTTTTTGCTCTTTGACATCCTTTGTCTGACCTTAGCAGTATGCATAATGAGATGGTTAGCTAGGGGAATAATAAAAGGTCTGGAAGAGATAAAGAATCTGCTCCAGGAATAAAACTCACTTTACCTAAGCAATTTCTTCAACTGGCCAGTATAGGAAAAAAGATGGATGATGCATAAAACAAAAAAGAATTAAGTAACTTATCCAAGGTTATATAGCTAATGGATAGTAAATCTGAAATCTGAATCCAAGTCTCCCTTCAATAAGTTTTCTCCTTCAGAAAAAAAATGACTGTGGTATATGCTTATGCTTCTTGAACCTATGAAATTGTTTGGACACATGCATGCACACCACACATACACCTCAACTGAACAGTGAAAACATATTAGCATAAGTAATAAAAATAGTTTGTAAATAAACATAAATTTTCATCCTACTGTTAAATATTCCTGAGACTTAGAAATATTAATTAGCTTCCCCAATGTCACTAAATTAATAAGTAGCAGACACATTTGAATACAGCTATTTCTAATTCCAAAGCCAATGGCTCATATCTTCCCATCTTTCTTCAGACCACAAAATAATATAAACAATTGGTGAGCTTATAATATTAAATCATATTCCTTTATTCTAAGCAACCATTTTAATATATAAAACTGGAGGCCAGAAGAGTTGCTTTGTTATTCTAAATTTTGTTGAAGTGTGCTTTGCTACTAGTTAGAGTGTCCTTGAAGAGTACAGAGAATTTGACAAGAAAGCAAGCTGAAAGTTAGAAGGAGAGAGGTTATTAAATGTATAGAGAATAGCCTCATTCTGCTTCCCTCTATTGAGATTCCTTTTCTTATCTCAGTGAAAGCATTAACAATGCTTTCCCTTTCTCTATTTATATAATAAAGTTAAAGTATGTTTAGCTTCTAGATGTTTCCCTTCCTCTATTTATATAATAAAGTATGACACTATAGAAAAGTTAGAGTTCAGAGTTTATAACTTACTGCTAAATCACTTAAATTATTTCTTCTGTGTATAACACCAAAATCTATGGAAGTTTACTATTTTCATATCTATTCTTTTCCTCCTCATTAAGAGAATTCTAAAACTAAATACCTTTGAGATGTTTTTCAATCAATTTTCTCAACTGAAAAAAGGAATATAAGATCATCTACTTCCATTTATAATTTTAATGAGCGATTGTTGGGAAAAGGTCAAACATTATCTAAATTTATTTCCATATGTTTCAAAAGCAAACTCATAAAGGTATACCAATAGATATTGTACAAACTTCTTAAGAGCCAATTAATTTGCTTCATAACAAAGAAAGAGAGCAAGAGAGAAAGTATTTAGCCTAGTGACTTTTTGTACAAAAATTTATCCTCAGGAAGTAATCAGAGAAATTCACAAGAATTTCTAATGATATTTATCACAGTTATATATAATAGTAACAACAGGAAATTTAGAAATAGCATAAATAATTCAAAATAAGGAAATAACAAGTTATTGTACATTCATAGAAAGATATACTGATTATGAATGATGTTAAACAAAATAGTACATGTAGTATGAACTACATTTTGTGTATAAATAATAAAATAATGGCAGAAGTTACAAGAGTAAGAAAAAACATTAAAGAACAGGACTAGTAAATATATTTGAGATGACAGTCTTTAAAATAAAGTAAGACACAATATATGTAAAAGTTCAGCAATTATAATTAGGGAAAAATGAGAAGATTAAATAAAATTAAGAAATAGACATAGGATCATGAGATATATAAAGGAAACTTTTAAATTATAAAAATATACAATTCTGCTAGTAATTTTGACAATTCAGAGGCTACTTAAACTTTTCATGGTGTAGAATGCATGGAAACAAACTCAATCCATTACCAAATATTACAAATGCAGTATAAAAAAGAAACTTATTTATGACTGATTAAAACAGATTTTAAAAAAGAGCAAATAGAAAGCTATCAAATGAATTATACAATTCTTTAAAGAGTCATCAATCTGACCACATGAGACTTAATCACAGAATTCATGAATGGTTTTAAAATTAGAAAAAAAACAAAAGAACCTCTTAAACATAACAATGTCATCATCTCAATGCTGACTAAGGATTTGATAAATTCAATACTCATTCCAACAATAATGTTTGAAAATGGTGATTATCAGAGGTTATATAATTATATAACTAGAAAATAAAATTGTACTTTGTTTATAAAGTTTACTAAAGAGCCTAGATTTAAAATAAATGTAAAAATATTAAACTGTCTTTTTGCATTTTATTTATGGATTATAAAATGGGGTGATCATTCATGCTAAACAAAATAACATACTATAGATAATCATAATAAAAATCCTTGTGTAGTTATTTTAGGTTGCTTTTGGCTGCATATATTTGGAAACCCAACTCAAATGGGCTTAACCAAAAAGGAAATGTATTAGCACACTTAACCAGGTGTACAAATGAGAACAAATTTTGAATCAGTTGATTCAGCCCAGAGTGAGTTCACCAAGGATCCAGTTAGTTTCTGACTCTCTACTCTGCCTCCTCAGTGTTGATTTTATCTTCCCTTAATCTTCATGGTAATTGCAAGCTTTGAAAATTCAGTGATTAAACACACTGACAAAATACTTTGTGTACATAAAAGAAAGTTAGAATCTTGGTTCAGTCAGGTAGCATTTGGTACAACTGTTTATTGCTGGGCACTTTCTTAGGCATTGCAAGAATGTTTAGCACTCCTGAACTCCTCCACTGACCAAATGAAAATAGCACCCCCACCGTAACTGTGATTACTAAAATACCTATTTCTCCTACATATTTCTAAAATGATGGATAAAATACCACTCTTTTGACACACTGATATGAACAATTTGAATTTGAATAGAAAAATTAATAAACTTGATCTAAAGGATGTGCTTAGTACATCATGCACAACATGTAGAAAGTACATTAAAAACAAAAACACATATGGTACATTCCCAGAGCTATCCATATTAAGTAATGGTTTTAGAAAATTTGAGGAAGGTTTTCACTGTCTTGTGTGGTTATGCCTGAGCATTTCCATTAATATAATTTTTCTGAGCATGGTTTGGCCCAAAGAGGAGAGCTTGAGACAAGAGTTTGCATGGATTAGTTTATTTTGGAAAATGACTTTCAAGGAATTTGAGAAGGGAACTGAGAAAAGTAAAAAGAAAAAGAGGGAAACCCAATCCCAGGATGGTCACTGAGTAAATACCTGGGCTCAATTCCATTGGGGACTTTCTGAGGAGCCACATAGAATATATCTACCCCAGGAATTGAAAAGGGAAGTATTTACTTATCAGTTGCTGTCCTGTTGTCCTATTGGTCAAGATCACTTTTTGTCCTGTGGAGTGTTAATGCCTTTGTAATTCCAAGTTTGTGCATGTGCTAGAATGGCTAAGTGAGTTTTGGCAACTGTCATCCCCAAAATACATTCAGTATTTTTACATTTGTATGAGATTTTAGAATAGTCAAAATTATCTATAATAATAGAAAGTAGATCAGTGGTTACCCAAGACTGGGAAATTATTAACTACAAAGGAGCATAAGGGAACTATTTGGGGTGATGGAAATACTATCTATGATGATTGGGGTGATGGTTATATGAATGTATACTTATAACCATCAAAAGATAACAAACATTATACTTTGGGTTAGTGAATTTTATTTTATGTAAATGTACTCAAATATTTTGATTAAAACATTTGTATTTAAAGTTATAGCTAATCCTTATATTTTTACAGTAAAAAACCACCAAAGTTAAATTTTCCAATGTAAAAAATTAGAAAAATAGAAGCAGAATAAACTCAAAGAATGTAGAGGAAAGAGATAATACAAGAGCAGAAATTAATAAAATAGAAAACAAAAATATAATAGGGAGGTCAGTAATGATAAAAGCTGGTTCTTTGAAAAGACTAGTAAGCAGACAAATACTGGCAAGATTAATTTAGGCAAAACAGAGAAGACAGACCTGGCACCACTCCCTCTCATCAGGAAGCTTGCACAAGCCTCTTAGAGAGCCTCATCCACCAGTGGGCAGACAGCAAAAGGAAGAAGAATTAAAATCCTGAAGCCTGTGGAATGAAAACCACATTCACAGAAAGATAGATGAAATGAAAAAGTAGAAGAGGACTACCTACCAGATGAAGGAACAAGATAAAACGCCAGAAAAACAATTAAATGAAGTGGAGCTAGGCAACCATCCAGAAAAAGAAATCAGAATAACGATAATGAAGATGATCCAGGACCTTGGAAAAAGAATGGAGGCAAAGATCGAGAAGATGCAAGAAATGTTTAACAAAGACCTAGAAGAATTAAAGAACAAACGGAGATGAACAATACAATAACTGAAATGAAAACTGCACTAGAAGGAATCAGTAGTAGAATAACTGAGGCAGAAGAATGGATAAGTGACCTGGAAGTGAGAATGGTAGAATTCACTGCTGCAAAACAGAATAAAGAAAAAAGAATGAAAAGAAATGAAGACAGCCTAAGAGACCTCTGGGACAACATTAAATGCACCAAGATTCACATTATAGGCATCCCAGAAGGAGAAGAGAAAGAAAGGACCTGAGAAAATATTTGAAGAGATTATACTCGAAAACTTCCCTAACATGGGAAAGGAAATAATCACCTAAGTGCAGAGAGTCCCAGGCAGGATAAATCCAAGGAGAAACCTGCCAAGATATATAGTAATCAAATTGATAAAAATTAAAGGCAAAGAAAAATTATTAAAAGCAACAAGGAAAAAGCAACAAATAACATACAAGGGAACTCTCATAAGGTTAACAGCTGATTTCTCAGCAGAAATTCTACAAGCTAGAAGGGAGTGGCATGATATATCTAAAGTGATGAAAGGGAAGAACCTACAACCAAGATTACTCTACCTGGCAAGAATCCCATTCAGATTCGACAGAGAAATCAAAAGCTTTACAGACAAGAAAAAGCTAACAGAATTCAGCACCACCAAACCAGCTCTACAATAAATGCTAAAGGAATTTCTCTAAGTGGGAAACACAAGAGAAGAAAAAAACCTACAAAAAACAAACCAAAAAGAATCAAGAAAATGGTAATAGGAACATACATATTGATAATTACCTCAAATGTGAATGGATTAAATGCTCCAACCAAAAGACACAGGCTCACCGAACGGATACAAAAACAAGACCCACACAATATGCTGTCTACCAGAGACCCACTTCAGACCTAGGGTCACATACAGACTGAAAGTGAGGAGACGGAAAAAGATATTCCATGCAAAAGGAAATCAAAAGAAAGCTGGAGTAGCAATACTCATATCAGATAAAATAGTCTTTAAAATAAAGAATGTTACAAGAGACAAGGAAGGACACTACATAATGATCAAGGGATCAATCCAAGAAGAAGACATAACAATTGCAAATACATATGCACCCAACGTAGGAGCACCTCAATAAATAAGGCAAATACTAACAGCTATAAAAGAGGAAATTGACAGTAACACAAAAATAGTGGGGGACTTTAACACCTCACTTACACCAATGGAAAGATCATCCAGGCAGAAAATTAATAAGGAAACACAAGCTTTAAATGACACAATAGACCAGACAGATTTAACTGATGTTTATAGGACATTCCAACCAAAAACAGCAGATGACACTTTCTTCTCAAGTGCACACAGAACATTCTCCAGGATAGATCACATCTTGGGTCACAAATCAAGCCTCAGTAAATTTAAGAAAACTGAAATCATATCAAGCATCTTTTCTGACGACAATACTATGAAAATAGAAATAAATTACAGAGAAAAAAATTAAAAAAAACAAATACATGAAGGCAAAACAGTACATTACTAAATAACCAAGAGATCACTGAAGAAATCAAAGAGGAAATCAAAAAGTATCTAGAGACAAATGACAATGAAAACATGATGACCCAAAGCCTATGGGATGTAGCAAAAGCAGTTCTAATAGGGAAGTTTATAGCAGTACAATCCTACCACAGGAATCAAGGAAAATCTGAAATAAACAATCTAACCTTACACCTAAAGGAAATGGAGAAAGAAGAAAAATAAAACCCAATGTTTGTAGAAGAAAAGAAATCATAAAGATCAGAACAGAAATAAATGAAATAGAAAGAAAGAAAACAGTAGCAAAGATCAATGAAACTAAAAGCTGGTTGTTTGAGAAGATAAACAAAATTGGTAAACCCTTAGCCAGACTCATCAAGAAAAAGAGGGAGGGGACTCAAATCAATAAAATTAGAAATTAAAAAGAATTTACAACAGATACCGCAGAAATACAAATCATCATAAGAAATTTCTACAAGCAACAGTATGCCAAAAAAATGGACAACTTGGAAGAAATAGACAAATTCTTAGAAAGGTATAACCTTCCAAGACTGAACCAGGAAGAAAAATAAAATATGAACAGACCAATCACAAGTACTGAAATTGAAACTGTGATTAAAAATGTTCCAACAAACAAAAGCCCAGGACCAGATGGCTTCACAGGTGAATTCTATCAAACATTTAGAGAAGAGCTCACACCCATCCTTCTCAAACTCTTCCAAAAACTTGCAAAGTAAGGAATGCTCCCAAACTCATTCTAGTAGGCCACCATCACCCTGATACCAAAACCAGAAAAAGATATCAGAAAAAAAAGAAATTACATATAAATTCAAAAATCCTCAACAAAATACTAGCAAAAAGAATTCAACAACACATTAAAGGGATCGTACACCATGATCAAGTGGGATTTATCCCAGGGATGCAAGGATTCTTTAATATATGCAAATCAATCAACATGATACACCATATTAACAAACTGAAGAATAAAAAACATATGATCATCTCAATACATGCAGAAAAAGTTTTGGACAAATGTCAACACCAATTTATGATAAAAACTCTCCAGAAAGTAAGCAGAGAGGGAAATTATCTCAACATAATAAAGGCCATATATGACAAATCCACAGCAAACATCATTCTCAATAGTGAAAAACTGAAAGCATTTCTTCTAAGATCAGGAAGAATACAAGGATGTCCACTCCTGCCACTATTATTCAACATAGTTTTGAAAGTCCAACCACAGCAATCAGAGAAGAAAAAGAAATATACAAATTGGAAAAGAAGAAGTAAAACTGTCACTGTTTGCAGATGACATGATATGATAGATAACAGATAATCATAAAGATGGCACCAGAAAACTGCTAGAGCTAAACACTGAATTTGGTAAAGTTGCAGGTTACAAAATTAATGGACAAAAATCTCTGGAATTCCTATACACTAACAACAAAAGATCAGAAAGAGAAGTTAAGGAAACAATCCCATTCACCATTGCAACAAAAAGAAAAAATACCTAAGAATAACTCTACCTAAGAAGACAAAAGACCTATATGCAGAAACGTATAAGACACTGATGAAAGAAATCAAAGATGACACAAACAGATGGAGATATATACCATGTTGTTGGATTGGGAGAATCAATATAGTGAAAATGACTATACTTCCCAAAGCAATCTACAGATTCAATGTAATCTCTATCAAATTACCAATGGCATTTTTCATAGAACTAGAACAAAAAATCTTAAAATTTGTATGGAGACACAAAAGACCCTGAATAGCCAAAGCAATCTTGAGGGAAAAAAACGGAGCTGGAGGAATCAGACTCCCTGACTTCATACTATACTACAAAGCTACAGTAATCAAGATGGTATGGTACTGGCACAAAAACAGAAATATAGATCAATGGAACAGGATAGAAAGCCCAGAGATAAAGCCATGCACCTATGGTCAACTAATCTATGACAAAGGAGGCAAGGATATACAATGGAGAAAAGACAGCCTCTTCAATAAGTGGTGTTGGGAAAACTGGATAGTTACATGTAAAAGAATGAAATTAGAACACTCCCTAACACCATGCACAAAAATAAACTCAAAATGGATTAAAGACCTAAATGTAAGACCAGACACTATAAAACTCTTAGAGGAAAACATAGGAAGAACACTCTTTGACATAAATCACAACAAGATTTTTTTTGACCTACCTCCTAGAGAAATGGAAATGAAAACAAAAATAAACAAATGGCACCTAATGAAACTTAAAGTTTTTGCACAGCAAAGGAAACCTTAAACAAGACAAAAAGACAGCTCTCAGAATGGGAGAAAATATTTGCAAATGAATCAATGAACAAATGATTAATCTCCAAAATATAAACAGCTCATGCAGCTCAATATTAAAATAACAAAGAACACAATTAAGAAATGGGCAGAAGACCTAAATAGACATTTCTCCAAAGAAGACATACAGATTGCCAAGAGGCACATGAAAAGCTGCTGAACATCACTAATTATTAGAGTAATGTAAATCAAAACTACAATGAGGTAGCACCTCACACTGGTTAGAATGGGCATCATCAGAAAATGTACATACAACAAATGCTGGAGAGCATGTGAAGAAAAGGGAACCTTCTTGTACTGTTGGTGGGAATGTAAATTGATACAGTTACTATGGAGAACAGTATGGAGGTTCCTTAAAAAACTAAAAATAGAACTACCATATGAATCAGCAACCCCACTACTGGGCACATACCCAGAGTAAAACATAATTCAGAAAGACACATGCACCCCAATGTTCATTGCCACACTATTTACAATAGCCAGGTCATGGAAGCAACCTAAATGCCCATCGACAGATGAATGGATAAAGAAGATGTGGTACATATATACAATGGAATATTACTTAGCCATAAAAAGAACAAAATTAAGTCATTTGTAGAGATGTGGATGGACCTGGAGACCGTCATACAGAGTGAAGTAAGTCAGAAAGAGAAAAACAAATACGGTATATTAACTCATATATGTGGAATCTAGAAAAATGGTACAGATGAACCAGTTTGCAA
Source organism: Lagenorhynchus albirostris (assembly GCF_949774975.1). NCBI lineage: Eukaryota > Metazoa > Chordata > Mammalia > Artiodactyla > Delphinidae > Lagenorhynchus > Lagenorhynchus albirostris. The sequence goes on along the minus strand of NC_083099.1, from coordinate 45,702,575 downwards.
GGCAGAAATAGAGACACAGATGTAGAGAACAAACATATGGACACCAAAGGTGGACGTGGGGTGGGGGATGGTGATGGTGGTGGGCTGAATTGGGAGATTGGGATTGACATGTATACACTAATATGTATAAAATAGATAACTAATAAGAAACTGTATTAAACTGCTGTATTAAAAAAAAAAACACAGAGATGGCAAAGGGAATAAAACCACAGATGCTACAGCGATTAATCAGCTAAGAACATTTCAAAAAGTTTATACCAGTACACTTGAAAAGGTAGATGAAATTAATAAACCCTGAGAAAAATATAATTTACTAATTCTGACTTAAGAAATTAAAACCCTTTATATCATAACCATGAAAAATGTAATCAGCTAAATGTCTGTACAATGAAGATACAAGCCTAAACATACTACAAGTGAGTTCTACCAAAATTTATTAGTTTATTCCACTGTGTACACCATGTATCTAGTTAAGGTTTAATCAGAGAAGTTGAACAAGTAAGAGTGACAGGAAATAAGTTGATTAATTATAGGATTTAGACATGGTCATCGACATAATTTGGAGGACCCAGAGAAAAATGAAAATGCACAGCCTCTTTTTCAAAAAGCAGGAAAATAGTCTTTTCTTTTCTTCCCCAGTCTCTCTCTGTATCTGTTCAGGCAAGGGAAAACTTGTGAGTGCAGACCCTTACAGGCACCTGAGGCCAGTCCTGTCACTTAATGCTTAGGGTGCATGTACTCGACCTTGACCCTTCCCACACTCATGTCCAGGGGGCTGCAGGGTCTAGAGAACAGCGGCCATTATGGAGCAGGAGTCAGTGGAGAAGTGAACAGCCAAGAACTTCTCCAAAGAAGGCAGGTCCACATGTTAGTCAAGGCTCCAAGCACCTAGCTCATGCTCCATTGTCCCATCAGACTTAATTTACCCAACACACATTCAAAGATAAAATTATTACAAATTTCAAAACAACAACTGAGCATGAGCAAGCTTCCTAATGTGGTGCTCAGAGTGACTGCACTGTCTGCAAGCTCATGGAACAGACTCTGAAATCAATTCTTACACAATTGTGGAAGATGAAGAAAACGTCTATGGGAAATGGGGGGAGGACACGCACGAGTGGCAGCAGGGGATATATGGAACATCTCTGCACCTTCTACTCAATTTTGCTGTGAACCTAAACCTTCTCTAAAAAATAACATCTATTAAAGTACAAAACAAAGTCCATGGAAAGCTGTTACCTTTGCATCTTGTAGTGGGCTTGAAGTCATTGTACATCTACTTGGGTGGCAACTGGAAAAATAATAGGTGGACATGAAGGAGGAGAAAGATGATCACCTAGAACCAGGGAGATAAACTGGAATACACAAGGACAATATGGAATCCATCTCTCCCTCTCACCAATTTCAATCTCCTATAGAAGAAACTAGTGCCGTTAGCCACATGCATCTGGCTCAGGAGACAGAGAAGCTGAAGGAGGCCTAAGTACAGACGCTGAAAGAGCAGAGAGCTCAATAAAGTGAGCAAGTAAATCAGGAAAACTATGTGCATGCAGCAATGGTGCCTGATACTCTATGCTGACCTTCAGAGAAAAACAGCTGCTACTTAATCTTCTCTTTCTACTTAATCTTCTCCTTTAAAGTCCACACAAATTTCTCCCACGGCCGGCCTACTCTTACATGGAACCAGAAAGGGGAGTTCTGGGAAACGTAGTTCCAGCTTAAATGGACAGTGTACAATTGCCACAAAGTATTACATAAACACTCTCAGAGAACTGGCTAAGAGAGAACACTCTTTAACTTGTTTTCAAACTTAAACAAACTTAATAGGAGAAATAAAATTTATAAATGAATCTTACCCATGAATATTGAAGCAAGGATCCTACACAAAATATTTACTAAACCAAAGGACAATATATAAAAGAGATCATGTTGATTTGTCTCATGACTATAGTCTTGTTTTAATATTAGAAAAGTAATTAGCCATTTAAGCATGGTAAAGGAGAAAAAATACATCTTTCCAATAGAATATTTACTCAAAAAAGAAAAGAAAAAAAAATAAAGTCTTTAACTAAAAATAGATACAAATTTCTTTAACCTGGAGTGCATATATTTCTTAAGTGAAATATCAAATGCTTCTAAGTTATTTGGAATGCTCTATTTCTTCTTAACTTGGGAGATTAGTTCAAGAATATTCATTTTATTATTATGATTTAAACTGTGTATGTATATATTTTAAGTTTCTGTATGTATTATAGTAAAAACAAATGAGAGAAAAGAGAAAATAAAAGGAAAGATAAAAGGCCTAGAAGATTGATCTAGAAGGCCTAATGTCTGACTAAATAAAGTTCTGGAAAAGATTAGAAAATGGAAAGTGAAAGAAATTATCAAGGAAGTAACAGAAACAACTATCTAAGAAACATCTGCCTGGGAAGGTCACACAGTAAGTATATCAAGGCATAGCATTATGATTCAGAGTACCAGATATAACGAGAGGAGTCTAAAGTATTTCAGAGAAAATTATGTCAAAAACAAAAAGTGGGATTCAGAATGGCATCAGATTTTTCACAAGCCACACTGACTAAAAGCTACAAAAGCTGTGAAGGAACAAATAATTTTCAATATCTAAATAAAACTTAAATTTTAAGGTAGAATAAAGGTTTAATAAAAACATAAAACACAATCAGACACGAGGACCCATGAAAATACCCTCTCACATACATTTTGTTGGGTGTGTACTTAAAGATATTCTCCAAGGAAATAAGGGATTATCAATCAACTAATCAAGCAATGAATCAAATCAAGATACAGAATTCAGGAAATAATGTATCCTATCAGGGAAAAATGTGAGACAAAAAAGGTGATGACAGGGCTTCCCTGGTGGCGCAGTGGTTGAGAGTCCGCCTGCCAATGCAGGGGACGCGGGTTTGTGCCCCGGTCCGGGAAGATCCCACATGTCACGGAGCGGCTGGGCCCGTGAGCCATGGCCGCTGAGCCTGCGCGTTCGGAGCCTGTGCTCCACAATGGGAGAGGCCACAACAGTGAGAGGCCCACGTACCACAAAAAAAAAAAAAAAAAAAGGTGATGACAGAAGAACCACCAGATCAGACTATAGCTGGAAAATGGAGGCAAGAAGGAAAGAGTTTATGAAAAATTGGAGACACTAATGAATAGGTGATCTAATTAAATATATTAAAATATCAAATCTATATTTAAAGAGAATATTACACAAGTGAAAGCTGATGCAAGAAAGAGTATACAGAAAATGAATGTTCTTATAGTAAACTACCTAGATTTGAAGTGGACTGTATTGGCAGTCATCTGTTCTGAAAACTCATAACTGATGTTACTAATAGTGGGAAAGTGTGGTACAGCACTAAATCCACAGCCATCAGGCAGTGAATTAATAAATAATTTTAATCTATGCATTAAAAATAATAAGAAATGCTAATAAAACACATCAATAGAAATATGTATTTAGATACCATGGAATAAGAAAAAAAATTAAACTCATTGCCTATGGAGGGGAGAATTATTGGGGAGAAGTAAGGCTTAAGACTACACATTTTTTCAATTAAGATTTATAACATTGTCAAAATTAAGATTTTAATATTATGACAGTTGAATGTCACTTTGTTTTTTAAAATAAACCACACATATATGTTTAAAAAGATAGAGAAAAAACTTTTAGGTTTAAATAGCCAACTCAACACATTGAAATGCTCTCATTCTACAATGAAGCAAAACCAAGAAAGTTCTTAAAATTGTTAAATATATAGCTAGTCTCAAAACTTTTCTTTGTACTAGAAATAGGCATCTCTAGTAGAAGGAATCGTTCAGAAAGCCATAACCAAAGCAGGGTTGGACACCAGTTCCCTACAAGACAAGTGCTGAATCACAACATGGAAGAAACATAAAAGGGCTGCCCCAAGCACTCGGGTTGTGCAATATTATAATTTGACTCTCTGACATACATCTCTAAACCTCACATATATGAATTTCACAGTTCCCAGAGTACTCTAGGGACTGGGTGTTTTCTGAACTGCAAATATGTTTTATTGTATTTCCATATATAAAATCTTGCAATTATCACTACAAAAAACCCAAGCACTTTTGCTTATTATCAAGGTGTGCCATGACCTGGGCTGTGCTTACCTCTCCAGTCATAGTATTTACCATGATTCCTCTCATAACCTACACTCTGGCCATTCCAAATAACATACAGTTCTCTAACTATATCACATTGTTTGATTCTTTGCCTTTCCCATTCTAAGTCCCTTTATTTAGAATGCAATCTCCTCAGGTTGGCTTTCAATCCACAAATCCCTTTCCCTACTAGGCTCTCTCATCTTTTAAGACACCTAGTGTCACTTCCTCTATGAAGTATTTCCTGACCCTATATATAAAACTAACAGCCTTTTCTTTTTATCCTTTATTGAGTCTTCTACTGGTGTCTAACAGAAAACCAGGTGTTTATTTGATAAACTTGTTTTTGTAGACAGCTTTACTTCTTATTACTGGTCTAGAAGTTTCTTGAAGGCAGATATCATGTCCTGATCTCGTCTACATCCACAGTGCTTCACACAGTACCTTATATATAACAGGCACTTAAGTGTTTTAGTAACTCAATGCATCATGGGTGAATGAAATGAAAAATAAATGTTCCTTTTAAATGTCTTCCGCAGGTTACAAAGTTGCCAATCTGTCAGTATGAAAATATAGGCTGAGACTATCATTGTTTCTGACTTAAGTTAAAAACCAAGCACATTAGGATAAATGACACTATTCTACATCTCAACAGGAAAATGACTGAAGGAGCAAACTTAGTAAAAGTGATTGTCCTTGATATAACTGAATAACTGAATCAGAAAAGGCAACTGCCAAATGTCTAAATGTTTCTTCTTCTACATTAATCCAAGTTCAGTGATAAGTTCATGATAATTTATGGGAAAAAGACAAGATAAAATTTCAAGCTAGGAATTAATATTCAATATTTTCTCCATTACATATATATTATTTTTCATTGATTAAAAAATGCATAATTCCCTGCACTGTTGGTAAAAGATATGTGGCTTTTAAGTAAATACAATTAAAAAATCATTTTACTGATATATATTCTTCAGCATATGATGATATAAATATAATTATCATATTTTAATTCATATTAATAAAACACTCCCTTTACTGTGGTAGCTGAGTAAGTCTGTGGATATTTCATTTTATTATTTTTTCATTGAATTTATTAAAAAAAAAAGCTCAGCTATTCGTATTGTAACTATTTTAAAACATCAAGCAAGGAGGGTTTTGGGAAGATAGAGGAGTAGGAAGTACCAGGAATAGGTTTCCCAACATAGACAAAAATGTCATTGGCAAAAGCTGTCTGACATAATTGTTTTGGAACTCTGTAGTCTACTGAAGGCTTGTACCATCTAGGGAAAACCTTGGGTGGTAAACTGGTTAATTTCAGTTAATTTCAACTCTTAGCACAATAGCAGCTAAGTGTACCCTCCCCCCTCCAACCGTGGCAGGCATTGCTGCCACGTGTAGTGTTGTGTAGGTGTTGCTGGAGCATCCTGCATAATTCTTGCAAGAGGGGGAAAAAGGACTCTGTCCTCTAAATATTGGGGATCTCTATTCTGGTTGCTGATTGCTGCCTTTATGCTCAGAGATACAGACAAAGAGTCAGGTGGCCATTGTTGCAGTTCCCCACATTCTTGCAAGTCCCTCCCCCTCAGGCTAAAGTGACTTCCGGCAGACTTATAGGGTTGGTGCCCTTTTTCTCCTCTTCATTTTTTTTCCTTTGTGAGACCAGCCATAAAACCTACAACATTCAAAAGCAACTGCATAAATGGGATAAATTAGAAAGTGACTGTGCATACCTGGAGTAAAGGCACAGGCTCAGAAAAAACTTGAGAAGATCTTACTTTTCTACCTCAGGGTGATTCTCATCACAGAGACAGGTTATAGAATAAAGCAAAAACAAGAGCAAAAAACAGCAAATCCCCAGGAAGCAGGGAAATCTGATTTCCAGAGTTACCACACTATCAGATTTAAATGTCCACTTTTCAACAACAACAACAAATCGCATAGCATACAAAAAGGCTTAAAAGTATTGTCCATTCAAAAGAAAAAAAAAAAACCAACAGAAACTGTCTCTGAAAAAGACTTGATGGCAAATCTACTAGACAGAGACTTTAAAACAATTATCTTAAAATTTCTGAAAGAACAAAGGAACATGTAGAGAAAGTCAAGAAAATGATACATGAAGAAAAGGAATTTCAATAGACAGAAAACCTAAAGAGTAATCAAAAAGAAATTCTAGAGCTAAAAAGTACAATAACTGAAATGAAAAATTCACTAGAGGGATTCAAAGGCAGATGTGAGCAAGCAAAAAAGAAAAAACCAGTAAACTTGAAGATAAGACAATGGATAGAAATTATTGAGTCTGAGGAATAGAAAGAAAAAAAAATAATAAGAAGTGAAAAAATAAGAAGCCTAAGAGACATGTGGGATACCAACAGGTGGACCAACATATACATTGTGGGAGTCCCAGGAAAAGAAGAGAGAAAAGAACATAGAGAATAATCGAACAAATAATAGTTGAAAACTTCCCAAACTTGAGAGAAGATGTAAATAAAAACATCCAAGAAGCTCAATAAACTACAAGCAAAATGAACTCAGTGAGACCCACATAAAGACACATTATAATGAACTTTCCAAAGACAAAGAGAGAATCTTGAAAGCAACAAGAGGGAGGTTACTAACTCATCACATATGAGGGATCCTTACTAAGATATGAGTAGTTTTTTCATCAGAAACTTTAGAGGCAAGAAGACAGTGGCTCAGTATATTCAAAGTATTAATAAAAATATATATATATATATATATATATATATACCCAAATATCCTATATCTGGTAAACTGTCTTGCAAGAGTGAAGAAGAAATTAAGACATTCCTAGATACACAAAAGCTGAGGGAGTTCATTACTAGTAGACTTGCCTTGCAAGAAATGCTCAAAAGAGCCCTGCAAGGTGAAATGAAAAGACACTTGACAGTAATGAAAAGCCATATTAAGAAATAAAGATCTCAATAAATGTAGATACCTGGGCAATTATAAAAGCTAGTAGTATTGTAGTAATGGTTTGAAACTGCACTTTTTGTTTTATCCATGATGTAAAAGACTAATACAAAAAAATCCAGTTATTAGTCTAAAATCTAGTATTATAATTTTGGTTTGTAACTCCATATTTTATTTTCAACATAACTTTAAAAATTAATGTATTTAAAAGAATTCTTAGTTTGTCTTGTAGACACACAATTTATAAAGATGTAATTTTGTGACATTGGCAACTAAAAGGAGTAGGAAAGAGCTACCAAGTATCAGAGTTTTTGTATGTTACTAAAGTTAGGCTGGTATAAATTCAAATTAGACTGTTGTAATTTTAGGATGTTAAACTATTCCACATAGTTACAATAAAGAAAATAGCTATAGAATATACACAAAAAATGAGAAAGAAATTGAAATGTTTCCATTACAAAAAAAATCAACTAAACACAAAGAAGTGGTAATGCAGGAAATGAGGGACAAAAAGCTATTAGACATATAGAAAACAAATAGAAAAATGACAGAAGTAAGTCCTTCCTTATCAGTAATTACTTTAAAAGTAAATGGATTAAACTCTGTAATCGAAACCCAAAGATGACCAGAATGTATAAAAACACATGACCAAACCATATGCTGTCTACAAGAGACTCATTTTAGATCCAAAGACACAGATAGAATGAAAGTTAAAGGATGGAAAAATATATTCCATTGCAAAAATAACCAAAGCATAAGTGGCTATGTTACTATGAGATAAAGTAGACTTTAAATCAAAAAGGTTACAAGAGACAAAGATGCATAATGTATATTAATAAAATGTTCAATATAGTAAGAAGAAATAGAAATTATAAATATTTACACACCTAATAACAGACCATCAAAATATATGAAGCCAATACTGACAGAACTAAAGGGAGAAATAGACAACTATATAATAATAGTTAGAGATTTTAATATTTCACCCTCAATAATGGATAAAATAACCAGACAGAAGGTAAGAGACAGAAGACTTAAACAATACAATAAACCAACTAGATACAACGTACATATACAGAACAGTCTACCCAACAACAATAGCATACATATTCTTCTCAAGTGTACATGGAACGTTTTCCAGGATAGAACATATGTTAGGGCACAGATTAAGACTCAGTAGGTTCAAAAAGACATAGCATATAAAGTACCTTCTCTGAACACAATAGGTGAAGTTAAAAATCAACAACTGAAGTAAAACTAGAAAATTCACAGATTTGTATTATAAAAATTTAAAAAAATTACTCAAACTATCAATAGATCAATAAAGAAATCACAAGAGAAATTAGAAAATACTTAGGAACAAATGAAAGCAAAAACACAACATACCAAAACTTAGTGAGACACAGTGAAAACAATGCTAAGGAGAAATTTTATAGTTATAAACATTTACATTAAAAAATAAGAAAGAAGGGGTGAAATAAATAGGGAGAGGTTGATAAAGGGTACAAACTGTCAGCTATAAGATGAATAAGGTCTTAAGAGCTAATGTAAACTATGGTAACTATGGTTGATAACGCTGTATTATATAATTGATATTTGGTAAAAGAGTAGAACTTAAATGTTCTCATACACACAAAAAAATAAATAAATAGGTGAGATGGTGATGTGTTAATTAACTAGATGGAGGGACTCCTTTCACAATGTGTATGTATGTCAAATCCTCACAACATACACTTTAAATATATTATAATTTTATATGTCAATTATACTTCAGTAAAGATGAAATAAAAAATAAAATATAATATAGAAAATAAAAACAAGACAGGTCTCAAAACTTTATGCTTAAAGAACTAGAAAAAGAACAAACTAAACCCAAAGCTAGCAGGAAGAAGAAAATAATAAAAATTAAAGCAGAGAAAAACAATAGAGAGAATAAAACAATAGAGAAAAATCAATGAAATCAAAAGTTTGTTCTTTGAAAAGACCAACAAAATTGGCAAACTTTTAGTTAGGTGGATTAAAAAAAAAAGAGAGAAAGACCATTCAAAATACTAAAATAAAAAATGAAAGTAGGGATAGTGCTACCAACTCTGCAGAAATAAAAAGGATTATAAGAGAGTACCATCAGCAATTGTATGCTAACAAATTGGATAACTTAGATGAAACAAATTCCTAGAAACACAAAACCTACCAAGATTTAAATCACAAATAAATAGAAAATCCAAATGGACCTATAACTAATAAGGAGATTGAATCATAATAAAAAATATCCTGAAAAAACTAATAAACCCCCACCCCCACCCCCAGGATCAAATGACTTCACTGGCGAATTCTACCAAACACTTGAGGCCAGCATTACCCTGATGCCAAAGCCAGGCAAAGACACTACAAGACAAAAGAAGTATAGACCAATATCCCTTATGAACATGGATGCAAAAGTCCTCAACAAAATACTAGCAAACCAAATTCAGCAGCATATTAAATATTAAATACCATCAAGTGGGATTTATTCTTGTAATGCAAGGATGGTTCCACATTTGAAAATCAATGTAATACACCACATTAACAGAATGAAGGAAAAATAACATACGATCTTCTCAGTGGATGCAGAAAATAATTTGACAAATTTTAACACCCTTTCCTGATAAAAACACTCAACAAACTAGGAATAGAAAAAAACTACCTCAATATAATAGAAGCCATATAGGAAACTACAGCTAACATCATACACAACTGTGAAAAACTTAAAACTTTTCTTCAAAGATCAATATCAAGGTAAGAATGCCTACTCTTGCCATTTATTCAACATAATACTGGAAGTTCTAGCCAGAGCAATTAGGCAAGAAATAAATTAATTAAATAAATAAAAATAAAAGGCATGCAAATTGGAAAGAAGTAAAATGATCTTTGTTCATATATGATAAGACCTTATACATACAAAATCCTAATGATTCCATTAAAAACTATTAGAACTAATAAATAAGTTCAACAAGATATAAAGTCAACCCTAAAAATCAGTTACATTTTTATAACTAACAATGAACAATCTGAAAAAGAAATTATGAAAACAATCCCCTTTATAATAGGATCAAAAAGAACAAAATACTTAGAAATTAACTTAAGCAACAAGTGAAAGACTTGTAAAATAAAAACTACAAAGCATTGCTGAAAAAAAGTGAAGAAAATACAAACAAATGGAAATGTATTCCAAGTTAATGGATTGGAAGATAATAGTTTTAAGATGTCAATACTACCCAAAGTGCTATACAGATTCATGCAATTCCTATCAAAATCCCAATGACGTTTTTCTTAAGAAACAGAAAAGACAATCCTAAAACTCATGTGGAATCTCAAGGGATTCTGAATAGTCACAGCAATCTTGAAAAAGAAAACGCTTGGAGGACTCACACTTCCTCATATCAAAATTTACAACAAAGTTATAGTAATTAAGACAGTGTGGTACTAGCATAAAGACAGCCATATAGATCAATGAAATAGAATAGAGAATCCCAGAAATAAACCATCATATAAATGGTAAAATGATTTTTGACAAGGTGCCAAGATGATTCAATAGGAAAAGGATAGTGTTTTCAACAAACAGTGTTGGGAAAACTGGATATCCACATGCAAAAAAATGAAGTTGGACCCTTATCTAACATCATATACAAAAATTAATTCAAAATGAATCAAGGACTTAAATGTAAAATGAAAAACTGTAAAACTCTTAGAAGCAAACACAGGACAGAAACTTCATGCCATGGGATTGGCAATCATTTCTTGATACCAAAGGCATAGGCAACAAATGAAAAAATAGACAAATTAGACTTCATGAAACTTAAAAGAAAAATTTCATTAAAAGATACTAATGTAAAAATGCAACCCACAGAATCAGAGAAAATATTTGCAAATGGAGCAACTGACAAAAGATTAATCTCCAAAATTTACAAGCCGCTCATGCAGCTCAATAACAAAAAAACAAACAACCCAATCCAAAAATGGGCAGAAGACCTAAATAGACATTTCTCCAAAGAAGATATACAGATTGCCAACAAACACATGAAAGCTCAACATCATTAATCATTAGAGAAATGCAAATCAAAACTACAATGAGATATCATCTCACACCAGTCAGAATGGCCATCATCAAAAAATCTACAAACAATAAATGCTGGAGAGGGTGTGGAGAAATGGGAACCCTCATGCACTGTTGGTAGGAAGTAAATTGATACAGCCACTATGGAGAACAGTATGGAGGTTCCTTAAAAAACTAAAAATAGAACTACCATACGACCCAGCAATCCCACTACTGGGCATATACCCTGAGAAAACCATAATTCAAAAAGAGTCATGTACCACAATGTTCATTGCAGCTCTATTTACAATAGTCAGGATGTGGAAGCAACCTAAGTGTCCATTGACAGATGAATGGATAAAGAAGATGTGGCCCATATATACAATAGAATATTACTCAGCCATAAAAAGAAACGATATTGAGTTATCTGTAGAGAGGTGGATGGACCTAGAGTCTGTCATACAGAGTGAAGTAAGTCAGAAAGAGAAAAACAAATACTGTATGCTAACATATATATAGAATCTAAAAAAATAAAATGGTCATGAAGAACCTAGGGGCAAGATGGGAATAAAGACACAGACCTACTAGAGAATGGACTTGAGGACACAGGGCGGGGGAAGGGTAAACTGGGACAAAGTGAGAGAGTATGGACATATATACACTACCAAATGTAAAATAGATAAATAGTGGGAAGCAGTTTCATAGCACAGGGAGATCAGCTCTGTGCTTTGTTACCAGCTAAAAGGGTGGGATAGGGAGGGTTGGAGGGAGGGAGACGCAAGAGGGAAGAGATATGGGGATATATGTATATGTATAACTGGTTCACTTTGTTATAAAGCAGAAACTAAATTGTAAAGCAATTATACTCCAATAAAAACATTAAAAAAAGAAGAAAAGAAAAAAATTATGATATATGTTATAAAACGTGAACCTATGGAGTTATATAAGACAGGAAATACTTCTACATTACTTGTATTTGCCTGATGTATGGATGAAGATGAATAGAGGTGGCCTCAGGCAAAACCGTGAAGTCTCATCACATTCCCAGTTCTTGCTATAAATCTTGTTTTATGGCTTAACCACACAGTTTTAGTCTCTGACTCATTATTTTTCTTCTCACCAGTCTTAAGACAACATGTACACCTGTTTCTTCTTCAAATCTATTTTTTTTAAAAAAATTATAGAAGGCAATAAACTCTAGGTGCTTAATTTTATTCTATCAAGATATTTATATTATTTTCTTGTTCAGTTTCTTGCATTCATCTCTGACTGTCCCTCCTCTCTATCTTCTATATCTGTTTTAAGAAGTTTTAAATTATACACTCAGTCTATATCCTCTAAGAAAGTTTGATCATCTGACTACATAGGAAGCTCTTTTCCAATATTAAGAAAAATACCAGGAAAATGTGCCTGTTTTTCTTCCATTGCCATTCTTTTATTTCCTTTATTTGTTTATACAATGTATAAACTATGGAGTTCCGTTGCTTAGCAAACACAGTCTGCTTAATAATTTCCAATTAGGAATCTATGAATCCTTCTGGTCTTTGCTAGAACTAGCACTATTGAAAATGATTTTCATACAATAAAATATATGGTCAATAAGCAACTAACTAAGCAGCTATATCTTTGTGTTCTTACTGCAGATAGTATCAGAAAGTCTAAAGTGTAGGGATTTGGGGGAAAGTGATGGCTGCCATATTTATTAATGGATAATGTCCATCCTATAAAAAAGCTCATGCAGATAGGGAGTCCTAGAGACTGAAGATGGGTGGTTTTCCAAAGTGTCAGACAGAAGCAGCATCACTGGGCAAATACATGCCCTTTGAAATCAGGCGGCTAGGTTCTAGAATGAGAAACAGAGAGGAGACTATGCCAACATGGTCTGGATAGAAATAAGAAAGAATATAGAAGGAATGATATATAAGTTGACTTGGTTAAAAGCATAGTTTCAAGAAGACCCTGCAAAGCATTAATAAAAATAATTAACATGACATTGACTTAATGTGATAACCCAATTTTGTAATCCAATTCAGCAAACATTTATTGAAAGCCCATCATGTAACATACATAGTATTAAATTAATACATTAAGGATTATACTGCCTGCACATAAATATGACATGATTTTTATCTTTACTATGTTTATTATCTAACAGAATGAATCAGTAAGTCTGTCAAATATGATTTAATTTTGGAAAATTGTACCTTCTAAATTAATGATGTGGAGTATGAATTAAGCTGGACAAGTTAAAGATGATTTGCTCTTTTAATGACCTATGATAAATTGGTATTATAAGAAAGAGTAAAATAATTCTACATGAATTCAAAACTTTAAAGTAATAAACATAGAAATATAAAAATATTTAAGTATATATTAATCTGAAATATAGAAAGCTAACGACATTCTAAGTATAGAAACATTTGAAGATATCACAAAGGGAAAGAGTGACTAATGTGATGCACAAAATTAAACCTTTGCAATTTTTACCATTTCTTCGACATTAGTAAGATGTAACAAACAGAAACATATTTGTCATAAAGCTGGTAAATGCTTAACATTAATTCATAAACAAGTTTAAATACCATTGCAAAATTTATACTAAATTAACAATAGATATAGGGACATAAATATTCAAAAGACAATTCATTGGGTAGGAAATGAAATGACTGCTAAATATTTAAATTTTCAATCACATAATTCAAGGTCAATTTAAAGAATAATGATATGTTATTTCTCCTGTTGATTTGCCAAAACTTAAAAAAAAATGTTAACCTTATATGATCAGCACATAAAAAAGAGTAAATAGACAGGAGAGAAAGATACAAGAAGAAAAGTAAATACTGACAATTACGTTTTTAAGAAAACAAAAAGGGATCTGAACTAGAGCTTAAAGATATTTGCTTTAAAATGTTTTCTTTTCCTCAGACTTTGGGGGAGGATGAAATGATCTGTATGTAAAGACACTGATCTAGTGAAATGAGGTGAAATGAGGGAGCCTGGGTCAAGTGCTTGATTTTGGCCGAATGAGAGGCAAGATTAACAGCTACAACTAAAGAAGGATATTGAGAAATCAGAATACAGACAACCCCAAGCAGTTAATGAAAGGAGGCTGCCAAAGACCAGCAAGGATGAAAGCTATATTTGGATTTTGTAAATTTATGCTGGGCCAAGTCTGTTAGTGTGTAGGATTTTCTTCTCTCTACTCATCTCCAGCAGCTACTCTGTCATCTATTTACAGATTGAATGCTTAAGTGATTAGAGACCAGCAGTGTGCCAGGGAAGGGCATCAATAAAATAATTTATCTCACAGCCCAAGGATAAGAGTCCACTGAAGTGAGGATAATGCTGATATCTGAAGAAAAAGTGTTGAGCCCTTGAAGGGTCTGGGTGAAATGAAAATGAAATGATTTCTAAAGAGAATAGCATAAGTTGAGAAGTACGTCATTGGGAACTCTGGAGGCTGATATGATGTCATGTACCTTTAAGTCACCTAATTATGAGCTACCATAGTCCTTTTAATACCTTCATTTTTACAGTGAACTAAAACTTGAACTGGTCTTTTCACTGTGTTTCTTTCAGATGTGTGAGCTGAAGTTTAACTATGCTTTCATTTCTTACAGGCACTTATCTAAAAATGCAGAGGTCTATGCTTACTAGAAATATAGTGAGATACCAGGAAATCAGTCAAGTTCATAACTTTGACTAGTTAAAAGGTCAACCAATGTCCCATTTCTTCTGAGTCCTCTGGATGTGGTATGTTCTCACAGCTGTCACAAATAGTTCCAAGTACAAACACTTCCATGGCCTGCTTCCTCTCTCCCCAACTCCAATCAAACACAGACTCCTATCATTGAAATTACCCAAATTTTCTCAAGTCACTTGCCATGTTTTCCACCCTCGCCTATTCACCATTTAATCAGGCTTTAATACTCTAAAAGAATCTCCACCCACTAAATTTGCCCTTGATATTTAATAGCTGTATGACCTTGGGAAAATCATTTCATTTTTCTGTACCTCAAATTTTTTGCATTCAAAAATGAATATTATAAATAAATTTAGAATTACATATATGAAGTTACCCTGTACACAATATGGTCTTGATAAATAGTAGTGTCCTTCCTTCTTCTCCCTCTCAGGCCTTTACTCGTCAGAACCTCCTGGATTTTCTCCTCTGACCACTCCTCTCCAACTCTTCCCCAGACCTACACACAGGTCTCTTCAAATCTCAAACCTCCTTTCCGGGAACACTCTTCCACCTGCAAGTTTCCCTTGGATCTCTCCCCATCATAAACATTTTCCCCTTATTTCCTCATCACACTTCACCCTTTAGAATATGACCTCTTTTAAAAGAAAATGTCAACTTCCTCAAAATTACCTTATTTCCTTTCAGTTCTAGGAGATTGCCCATCTGTCTGGCACTCACCATGTGAGACTGCTTTTGTGAGATGCTTCAATCAGGGCTGGGAGTGGTGACTGGGGCTCTTTGTGGTTTGCTTTAGTTCTCAGGCTCCTAGAATTAGGAGTTAAAGGAGGCTGGAGGAGCATATGTTGGTCAGTGATTTTCACACGAAGTCCTGTTGGTTTGTTGCTGTGAAATAGAGAAAAGCAGCAGTAAACAGTTTGAATAAATATGGACTGCAATAAAGTACACCTATAAAATAAAATTGAGCCATTTAATTAACTTGGTGTGCAGTTTTCAGAAATTGTAATTATTTATTTGTAAGAAAATAGCAACTTATCTATAAAATTAAGAGATTTAAACTCACACACATTCCAGACCAGTGCTAATAGAAATGTAATGTTAACTTCACATGCAATTTTAAATTTCCTAATAGCCATCTTGAAAAAAAATTAAGTAAAATTATTTTAAACATATTTTATTTAATACAATATATCTAGAATGTCTTTTCAACTTGTAATCAATAAAAACGATGAGATATTTCATATTACTTTTTTTTTTTTACAAAGTCTTCCAAATTCAGGGGTGATGTTACAGATGATGAAAAATCTACACATTGATGTTGATTAGATAGATACAAGTTT
Organism: Lagenorhynchus albirostris; assembly: GCF_949774975.1. Lineage (NCBI taxonomy): Eukaryota > Metazoa > Chordata > Mammalia > Artiodactyla > Delphinidae > Lagenorhynchus > Lagenorhynchus albirostris. The sequence continues at coordinate 45,686,383 of NC_083099.1, read as the reverse complement.
TGGTAGACTGCTAATAGCACCTCTCCACCTCCCAATGGGAAAAAAAAAATGTCCATAACCTAATCTTTGGAAAGGATTTTATAGGTGTAATTAAATTAAAGATCTTGAGATAGGGAGATTTTCTTGGATTATCAGAGTAGGCTTTAAATACAATCACATATATCCTTATAAGTGGGAAGCAGAGGGAGATTTTACCACAGAGGAAGAAGAATAGTAAACAATGTGATGACAGAAGCAGAGACTGGAGTGATGTGGCCATGTGCCAAAGAATATCAGAAGCCCCCAGAAGAGCCCTGGTAGAGGCAAGGGGCAAATTCTCTCCTAGAGCCTCCAGAGGAACTGTTGCTATGATAACACCCTGATTTACACAATAGTACACAATAACACACTTATTGTTTACTTCTGGCATCCAGAACTGCGAGAAAATTAGCTTCTGTTGTTTTAAACCACCAAGTTTGTGGTAAAGTGTTATAGCAGCTACAGGAAACTAACAAACAAGTCATTTAGAGTAATGTAATGACATTACATTCACTCCTTTGTTGTTAATGTCTAGACAAAGGCCATTGGTCTTATTTCCAGAAACTGCCAATGAAATGTTCTACAAATATTAGTGTTGAAAGTGTCTTATATAATATTTCATCTCACATGGTTTCAGCTACTACCCACATGCTGAAAACTTCCAAATTTGTATTTCTGTCTTTTACCACTCTCCTGTACTCCAAAGTAATATTTCCAGATATCTTCTGGGCTTTGCCACCCAGATGTACCACAGTTATCAAAACCGATCACGCTCAAGTTGAACTCATCATCGAAACTCAAATTATCTCTTCCTTCCAAATCAGTTAATGGACCAGTCACCTATATCCAGGGTGACTTTACCTATTGGTTAGCTTAAAACAGCACTAGTTTATCTTGTTGTTCCTGTGTCCCATTCAATTTAGCACTTCTCCCAAGTTTTCAAGATCTTTTTCATTTTTAAGAAGTCTTATTATTAATAATTGCCTTAAAATAATCTGGGTGTTGTAAACCTCGACCTTTTGGCTTCCAGGTTTGGCTATGGCATCATCTCGTAGTGTGTGAGAATGAATTAAGTAAATAGAATATTCCCTTTAACATGTAATAATCTGGTGGAAAAAAAAGACTAGTCGTAACACTTCTATCTTTTCCTGATCCTTTCCAGAGACAAGGGGACTACACATGATACCGTATGTATGATAAAACAAAGTGTTCTCAGTCATAAACAACACAGATGGGTACCTCCTTTTAGTTTCAAGTGGTGGTAGAGCAAGTATTTGACGCTATTGCCCTTGCACCATCAGGTGTTGCAGCCAGTTGTCCCTGGACTGTCCCATGGCCTGTAAGTTTCACAAAATTGTTAAACCTCCACTTAGTGGGGGTCGTATGAAATGTGGGAAGGTAGAGGTTAAGTGTACATGAAATATATGTAGGAAATAAAGGCTGAGGGGTCCTGTCAGAGTTTATAGTAGCCTTCACACCCTTGCTATTGTGGTTACTGTCATATATTTTATCCTAAATATTTACAACTAATTATTTCACTGATTGCTGGAATTTTCATTTTGCAGTAAAGTTGTAGCAGCAAAGAACCAAGATATTGAAAATCCAAGATATGTGTAAAAAAATCTACTAGTAAAAGTTGTTATGAATTGCACAAAATATTTGTTGACATTTATCATCCACCATATGTGGGGTCACAGTGATATCAGAGACCATATGAAAATCAAATCAGAAATCTGTAGGAGAAGCAATGGCAGTTGATTTAAAATTTTAAAAAGAAAATTAAAATAATAAATTTGAATTACTATGCTGTATAACTGAAACTAATGTAATATTGAAAATCAATTATACTTCAATAAAAATAATAATAAATTTTAAAAGCAAAGATAAATATGCTACTAGATCTTGATTTAATTAATATAGCTGTAGAAAGTGAACTTACTCTCTTTTCATTTAGATTAAATGACTATTCTAAATTATTTTCACTCTTTTTTAATCTCAAGTTTTCTTGTGTATGCACAAAAAGTATAACAACAAGTGTTCATGGATTGGCTCTATTTCCTTCCCAAAGAAGAACTTTGTAAATGGTAAGTGATGTGAAGTTTAATTTAATCTCAACAGTTGCTTCAAATAGAAAGCCAGTTAGATTAATCCCAATAAAAGTTATGTTTTCAACTAATTCATGGACTCTAAGGAAAGCTTTTGGAACTTAATTATGCTATGGTTAAACACCTGAGATTACTGTGATTATGATTCTAAAATAGTTAAAAATTCAATCTTGAAGATTAAAATTACATGCTTTTAGGGAGATCGAAATATAAAAGTTTTAGATCACAAAGTCATAGTAAAGATAATAACCTTTTTGAATTAAGAAATATATGGAAAATAGGGACTTCCCTGGTGGCACAGTGGTTAAGAATCCACCTGCCAATGCAAAGAATGTGGGTTCGATCTCTGGTCCAGGATGATCCCACGTGCTGTGGATGTGCAGTGTGCCACAACTACTGAGCCTGTGTGCCACAATTACTGAAGCCTGTGCCTAGAGCCCAGGCTCCACAAAAAAGACAAGCCACCACAATGAGAAGCCCACACACTGCAAAGAAGAGGAGCCCCTGTTCACCGCAACTAGAGAAAGCCCGCGTGCAGCAATGAAGACCCAACACAACCAAAAATAAATAAATAAAATTTAAAAATAATAATAAAATATATCTTTTAAAAAAGAAATATATGGAGAATAAGTATATTTGGAATTGGTTGTATACACATAAAATTAATAATTATATCCAAACAATCTGTAATATTTTACCAATCTAATATATCAGTCAGTATACTATTCCTTCTGTAAATATACAAACATATTTTACACATTAAGAGGTTTTTACACTCTCTCTCTGATGTCCATGATCAATAAATATATAGAAATATTTAAGCCTTTTAAAAACAATGTAGTAAACCAATCTAACTGTCCTAAAATGATATTAAACTATGTAGTGAAAGGGTTTTCTAGATTTTGATTAATTTTTTCAAACTTGTTTTGTTGGAAATCTTTCTAAATTGTCAAAAAGTGTCGACTCTGAGGCTTTCAGATAATTGAAACTATTGATACCAACATTTAGAAACGTAAGGAATAAAACTTTTTTCACACAGAAACAAACCAAAATAAAAGAAAGTGGAAAAACAGGTGAGAGTTCAAGCAGGTACATAAATTATTTTTGAAAATCTACAGTTGAGCTGTAGAATAACTTGTGTTCTGAATAACTTTTAAAATTCTCCTTTTTTAAAATTGAATAATTTAATAGTCTGTAATAGATTAGAATAAAATTGAGACGGCCTTTATTTTCTGCTGCATCTAAGTTTGACAAGACACTGAAAAAATCACAGAGACATCTTATTTGATGAATTTTGTAATGTAAAAATAATTGTTGAAGAAAGTTACTATGAATAAAAGTAAAAAGGTACTGTTGGTAAAAAACCCTTGGACTAAAATTTTTATGTGTTTCAATAAAAAAGAGGAATGAAACTACCATTTATTTGGCAGAATTAAATTTTCTCAATTAAAAATATTTCTGACCTATAGAACGTTAACAATAAAAACAGTCAACTACTTCAAATTTATTAACCATAAAACACAACATTGAAAAAGATTGCAAGCAATTTCATTTTTTAAAAACTTATCTGAACACAAAGAAATAGCCTTCAGTGACATGATTTGAGAGACAAATATAGCTAAGAAACTGATTTTTTCTATTTGTTTTATTCCTTATGCTGTATATTATGTTTCTGAGACATTTATTTTATGAGGAGATTCATACTTCTTAATTTCCTTCACCCATCTCACCCCCATCTTCCTCCCCTCTGGCATTCACCTGTTTGTTTTATGTATCTATGAGTCTGTTTTCATGTTGTTTTTGTTTTGTTTTGTTTTTTAGATTCCACTTATAAGTGAGATCATACAGTATTTGTCTTTCTCTGACTTATTTCACTTAGCATAATACCCTCATTCCATTTATGGACACTTTCCATTCATCCATTTATGGACACTTAGTTTGCTTCCATATTTTGTCTATTGTAAATAATGCTGCAATGAACATTGTAGCGGGTATATCTTTTTTTAAAATTTTTTGGCTGTGTTCAGTCTTCGTTGCTGCAAACGGGCTTTCTCTAGTTGCAGCGAGTGGGGGCTACTCTTCTTTGCAGTGCACAGGTTTCACATTGCGGTGGCTTCTCTTGTTGCGCAGCATGGGGTCTAGGCGCGTGGGCTTCAGTAGTTGCAGCACACGGGCTCAGTAGTTGTGGCCCTAGACTAGACTGTGCGGGCTTCAGTAGTTGCAGTGCGTGGGCTCAGTAGTTGTGACTCACGGGCTCTAGAGCGCAGGCTCAGTAGTTGTGGTCCTTGGGGTTAGTTGCTTTGCGGCATGTGGGATCTTCCCAGACAAGGGATTGAACCCACGTCCCCTGCATTGGCAGGTGGATTCTTAACAACTGCACTACCGAGGAAGTCCGCATATATCTTTTTGAATTAGCGTTTTTGTCTTCTTCAGGTAAACACCCAGAAGTGAAATTGCTGGATCACATGGCAGTTCTGTTTTTAATTTTTGGAGGAAACTCCATACTGTTTTCCATAGTGAATGCACCAATTTACATTCCCACCAGTGCATGAGGATTCCCTTTTCTCCATATCCTAACTGACACTTGTCATTTGTTGTCTTTTTAGGATAGCCATTCTGACAGGTGTTAGGTGATAGCTCATCATGGTTTTGATCTCATATCCCTGATGATTAGTGTTATTTTTTCATGTATCTGTTGGCCATTGGTATGTCATCTTGGGAAAAATGTCTATTCTGATCCTCTGCCCATTCTTAATCAGATTGTTTTTTGATATTGAGTTTCATGAGTTCTTTGTATATTTTGCATATTAACCCTTATTGGGTATATATTTGCAAATATCTTCTCCCATTCAGTAGGCTGCCTTTTTGCTTTGTTGATAGCTGCCTTTACTGAGCAAAAGCTATTTTATTTGACTTAGTCTAATTTGTTTATTTTGGGTTTTGTTGCCCTTGGCTGAGAAGTCAGATCCAAAAAAATATTGCTAAGACTGATGGCAAAGAGCATACTGCCTATGTTTTCTTCCAGGAGTTTTATGGTTTCAGGTCTAACATTTACATCTTTAATCCATTTTGAGTTTATTTTTGTATATGGTATAGGAAAGTAGTCTAGTTTCATTCTTTTGCATGTAGCTCTCCAGTTTTCACAACATCATTTATTGAAGGGGCCGCCTTTCTCCATTGTATATTCTTGTCTCCTTTATCATCGATTGATTGACATATAAGCATGGGTTTATTCCTGGGCTAACTCTTCCATTCCATTGATCTATGTGTCTGTTTTTCTGACAGTACCACATTGTTTTCATTACTGTAACTTTGTTGTATAGCTTGAGATCAAGGAGCATGATACCTCCAGCTTTGTTCATCATTCTCAAAATTACTATTCAGGATCTTTTGTGTTTCCATACAAATTTTAGAATTACTTGTTCTAGTTCTGTGAATAATGCCTTTGATATTTTGATAGAGACTGCACTGAATCTGTAGATTGTCTTGGAGAGTATGGTCATTTTAAGAATATTAATTTTTCCAATCCATGAGTGTGGTAACACTTTCCATCCATTTGCATCACCTTCAATGTCTTTCATCAATGTGTTATAGGTTTCAGAGTACAACTCTTTTACCTTTTTGGTTAGATTTATTCCTAGTTATTTTAGACACTGTTTAAAATACATGAATGTGAACCAAAGATAATAATTCTACTCATGTAATTTTTCTACTTATGTATTACTTATGTAATGTTTTGCTTTGCTTTGATATACATAGATTTATGTGCACAAATAATTTTATTTATAAAAATAGCTTTTAGGGGACTTCCCTGGCAGTCCAGTGGTTAAGACTCCATGCTTCCACTGCAAGGGGTGTGGGTTCTATCCCTGGTCAGAGAAATAAGATTATGCATGCCATGGCATGGCCAAAAAAATTTTTTTTTAATAGTTTTTTAAAATTATTTTTAAATATTTTCTTTTAATTTACTTATCTATTTTTGGCTGTGTTGAGTCTTCATTGCTGTGCCCAGGCTTTCTGTAGTTGTGGTGAGCGGGGGCTACTCTTCATTGTGGTACATAGGCTTCTCATTGTGGTGGCTACTCTTGTTGTGGAGCACAAGCTCTAGGTGCGCGGGCTTCAGTAGTTACAGCACGTGGGCTCAGTAGTTGTGACTGACAGGCTCAGTAGTTGTTGTGCACGGGCTTCGTTGCTCTACAGCATGTGGGATCTTCCCAGACCAGGGCTAGAACCCGTTTCCCCTGCATTGGCAGGCACACTCTTAACCACTGTGCCACCAGGGAAGTCCCCCCCCCCACAAAAATAGTTTTTAAATAAAAGTATTTTATACATTCAAAATAGAAAAACCAACAAATTCATTAAGAAATAAATATTAACATCATAAAATTTTGATTATTTTAGAACCCCTTTTCACTTTCAGAAGTTTTCTGATTTGGATAAAAAAAAATTATATAGACTTCATACACAAACCTGAAATCACAGAGCCATCTGGCAGGCTTCATTCTCTCTCACTGTTTTGACTTCACATGCAATAGATTACTATACCCTAGCATTTTTCTCACAACACTTTCCTGTTTATCTTCACTTCACTGGCTTAATTTAGGTCTTCACCATGTCTTGTAAAACTATATGATAACCTACTTCATTTCTCTGCTTCCACTTTACACACCCTCAGTTCATTAGACCTACTGTTCTTACATGAATTTTCAAAAATGAAAGTCAGATTTTATTATTCAAATGCTATGTTAGCATCAGGGCTCTTATATTAGCCATAGTCTAAACTCCAAATTCCTTAAATGAAATTACAAAGTATTCCATGAATCAGTTTCTGTCTTTTTCTTCATCATATATCTTGTCCCACCTCACTAATCTCAGGTCACATGCTCCTTCTCTTTGCCTTTGCACATGTTTTTTTCTTCCTCCTACAGTAAACAAGTCCATCTTAAGTGTGTGGAAATCTCCTTGTTAGGTTTCAAAAACCTAGTTCAAGTGATGTTGCCTCTCTAAAGTCTTCCTTATCTAAGGAAGTTGATATCACACTTTTCTTTGTCAACACTATAAATGCTCTGAGTGTGTGTGTGTGTGTGTATAGTAACACTTTTCATACTACATTTCAATCATTATTTTTAAGTCTTCCTCACCATCTGGACTGTAAGACATCAAGATGTGACATTTAGTTTTGTATTTACAATGCCAAGTGAAAATAGTTACTCAGATATCTTTGTTTCCTAAGTAGATGGATGGGTGAATGAACAACCAGACTATTCATAGACTTTTCAAGCTTAGTATTTTATATTTTAGTACGTTATATGTTTCTTATGGTTATACAAAAGCACACAAAATGAATGTAAAAGCCAGAAACTATGCAATGCAAAAATTAATCTGGGGCTTCCCTGGTGGTGCAGTGGTTGAGAGTCCGCCTGCCGATGCAGGGAACGCGGGTTCATGCCCCGGTCCGGGAAGATCTCACATGCCGTGGAGCGGCTGGGCCCGTGAACCATGGCCAATGGGCCTGCGCGTCCGGAGCCTGTGCTCCACAACGGAAGAGGCCACAACAGTGAGAGGCCCACGTACCACAAAAAAAAAAAAAAAAAAAAAAAATTAATCTGGTAAAGAATGATAAAGGATTCACACAGTTTTACTTGCCAGATGTGTGTACCTTTATGTTTTGCTTCCTAGATTTGGAAGTTTGCCTCAACAATGCTGATCATTGAATCTGTCAAAAACACTTGCATTTGTGTATTTAATTAGAGAATTTCTGAATTATTTAATAATCTAATTTTACCTAAGATTACCATTGTCCAGCACAAATGGAATAAAGTATATTTTATATCAAAACTAATTTTTATATTATTTTTGTATCATTATTCATTAATATAATAACTCTAGCAAATGTAATTTCTTTCCTAGGTTCTATAACATATAACTGCATTACTTAAAACAAACAATCCAGTTTAAAAATTGGCAGAAGACCTAAATTTCAACAAGGAAGACATACAGATGGCCAAGAGGCACCTGAAAAGATGCTCAACATCACTAATTATTAGAGAAATGCAAATCAAAACTACAATGAGGTATCAACTCACACTGGTCAGAATGGCCAGTATCAAAAAATCTAGAAACAATGAATTCTGGAAAAGGTATGGTGAAAAGGGATCCCTCCTGCACTGTTGGTGGGAATGTAAACTGATACAGCCACTATGGAAAACAGTATGGAGGTCCCTTAAAAAACTAAAAATAGAACTACCATATGACCCAGCAATCCCACTACTGGGCATATACCCTGAGAAAACCATAATTCAAAAAGAGACATATATCACAATGTGCATTGCAGCATTATTTACAATAGCCAGGACATGGAAGCAATCTAAATGCCCATCGACAAATGAATGGATAAAGAAGATGTGGTACATATATACAATGGAATATTACTCAGCCATAAAAAGAAACGATATTGAGTTATTTGTAGTGAGGTGGATGGGGCTATAGTCTGTCATACAAAGTGAAGTAAGTCAGAAAGAGAAAAACAAATACCATATGCTAACACATGTATATGGAATCTAAAAAAAAAAAAAAAACAATGGAACTGATGAACCTAGTTGCAGGGCAGGAATAAAGATGTAGACATAGAGAATGGACTTGAGGACATGGGGTACGAGGGGGAAGCTGGGGCAAAGTGAGAGTCGCATCGGCATATATACACCACCGAATGTAAAATAGTTAGCTAGTGGGAAGCAGCAGCATAGCACAGGGAGATCAGCTCGGTGCTTTGTGATGACCTAGAGGGGTGGGATAGGCAGGGTGGGAGGGAGGCTTAAGAGGGAGGGGATATGGGGACATATGTATTCATATGGCTGATTCACTTTGTTATACAACAGAAACTATTGTGAAGCAACTGTATTCCAATAAAGATCTATTTTTAAAAAAAACATAATTTGGGGAGTTAAAATCCAGTATAGAGCATTCATTTATTTGTGATTGCCCAAAGCCTTTTCTGTGATTTCCACTTGGTCATGAAATAGACTAGAAGCCCCCAATAATTTATTTTACTTGAATTAAGCATTTGCGCCTCCCAAATCTATACAGGTACATGTATAGATTAGATAGAAAATAAGTATAGAATAGATAGAAAATAGTCAAAATTGTATTTGCTACTTGATAATATATTAATTCTGAATTCTGCCTTCTAACCCTGTAAATAGTGGATTCAGATTTGTTTGTATCTTTATGAGTGTGGGAGTTCTGGAATCTTCCACAATTACATTAAATTTGATGATAATCATGATGTAATTGGTGATGATAAAGATGACAGTAATGTTGATGTAATAATTATTTACATTTATTTACAAACAACACTATTTCATATTTAGGTATTATTGGACTCATATTATTAATCAAAGAACTAAACTAAAGAGAAGTGACTTGACCAAACACGCTCTACCTGGAAAAGGCAAGACACAAACACAGATCAAATTTAATATTCTTTCCACTATATATATGATTAATGAGACTCTTTAATTACATCTGAACCTTACAAATATGAAAATATCCTGATACAATTTTTTTTCAAGATAATACATTTATAATGTTGACGTAATGTCTTTAGCATAAAATTGTTCCTTAAATGATGAAATAGGAAAATTCCAGCACTTTCCAAATAGCAGATTGTCCCACTTTAAAACATAATGTAGGGGCTTCCCTGGTGGCGCAGTGGTTGAGAGTCCTCCTGCCGATGCAGGGGACATGGGTTCGTGCCCCGGTCCAGGAGGATCGCACATGCCGCGGAGCGGCTGGGTCCGTGAGCCATGGACGCTGGGCCTGCACGTCCGGAGCCTGTGCTCCACAGCGGGAGAGGCCACAACAGTGAGAGGCCTGCGTACCGAAAAAAAAAAAAAAATATATATATATATATATATATATATATATATATATATATATATATATATATATAAATAAAATGTAGTCCACTGAGCATTATCCATTAGGAGGACAATAACATAGAACCAGAGGTGCCTATTTATAAATATTATGAACTCTCCTAAATTTAAGAACGCATGCTGTATTTCCAGACACTTGGGCAACTTTGGCCAGTTTGGAATTTTAAGAACTATGAAAACAAAGTTCTTTCCAAATGGCAACATTAACCAGAAGACCAGCATTCAGGTGAGAGAGCAGAGATCTAGGCACCATGAACATACAAAGGAAATTATTTGAAAAAACAATACCTTATTAGTAGTCTTACAGAGTAAATATTTACAATTTTAAAAAATTTCAGTAAACACTAAGATCAGGCTAATCTGTTTGTACAGAAATTTATAAATAGTTCAGAATATGAACATCATTCTGATTATTAAGAATCTATAGTCAAAGATAATCCCTAAATTGATATTCTCCTGTTTCTGTTTCTAAGTGAGTTACAATATAATTTATTAACAGCTTTTTCCAAATAGTTTTCTTGGGAAATTATATTTTGTGATTGGATACAATCCCCAGCCAGTTACTACTGACATCAGAAGAGAGTCTCTGCCTAAATCATGGGCTCCATTTCACTGCATAAACAACCAATAGTTTTTCAGTAGAGAAACCAGTAATTATACAGTTAAATAATAGCTACATACCTGCCAGGCTACTGTGATTTTTGGCATCACTGGCATACATTTTTAATTTGGCCAAATACTATTTCAGCTGCTGCCATGTCATTCCCAGAGGTACTCTTTGGCACTCTAAATTGATCTGACATCTGCAGTGCTTCCAGGAATGAGGTTTAAAAATATAACAGTGATTCTGTGGATAGGTATATAGAGACCTGGGAATTCTATAAATAAACAGTTTTTTGCCATTGGGTGTTACAATACATTCCCTATCTATGACAAGCTTGTTTTTTAACGTACATATTTGCTGTTCATCTAAGCTTTAAAGCAAAGTATAAATACATGATGAAAGTTAAAAACACCACAGCCATGTTGGTAAAATTTTATGCAGCTGAAAATCAGATTTTTTTTTTTTTTTTTTTTGCGGTATGCGGGCCTCTCACTGTTGTGGCCTCTCCCGTTGTGGAGCACAGGCTCCGGACGCGCAGGCTCAGCGGCCATGGCTCACGGGCCCAGCCGCTCCGCGGCATGTGGGATCTTCCTGGATGGGGGCACGAACCCGCGTCCCCTGCATCGGCAGGTGGACTGTCAACCACTGCGCCACCAGGCAAGCCCGAAAATCAGATTTTTTAAAGAGCAGCTTTTAAAAACTATCCTTTCACATTGTGGTTAAATATAAATTTCATGGATTTACTACTCTCAATCTAATCTCCCTAATATCTCCCTGAATTTAAGTTTGAAATTCTGGTTTTACCTCACTTTCCTTAACTATAATGAGGATATTCATGTTTATGTTATCTCATCTTTCGTAGACTTTCTAAAGAACACATTTGGTAATTATACATTTTTTTACCTGACTACATTATTTTTTTTCTTTTTTTGTTTTTGGCTGTACTGGGTCTTCACTGCTGCGTGCAGGCTTGCTCTAGTTGTGGTGAGGGGAGCTACTCTTCGTTGCATTGTGGTGCTCGGGCTTCTCATTGCAGTGGCTACTCTTGTTGCAGAGCATGGGCTCTAGGCATGCAGGCTTCAGTAGTTGCAGCACGTGGGCCCCAGGGTGTGCAGGCTTCAGTAGTTGCGGCATGTGGGCTCAGTAGTTGCAGCTCATGGGCTCTAGAGCATGGGCTCAGTAGTTGTGGCTCATGGGCTTAGTTGCCCCGTGGCATGTGGGATCTTCCTAGACCAGGGATGGAACCCATGTCTCCTGCATTGGCAGGTGGATTCTTAACCACTGGACCACCAGGGAAGTCCGTGATTACATTATTTTCTGTTCAAAATTTTCCAACATTATTCTAAATCTGGAACTAATTGAAAGTATCCAGTTTTTCATTTTTATTTTTGCTATTATTATTCTTTCATGGATTTTCATCCTTGGTTACTTAGCTGCTATGTACTAAAATTTATTTTTAGTATATTTTTGTCTCTTCTCTCAGTTTAGTTACTTCAAATTCTCTATAAAATTTTCAAAAATAAATATATATTTCTTATTCATTGTCTTCATTTTAAATAACTTTGAAAAAAGATGTCACCCTCATTACCTTAATTCTTTTCCAGGTGGGATACTGTGCTGATTTACACCAGCATTTCCAAAAGTTAGTATGTTAAAAGGGGGGATAAAACACCTTCCAGGGCCACCTCACTTTAGGATTCATTTGATTAAATATGATAAGTAAGACCCTTTACTGCAAAACTTTACAGAATAATAGACTTAAAAAAATAAAACTTTATAAATCTCTAGTAGAATCTTCCACACCCTTTTGCCGCCCAAATCGTTCTGTGTCCAGGACTCTTGTAGACTAGAGTTTACCTAAACCAGTTTAGGGAGAATGTGGATCAAATGTCAATCACTTCAGTATCATATTGTACATAAACAATATGTATTTCTTGTCTCTCTTTCTCTCTGTCCCTCTCTTATGTGCCCCCACCCTCCCAGGAAAAATACTGGGATCTTCCAATTATTCTTCTAGGGGTTGGAGATAAAGTTGTGAAAAAGCAGAAAAGGACACCGTTCAAAATAGTTTATATTTTAGAAGACAGAAAAATAATACACAAGTAAGATAAATTCAGGTAATGATGAGTGTTACGCACAAAATAAAACAGTGGATAAAATAGAGAAAACTGAGGCAATTCTTTAGGTTGATTTTCATGGAAGGTTTCTCTGAGAAGATGACATTTGGGCTGAGTCAAGAGAGTAAGTCAGACATATGAAGATCAGAATGCAGAGAGTTCCAAGCAGAGGGAAAAGGAGATGCAAGTTTCAAGGAAATAAGTTTGGTGTTTTCCATGAACTATAAGCATCCTAGTGTAGTAAGAGCAAAGTCAGTGAGGAGGGGAGAGAGACAAGCAAGAGAGGGACACAGTGACTATATCATGTAGAGACTTGTATGAAGCTTGGATTTTATTCTAACTGCAATGAGAAGCCATTGGAGGGTTTTGAGCAGAAGGATGCCATGAATTGTAAAAGCTCACACTGGCTGCTGTGTGGAGAATGACTAATTAAGGAGTAAAGTAGAAACAGACAAACCATTAAATAGATTACTGCATTATCCCAGATAAGCAAGTATTTCTTGGACTAGGATAGTAGCAATGCAAACAAGTTGTATTTTAAAAAGAAACAACAGGATTTGCAGATGGGTAAGGTATGAGAGCTGAGAGAAAAACAAACAATAATTCATAGGTTAATTTAATCAACAGAGTGGATGTGATGCTATGTATTAATATGAGTAAGAGTGAAGGAGGAAGATAGAAGTACCACAGGAAGATGTGAGGATAATTATGTTTTGAGATGTAAGTGGAAAGATTAAATAAACACTAGTATGTACAGTTTGAAGCTAAGAAGAGAGCTAAAGCCTGGAGAGGATGAACTATAGATGATATTAGAAGTTGGGGAATGGATAGGTCTCCTGGAGAGGTAAAGTTGATAGGAGAGAAGAGGTAACCTAGGACCAAACCCTGGGATTTACATATTTTAAAACATTTTTAAGTTTATAACTTACAAGTTTTTAAATTGCCCTGTATCTTGAGAAGTGTACATATTCAGGAAGCTTCAATACCCTTTGAGAATTTACAGGTCATAGTTCTGGGGAAACCAAAGAACAAAGCTAACAGATCAGACCAAAACTATATATTAAAATCATGTTCTCAATCAAAGGAGATAACTCTGTAAAGGCAAAAATCTGGTTGCATCATTCAGAAGTACAACTATTATGTTTTCTGCCCCCTTATTATTTTATATAAAGAATTACCATTTAATTTCTAATATATTAAGGCATAATACTTGAATTTCTGAGAGCAGAACTGAAATATCATTAGTACTGATCCACTCAAGAAAATTCAGCAAAGTCATTCAGGTCATGCACTAAGCAAAACTTTACATTAAGAGATCTACTAGAATAGACACTTCATTGCCTTAGCGAATTTAAGGACTTCCTTTAAAATGTTGCTACTATTGCCATGCATATAGTATTTGATAAATTCTAACCTGAAAATGTTTCAGTAGTTAAAACAATTGAATAGGGCTTCCCTGGTGGCGCAGTGGTTGAGAGTCCGCCTGCCGATGCAGGGGACGCGGGTTCGTGCCCCGGTCCGGGAGGATCCCACATGCCGCGGAGCGGCTGGGCCCGTGAGCCGTGGCCACTGGGCCTGCGCGTCCGGAGCCTGTGCTCCGCAACGGGAGAGGCCACAGCAGTGAGAGGCCCGCGTACCGCAAAAAAAAAAAAAAAAAAAAAAAATTGAATAGAAATCCTCGATTCACATTAATGAAATTCATCAGCATATAAATATCTATTTATCTATGTGTCTATCACCTAGTGCACTGATATATTATCCATAATCAATTAGCCAGTTTATATTATCCTCCAAATTTGATTTTTCAACAGCTTAAATATCCAAATATTTTCTTTTTCATGTCTGAAGAAAATATCTTACTAGTGTTATTACATTGTTCCCAAGACAACAGAAAAACAAACATAATGAAGTGATTCTATTTAAATATCTGCCTAAATTAGGATAACTCTTGGGGAAACTGATGATTGTATCATAAGAAAAAAAGACCATAAATATTTAGTGAGTCATTAAAAAATTAATTACTAGATACATAATTAGTATACATTTTATATATATATATATATATATATATACACACACTAATATGTTTTCACTAGTTGGTGGGTTGGGTTGTCAGCAGTTCCCATTTTATAAAATATGTGTAATCATATTCTGACTTTGCACACTATAGATGATGATAGACTGCACAGCCATAGCTGTGGGGGTTTAGCAATGAAGACTGGATTTCTGGAACCAAGGAGTGTTTACAAATGGCAGTAGACTCATTTACAGTCTAAATCTGCCTTAGTAGATAAGCTCAGTTGTGATCATTCTTTTGAACAATGACCTAATGTAATGGCAGTGAAAAGTAGGGTAGCAAAGGAAAACAGTGATAAAATTGAGACTAAAAAGGAAATATCTGAATTACTGCAGCTGGTTGCTGAAAAGAGAATAAAGTATAACCAAAAGCTGGTCATACTTAGTCTGAAGGCATAGCTCATTTGAAAATTAGTTGCTGTGATCAAAAGGAGATTTTTTCCACACAGAGAGTCATAAAGAGATATAAAGAAACACTTTAATGTTATCAACATTTTCAAATAACATGGTACTGCATAATTTCTACCTTTTCACTCTTTCCAGTTTTCCTCTTAATGAAGCGCATATTTTTTCACTATTAGACATTTTTGATAGCCCAATTTAATTAAAAATTATTTAAAAGCTGTGTTTTTTTACCTATAAAGTAAACATAATTTTAATTCTTATGCTCATATTTTTTTAATCCTACCTACATTTACTGTAGTATTTATAAAGGAAATCAGATTAACACATTTTTAAGATTTTATTAGGCATAGCACCACTTGAGGCTAATTGGGTTTGTGAGGAATAATAAACAATGTTCCTGTCTCCGAGCAGCTTGAAACTTGGTTGAGAATAAGATTAGGTGGAAATGTAATTCCAACAGAACAGGAATTATATTATAGTTTAAACAAATATTTTAAAAATTATTAATAAATATCTAAATGAATCATTAATAAAATATGAAAGGCATAGAAAGGTTCAGAGTGACATCAACTGTCCAAAATTGTTCCAGTTATCTTAATAGTAAAGATTTTATAGGTTGCATCAGATTTTGAAATTCAGTAAGATCATTCAATAAGAGACTGTGGCAGAGACTATTCCCATGTGCTCCTCTAGATTTTCTAGTCACCCTTGCAATTATGTTGGTCATGTGACTGCCTATGTAGTACAGACAAAAGAGATGTAAAAAACTCACTGCTCTAGCCATTTAAAACACCCCATCAAACCTTCTGGCCCTCTCTTTTGTCATGGTGATCTTGAAAGTCATGTTCTTCAAGAGCATGACTAAAAGACAGAAATGGCTTAAACCCATGAGTCAATACTTGGAGGAGAGACATCTAGCAAGACACCTGGTATGAATCAGATGATGCCTCAATGAGAAGTAAACATTTAAAGTATTAAGCCATTGGTATTTTGGGTTTTATTTCATTCTTCAGCATATTCTAACCTATCCTGAGTAATACACATATTGCTTTGGAAATGGAGAGTGGCCATAGTGAAAAACCTACAGTTTGTGGTAATTAGTTCAGCAAATAGATGGCAAGTAGTTAGGAAATCGCTATCAGAGGCTGGAGTTACAGAAATACACCTTTTGCAGTAGTAAAACCTTTAGTATTACATGTCTGCAGTAACTTGAAAAGCTGTCCTTATCTTACCAAATGCTCTTTAATGTCAGACTCCTGAATTCTAACATCTCTATCATTTCTACTACAGGAAGTAAAATGGGGACTCTAAAAGTTATTTCTAGAAGTTGAAGAGGATAAGTGACAGAGGATTTGAAAGCACTTCACACTAGTTAATATTGGGTGTGCCAAAAAGTGCCTTAGGTTTTTAAGGAAAAATAAGACACATTTTTCATTTTCATGAAAAACTTTACTGTAAACAATGTCTTCACTCTTTTGTTCCACTACCTTCTGCCATACTTCAGGCAACTTCATAATTTCATCTTCCCAAAACTTATCTTTTTGACCAAAAAACTGTCCCAGGTGCCTTTACTAGTCTTCCAGGGAATTGAAATTTTTTCCATTAAGAGAATTTTGTAAAGACCGAAAAAAAAAAAAGGAAATCTGAAGCTGCAATGTCTGGTGAATATGGCGGATGAATCAGAACTTCCCAGCCAAGCTCTAACAGTTTTTGCCTAGTCATCAAAGAAACCATGCAGTCTTGCATTATCCTGATGGAAGATTATGTGTTTTCTGTTGACTAATTCCGGACACTTTTCATCGAGTGCTGATTTCAGTTGGTCTAACTGTGAGCAGTAGTTGTTGGAATTAATCATTTGGTTTTCTGGAAGAAGCTCATAATAGAGGACTCCCTTCCAATCCCACCATATACACAACATCACCTACTTTGAATGAAGACCGGCCTTTGGTGTGGTTGGTGGTGGTTCATTTCACTTGCCCCACGGTCTCTTCCATTTCACGTTATTGTACAGTATCCATTTTTCATTGCCTGTCACAATTTGTTTCAAAAATGTAATATTTTCATAATGTTTGAATAGGGAATCGTGTGCGGAAACACGGTCAAGGTTTTTTTCGCTTAACTTGACGTGGACCCCAAACATCAAAGCGATGAACATAGCCAAGCTGGTGCAAATGAATTTCAACGTTTGATTTGGATATTTTGAGCTATCATCCACATGGTACAACACTGATTGTTCTCAATTAATGTCTCGATTTGATCGCTATCAACTTCAACTTGTCTACCCGACCATGAAGCATCGTCCAGTGAGAAATCTATAGCACGAAACTTCGCAAACCACTTTTTTTTTTTTTTTTTTTTTTGCGGTACACGGGCCTCTCACTGTTGTGGCCTCTCCCGTTGCGGAGCACAGGCTCCGGACACGCAGGCTTAGCGGCCATGGCTTACGGGCCTAGCCGCTCCGCAGCATGTGGGCTCTTCCCGGACCGGGACACGAACCGGCGTCCCCTGCATCAGCAGGCAGACTCTCAACCACTGCGCCACCAGGGAAGCCCCGCAAAGCACTTTTGACATGTTTGATCAGCCACAGCACCTCCATACACTGCACAAATCTTTTTGGGCGTTTCAGTTGCGTTTTTACCTTTCTTGAAATAATAAAGCATAATATGCCGAAAATGTTGTGCTTTTTTTTTCCATCTTCAGTATTAAAATGGCTACACAAAAATTCACCAGTTTTGATAAGTTTTTTTTTTTAATGCACACTGATATGACAGCTGTCACAATACAATCTAACAAAACTGTTTCGAATGAAATTAAAGACAACTAAGTGCTACTAGAAACATTTTACGGGAAAAAACGAACAAACCTTTTGGCCAACCCAATATTTAGGCAGTTCTGAGAAACTTGAATGAAAGTAGAAAGAAAATTGGTGAGATATAAACTGTAAGATAATATTTAATTCTCGAAAATATAAGATACCTCTAAAATAAATTCAAGTTTTGATAATATGAAATTAGCTAATGGAACCAGTGTCTCAAATTATAATTTTAAGTTCAATTTCTATAATTAATGTGAAAAAGTAAAGTTTTCAAAACCTATCTCGAGCATTTAATTGTTCATTCATTTTGTATGCATAATCAAATACATTGTTATTAGAGACTAGCATTGATGTATATACACTACCAAATGTAAAAATGGATGGCTAGTGGGAAGCTGCTGCATTGCCCAGGGAGATCAGCTTGATGCTTTGTGATGACCTAGAGAGGTGGGATAGGGAGAGTGGGAGGGAGGCTCAAGTAGGAGGGGATATGGGGATATATGTATACTTATAGCTGATTCACTTTGTTGTACAACAGAAACTAACACAACATTGTAAAGCAATTATACTCTAGTAAAGATATAAAAAAATAAAAAATAAATAAATACACTGTTATTGGTTAAAAGCAAAAATTTTGGAGTCCAAAAGACCTGAGTTTAAGTTAGTTTACTGAATAATCACACTTAGTAACTTAACCCTTCAAAGCTTCAATTTTATCTAGAAAATGCAGATTAAAAAATTACTTCAATATTTGGTAGAATAAATTGATAAAATACGTTAATTACTTCATATATTTTATGGATCACAAAAGTACTAAAATATTGGTAGCTATTTTGTTGTTGCAGCAAACACTGCCACGATCATCACCACCATCTTTATACATGCTCAGTATCTTTCACTAAAGATAACTGATGAAATCAGTCTTCAGATAGGGACTCAAGAGGACCCTGACCCTTAGGATTCAAACAATGGAGTTTTCAGAAACACTTATGTTATACTGAAACATTCCCTCCACAATTATAAAATGACCTTATCTTTCAGGGATGGTTGGTTTATCTGAAAATAATTTTCAGCAATTTAAAGGATTTTTTGTTCTAGTTATTCATTTGTTTTTTTATTCTTCCAGTTTTATTGAGACATAACTGACATATAGCACTGTAAAAGTTTAAGGTATATGGCATAATGGTTTGACTTAACAAACATCATGAAATAATTACCATGGTAAGTTTAGTGAGCATCCATTATCTCATATAAATATAAAATTTAAAAAGTATTTTTTCCTTGTGATGAGAACTCTTAGGACTTACTCTCTTAAATCTTTAAAAATTTATGTTTATGAAGAAAGGTGAATATAAATTTCACAACTAAACAAAATAACATCACCTTAAATATCCAAAGGAAACTCAGAGAGTATTAGCCGGCAGCCCTTATCTGCATTAATCTGTCTTCCTCGACTAAAATTTTAAAATACGAAACCTTTGTGTTATTTAATAAGGTTGCAGTTTAATTCTGTATTTAATCTTGGCAGATTGTCACCTATTGTTCTAAAAGAGTTTACAATAATTTGAAACATGAGGTGGGTAATCTGTTAGTTTTACACTGCAGCTGAAAACTATTTTGGCTCAATTAGTGACACCTTTTCACAGGAGTTCTCATCTGCAGCCATCTCAAAAATTTTAACTGACCTCATTATTTCATTTAAAACTTTTGTGGGAGATTTTTAAAAGCACTCAGAAACCTCATGATTTGACAGAGGGTAATCTCAGAACACCTGAGCAGTACAGGACGGCAGAGAAAGAATGCTGGGCAGGAAGCACTTTGCAACAGGTTGTGAATAGTGAGATTTGACAATTTCTTTGCCATTCAGAAGCATGTCTAAATTACATTGAATGTAAGCCCCTGCCTCCTGACTTCATATGCTTTACACTAGATCATACCAAAATTTATGATATATATACCATACCAAAATATATGATAAAATTTATAATATATCCGTATGTATGTATATAAGTAGTATTAATTTTTCCTCAGAAGTGCAGACATTTTTCAATAGTTTACATTGAGAGATAGTTGTGAAGAAAACCATTCCTCTCTAAACATTAGATTTTTAATCATATCAATGAATAATTAATCAGAACAATGGTATGTGAACTATCTTAAAGAAGCATAAGGGATATGAGGTCACAAGACCTGATTCTGTCTTGACTGAATACATTAAAATATATAAACAATGCATGCCTTTAAGGAGAATTAGCTGGACATGAAATAAACCTAAAATCATTGAGCATTTACTACATTTCAAACAGTATTCTAAGCTCTTTAGAATATCTTTCACTTAATCCCCACACAAACAGTACAAAATAAATATGATTATTATCATATTAAAACTGAGGCCCAGAGGAAAAGGAACCTGCCCAAGGCTACACAGTTGGTAAGTACTGAAATCAGGTTAGAAAAACTGCATCATAGTGGACAAATTTTCAGGGCTCATCCTAGCACAGTTCAGAGTAAACATATTCTTATCCAATGGACTTGGAGTGTTTCATTCCATAAGCAAAGCTATTCCTACTCTGGTAATAACAGAGATCAGATTACCTGAATCTGTTGTCATTGGACATTCTTTTCTTCTAATAAAATTCATTTGCTCAGAATCATAAAGAGAAGTATAACTTACATTCAGAATCACCTATTTACTAAGGAAGGGTAGAGGGTTATTTATTACAAAAAGATGTCTGTCAAAACAATCAGCACAAATATTGTGGCATATGAGTTACATTTCTGATTCCAATAATATAAATTCTAGGTATTCCAAATATCTAAGGATGTATTGCAATATGCATATAATATTGGCAATATGAAATTTTTCTCTCCCATTACCCAGACCAGGGGTCCCCAATCCCCAAGCCGCGGACCGCAGCCTGTTAGAAACTGGGCCGCACAGCAGGAGGTGAGTGGCGGCGAGTAAGCAAAGCTTCATCTGCCCTCCCCATAGCTCTCCATCGCTCACATTAACTCCTGAACCACCCAACCCCCACCCCCATGGAAAAATTGTCTTCCATGAAACCGGTCCCTGGTGCCAAAAATGTTGGAGATGGCTGACCTAGACCATTTAGGGTAGCAAAAGCAGAACAAAATAAAACAAACTACAAATAATAAATTATAAATACTACCTTATATTTTCTTGTAATCTGATTAGGTAAAGATCCACTCAACAGCAAAAGCATACAAAATTTTCTTATCAGGTTAAATGGTGACATGCGACTGGCCATTCCTCTTTTCTTGGAAGTGGGTCAGGGCATAGTCTCAAGGATGTTGAGATCAATCACAAGTTTTAATGTTGGAAATACATAACAAAAAATTTAAAAACTTTAAAAATGATAATTATGTTATAATAATTAACAATTCAAATTTCAGTACTATTTATGCTAAAACTTTGTTTCCTTTATGGCAGACATCTATGTAAAATGTTATATATATTTATAACATATATATGTGTGTATATATAAATGAAATAAGCAGTTTTAGTAGTGACAACATAGTTCAATTTTTAATTGAAAATAAATACTGTAAAGTTTATTTAAATTAACTAAACCAACATTTTCATTTCTACCCTGCCACATCTTTTCTCCTGTAAGCTGTATGATTGACACCCAGCTTCTGCCTAGCCACAGTGAGTTTACAGCCTTAGGTCCTTTTAGTAAGCTGCCTTATCTCTTACTTAATATTGTGTATCCTTTGGTGTTTCTGAGGTTGTATTTCAAGTTCAGAGTTTTCCTCTAAAAGACACATGGCAAAGTGCCAGAGAAGTAACAGTACTGGCTTTTGGGTAGCTGGACAAATCTTTAGTGTTCTAAAGTTTCCAAATTTTCTATTATTGGCCTATATGATTTTTATAATTAAAAAAATTTTGCTAAAATATGCCAGTCTTCTTTAAAATCAACAGGTTCCGTTATTCAGTAAGCCAATCAAGGAATGAGTCCTGATCTTATTTCATGAATTAGTACAAAATATATCAGAGAAATAAATTAACATACTCACCCATAATGGTATTTAAAGATGAATCTTTACTCACTAGTTTAATTGCAAAAAAACACATAGCATTTCATAGATTAACTTCCAAAATGAAGTAATGGGAATAAAGACAAAATGGTCATCATAAGATTGCTTGGGATCCTCAGTGACCAAGATTCATATTCTCTCTCTCTGTCTCTTTCTCACTTAAAGGAGACCCAGGAATAATTTTGCTATATTTCACAGCAAAACTTCACTCCAAGATTTCAGGAGAATCCTATACTTGTACACTATGAAAGACATCAGCTGTGTAAATTCTTTTAACTGGAATGCTGTTAGCTAAGAAAACATGTTGACATCATAGTTCAGAATCATGGAGTACCTTCTCTAAAATCTACTAGCAGATTGGAGTCTTAATGTGAATATAGAAGCAATCTATCAGGCCTTGTCTCCTTTCCCCATAGCTCTGGAATCATGAGAATCCTGGTTACTTGCGTAGCCTGACTCTGCCACCAAGACCATTTCTGACCTTAACCACGAAGAATTTAAGATGTTTAGTTCAAATGAATGAAAATCAGTACGAAATCATCGTTGCTGCTCGTCATTCATTCTTTTATTAAACAACAATTTATACAGGAATGACTGCATGCCCAAGACTGCTAGTTGCTGGCAATATAGACATTACTGACACACACAGAAGTACAGCATGCATTGACAGCATAGAGCAAGGGCTCTGACCCAGGCTGAGAGGTCCAGGGAGAATCATCACTACAAAAATGGTTTATGAGATGAAGATGCAAAAGATGAAAAAGAATTAACCAGACATAGGGCAGGAGGAAGACTGTAAGTAGGGGTAAGGGAGGGGAGAAGGGAGAGAGAAGTGCTAGGTGCAATAGCCCTAAGGCAGGAAGGAAAAGGACTTATTCTAGAAACCTGAGTCAGGTGAGTGTGGCTGAGTCACAAGGGAAAGTGGTGTGAAACGAGCAGCTAGAAGAGTGGCAAGGAATGGAAAACAAAAAGACACATCAGCCCCCAGATTTCATTTTAACAGAAACTGGGAACCACTGAAGGAATATAAACATTGTAGAGACATATTTATGGCCGTGATTTTTAAAAAGATAATTCTGGCTAAAATATGAAGATTTCATTAGGAAGACAAAAGAAGGAAGAGGAAACCAACTATGAGGCCATTGCAGTATTCCAGGTGAGACTGGTGCCACAGGAGATAAACATAAAGAAGAGCATATGAGAAGGTTTCCCAGACAGGATCAGCTAGATTTGATAACTTAAAAATAGGGTTAAGGGTGAGAGAATCATCAAGAATGACTTTTGGGTTTCTCAACTAAACTTTCCTTAGTGTATGTACTAGCTCTTAAACCTGGGTGCTTTACCCATAAGTGCTTGTCTTGGTAATTTGCCCCATACTACATTCTTTCAGGAGTCAGCTGAAACATGCTAACTTAGACATTCAGTTATTGTGTTGTCCCTGGATTCCCCACCACCTGCTTATAGAAGCATCCTATTTCCAATTTTTTGACATTGAGCAACTGTTTTGACTACTATATTTTTTCTCTTACCCTTGGTATTTTATTTATTTTACACTGCTTCATTAAAAAATAAAGGCTGCCTTTAAAATACCTACAGTTAAATTGCTGAGCATTACGGCTAAGGGAAAATGCAGACTGGGTGAAAACTAGACCAGGTTTGTGCAGGTCATTACATTTATAAAAACTTTTAAAAAAAGAGTTGCAACTTTTAAATATCATATTATGGTAGTCAAAGCAAAAAATGGAACATGATCTGCCTCTCAGTTTACAATGTCTACAAAATATAAACATATCAATTGTTTGAGGAAAACAACAGATTTGTTGGCACTTAGGAACATCTCTCTTTAGGAGATGCTAAGTGATGTGATGCATCCCAACAACCTCCTTGTAATAAATGTAATACTGAGTTTCAGAATATAGATTTGCATTGGAATAGAGAAAGAAGAATAAAAGAGAGGAATGCTTCACCTGGGAAGAACCTGATGGGGGAGATCAATTTTTAACTATACCATTTTTCACCCCTGAGACTAAAATGCTCACTAAGAGAGTATTTTCTCTGGTATGCACAATCCAATCCAAGTAGTACGTACTCCAGTTATGTTAGAGGAAAGAAAAAAAGGGTGAGAACACTGGCATCGAGATATGGGAAGAGGCCACATCTCTTAAGCACCACCTCCCTTCCTGCCACACATATATAAACACACATACAAACTCACAATCTCAGCTGGATTTTGATAAAATTTGGGTGGCACACAGTTCAGTATCAGTTATGTGAAGTAGAATTAGTGATGTGATTAAGAGCACAGACCTTGTACAGAGTCTGTCTAGCTTTGATCTTGGGCAAGTTAGTAAATCTTTCTATCATAAAATAGGAATAAAATTGGTACCTACCTAATACAATTTTGAGGAAGATTAAATAAATTAATTTTCATAAAATTCTTAGAAAACTGCCAGCATATAATATGCACTCTTCTTTGTTTATTTAAAAAATACAAGAAACCTTCTATAAAGATTTGGAGGATCAAAATCCTATACTGTTCAATCATTTGTTATTCAGCAAATATTCATTGCATATCTATTGTGTCAAGGCCTGTACTTAAAATACGTCATGGCATGCTTGCTTCCACAGCCCATGTACTAAAATTGGAACGATACAGAGATTAGCATAGTCCCTGCGCAAAGATGACACGCAAATTCGTGAAGCATTCCATATTTTTAAAAGGGAACCCTCTTGCACTGTTGGTGGGAATGTAAACTGATACAGCCACTATGGAGAAGAGTATGGAGGTTCCTTAAAAAACTAAAAATAGAACTACCATATGACCCAGCAATCCCACTACTGGGCATATACCCTGAGGAAACCATAATTCAAAAAGAGTCATGTACCACAATGTTCATTGCAGCACTATTTACAATAGCCAGGACATGGAAGCAACCAAAGTGTCCATCGACAGATGAATGGATAAAGAAGATGTGGCACATATATACAATGGAATATTACTCAGCCTTAAAAAGAAATGAAATTGAGTTATTGGTGGATGGACCTAGAGACTGTCATACAGAGTGAAATAAGTCAGAAAGAGAAAATCAAATACCGTATGCTAACACATATATATGGAATCTAAAATAAAAGAAAAAAAAGGTTCTGCAGAACCTACGGGCAGGACAGGAATAAAGACGCAGATGTAGAGAATGGACTTGAGGACACTGGGAGGGGGAAGGGTAAGCTGGGATGCAGTGAGAGAATAGCATTGACATATATACACTACTAAATGTAAAATAGATAGCTAGTGGGATGCAGCTGCATAGCATAGAGAGCAACTCGGTGCTTTGTGACCACCTAGAGGGGTGGGGTAGGGAGGGTGGGAGGGAGACGCAAGAGGGAGGGGATATGGGGATATATGTACACATATAGCTGACTCACTTTGTTATACAGCAGAAACTAACACACCATTGTAAAGCAATTATACTCCAATATAAATAATTATATATATATAATTATATATAATTATATATAATATATGTTTATATATTTATATATATAAGCTATATGTTATATATATATTTATATATATAAGCTATATAAGCTATATGTTATATATATATAAGCTATATGTTTATATATTATATATTATATATAATATATATTATATATTATATATATTATAAATAATATAAAAAATAAATAAAAAATAAAGTACATTACGGCAACTGTGAATATGATAGATCTTCAGCTGCCAAGCCCTAATCTCCCCCAACTATTTTACTTTAAAATCTAATAACTGATTTCTCTCTATCTCTGTGTCTCTTTTTTCCTTTCTCTCTCTTTTATTTATTTTTAAATATTTTCCACTAGTTAACAGTTCAATAAAATACTGTACATAAGACTTAGTTTAGAAAGATGGTCTAGTCATACTGCTTGGATATACACACTTTACAGATTCACCGAAGTGATTGTAGTGCTAAATTTGTGTGAGGATAAACTGAGGAACCAAATACAAAACCCACTTTTATTTTCAGATGGCTTTTAAGTAGTGAGTACTGTCTGGAGACATGGTCTTAATCCTAGAGTATACAGATAAATATGTTCATTCATGGAGGAAGTTTAGGTCTAGGCTCAAGTTTATTCCATATTACCCTCCCTTACCGTAAACCAGGATAACATACAACCAGTGACAGCTCCAATAGATACAAATACAACGTATATTCTTGGTAACATTTGAATGTGACCAAAATTAATGCTTTATTTCAATAGAAACAAGTCACATGTACCTAAATATGCATAGTATGAAATCAAGATATGGTATTTAAAATGCCTTTATTAACATGCATATTTCTTGGGCTCTTAGATGAAAATTACCTATATTTGAATATATGCATATCCTTTATGCATATCCTGGATGCATATCAGGAAGCTAAAATTTAAAATTTTTTTTCCATTTCTTGGCAGAAAAGCCAACTGTGATCTAAATTTTCTTCTAAATTATTTGTGACCTTGTTTTCTCCACTAAAGAAATGGAAGTCCGAAAACACTCTATGCATGAATGACATCACTATTTTTCCTAATGGAAAAACATTCATTTTAATGTCAGTATTAAAGTATTAATACCTCATAGGAAAATATTTTTACATATTAAGCAAATAAAATATTTTAAGACAGTTATGTAATCATTTTAAGGGTTTGAAGAAAGCATGCATTTAGTTTACCAAAGGGCAGTTTTCAAAATTAAATTTGAATTTAAAAAATTACATTTATACGGTTTTCAGACCCACGGTTAACTGAAATTACATGAAATTAGTTTAAAAGTTCAGGTTTAAAATTTTTGTTGTGAGCTAATATTTGTGACAGGAAAATATTTTAACATATATTAAATTCTAAATAAACAATGACTCTTTACAAGAAATATAAAAATTCTTATATGATACATAGAGGGCTTAATAACAAATACTGTAGAAGATCACCTTTTAATTTTGTTGGTTCTAAAGAATTCATTAAAACATATCCTTAAATATATTAAATTTAAGAAACATCTTTTTAGAAGATAGTGTTTAGATATTTCAATATTTAAAGGTATTTAAAATGTATATGTAGACTTGTATGTTATTTATATCTTTAATACCAATGCATATGGTAACATAGCAGCTATATGTTTAAATCAGTAGTGATGTGATCATAATAGCAAACAAATAGGGTTTGTATATAAATTCAGAAATCAGATGTTTTTGAACGAAGGCAAAGTTATATGAGATCCATGTGGTTTCCCAGCTGAGAAGCAGTCAGCCACAGACTGCTGTATTGTGAAGCACAACTCCGTCATCTCACTTTTGAGCAAGTGTATAACTTGCTCCTGCCTATATAACTAAAAATCTCAATAAATAGTTTTGGTAGGTTGACTAAACAAATAAGCAAATTTTTCTAAGACTCTTTTTCTTCTTTTGCAAGATATCAAGCAGGCAATCATAAAGTGAAATACAGTTGTTTCCAATTGTTATTATTTGTATTATTACTCCCATTACTACTGGTTAGACATTATTGGGACAATGGCTTCTAAATAATATTTGATATGGTCAACTATCATCAGGCCTGTCAATTGGATGAGCAATGCTGAGAATGGCTCAATCAAAATTTCTCCTTATAATAGCCAAATGACCACAACAATAGTAATTTTTAAAATAAAATAACAAAGATAGAATTTGAGCTCTTCTGTGAAGGAGTTTAAAATACCTTACTTATCCATATTCTTACAGAATATCTTAGCACTGAAACTATTATTGCCTGTCTAATATAAAACCAATATGAGTTATATATTAATATATTATTTTTAATATATGACCAAAAAATAACACAAAATTAGCAAAAATAATCTGGGATAAAATAAACATTTCTGCAAAAAAAAAAAGAAAAAGAAAGAAAACAAGGGTTATAATTTCTAGTAACTTTAACTATAGGACATATGAAAATTTTTCCAAAGAGTGACATTTTAAATTTTGTTTATAATTTTTACTTATAAAAGGTAGTAACACTGGAATGAAAAAATACATATACTGTATATTTAAAGGGTATAATCTATGGCATCAGGTGTAAAAATATTGATAATGGAAACACATTAATCTAATTGTAACATATTGTAAAGTATAACAAAAAATGTCATGTCCCCAACAGATGTTATGAAACAATAAGTGGAGTTGAAATAAAAATTTATTGATAAAAATCATTTAGTTTTTTTTCTGTAATATTATGATATAGCTCAGGGATTGGCAAACTACCGTCCACAAAACAGATCTGGTCCACCAGCTGTTTTGTAAATAAAGTTTTAACGAAAGTAAGCCACAGTCATTCCTTTACATACGGTCTATGGCTGCCTTTGTGCTACAATGTGCCTAAATAGTTATTATGGAGAGCATATGGCCTACAAAACTTAAATTATTTATTACTTGGCTCATTATAGGAAAAGTTTGCTGACACCCAATATAGAGCATTGTTATAGATAATCTATTATTACTAACAAAGTGGTTTAAAATGGTATTTCATATGCTTCTTGGTTTCAAATGTATATTTGCAAAATAAATATCATATTACTCTTGGAAGTTTTTTTCTTCAAAGCTTCAAATTCCTAACAATGAAGATAAAAGTTCTATTTCATAATGTTCTCTGACATTTAAATTTTTTTTAATTAAATAGGTTTTTAAAGTACCATTTTAATGAAGTATTGGATTTAATTAATTTTATATGTCAGAATTACCACAAGGGAATTCAAACTCTACAATTATTCTTTGTGAAATGAACTTGGCACATTCATGGATCTATGTAAGAAAATGAAATAGGCTGCACATCACTGCTAGTTTTATCCATTCTGCTTATCACCAAGTAAATATTTTTTAAATTTAAAATTTATAACAAAATATTTTTCTCATATATGTGCAATTACCTGTACTTTTACATTTGTTTAAACAGATGTGCACAGGTTTGCACTTTTTTTTAGCAAACCAAAGAAATGCTAAGATTAGAATAAGTATATGATTTTATAAATCCATCTTGATTAGCCTCAAGTTTTTTCTGATTTTCTAAATTAGCAATTCTTAGCTCCTGGCAAGCCATAAACAGTTTTCATTTCATGAATGTCGCTTTCTGCTCTGCTACAGAGGTATCTTTGTAAAGAGCATAATTTCTGATGATACGGAGATTAACACACATGTAAGAGTCACTCAAGTAGTTATTTTTCAATTTAAATCTAACTTCTGCATAATTACATCATAATGTAGCTTCCATTCAGCTGCTTAATATTCTTGATATCATGTAATCTCAAGGTAATCACTAACCTAAGAGCAACCTCTGCTGGCAAACAGAGGCGGAGCTGCAAACATTTTTACCATAGTTTTATGTCTTTTGACCATGTCAGATTAAAAAGTATGTTTTGGGGAAGGTTTTAACATTTTTGTTATATACAGAAGTGTGACAAATTGCACATTTTTAATATAAAATGAGGGTAAGTATAGTATGTTTGTTTTAGGACCAAACAAAATTCAGAAGATTTTTGTTAAATGCTTGATCCTTGATTCTCAGCTTTGTGGCCTGAGGGTCACTTAGGAAGAACAGTTAAATAAAGATAAGAGCTCAGATTGCAGAGGATTTTAATAATATTGAATGAGAGGATGATGTATCAGGAAGTTTACTGTAATAAAATAGGCATGTGTAAGAAAAGAAATCATGTTAAAACAAAATTTAAAGGTTCTTGAAGAAAAAAAAGTGCTTGAAGACATAGTTTAACTATTTATTGGGTGGGCCAAAAAGTGCCTTCGGTGTTTAAGTAAAAGTAAAAGGCACATTTTTCATTTTGATCAAGAACTTTATTGAACAACGTATTCACCCTTTTGTTCCACTGCCTTCTGCCATTTTTCAGGCAACTTCATAATTCCGTCTTCCCAAAACTTTTTATCTTTTTGACCAAAAAACTGTCCCAGGTGCCTTTTTTCCTTTGCTTCCAGGGAATTGATATATTTTCCATCAAGAGAATTTTGTAAAGACCTAAATTAATAGAGATCCAAAGGTACAATGTCTGGTGAATATGGTGGATAAATCAGAACTTCCCAGCCAAGCTGTAACAATTTTTGCCTGGTCATCAAAGAAACATGCTGTCTTGCATTGTCCTGATGGAAGATTATGTGTTTTCTGTTGACTAATACTGGATGCTTTTCATCGAGTACTGCTTTCAGTTGGTCTAATTGGGAGCAGTACTCGTTGGAATTAATCATTTTGGTTTTCCGGAAGGAGCTCAAAATAGAAGACTCCCTTCCAATCCCACCATATACACAGCATCACCTTCTTTGGTTGAAGACCAGCCTTTGGTGTGGTTGGTGGTGGTTCATTTCACTTGCCCCACGTTCTCTTCCATTCCACATTATTGTACAGTATCCACTTTTCATCGCCCATCACAATTTGTTTTAAAAACAGAACGTTTTCATTATGTTTAAGTAGAGAATCTCATGCGGAAATATGGTCAAGAAGGTTTTTTCGCTTAACTTATGTGGAACCCAAACAACAAAGCGATTAACATAACCAAACTGGTGCAAATGATTTTCAACGCTTGATTTAGATATTTTGAGCATGTCAGCTATCTGTCTCGTGGTATAATGTTGATTGTTCTCAATTAATGTCTTTATTTGATTGCTATCAACTTCAACTGGTCTACCCGACCGTGGAGCATCATCTAGAGAGAAACCTCCAGCACAAAACTTCGCAAACCACTTTTGACATGTTCGATCAGTCACAGCACCTTCTCCATACACTGCACAAATCTTTTTGTGTGTTTCAGTTGTGATTTTACCTTTCTTGAAATAATAAAGCATAATATGCCAAAAATGTTGCTTTTTTTTCTTCCATCTTCAATAAAATGGCTACACAAAAATTCACCAATTTTGATGTCTTTTTTTAAATGCACGCTGATATGACAGTTGTCACAAACAGTCT
The DNA here is from genome assembly GCF_949774975.1 of Lagenorhynchus albirostris. Lineage (NCBI taxonomy): Eukaryota > Metazoa > Chordata > Mammalia > Artiodactyla > Delphinidae > Lagenorhynchus > Lagenorhynchus albirostris. The sequence continues at coordinate 45,655,280 of NC_083099.1, read as the reverse complement.
AACAAAATTATTTTGAATGAAGTTAAAGACAACTAAGTGCTGCTAGAGCCATCGTACAGAAAAAAACAAATGAATCTTTTGGCCAACCCAATATTTTCATTATCCTCCTACTTATATCCGTTTTTTAAAAATAAATTTGTTTACTTATTCTAAAAAAGAAGTTTACTGTAAAATACAAAGTTCTATATAAATAAGTTAATTCTAAATTTTAAGAATGGTTCTAGTACAATGAACCTAATGGATGTGAATACCTTAGTGAATTTTCCTTTCCAGATAAATATTGTAAATGAGAGGTATAGAAGGAATAGGATAATACTTTTCTTTAAGAAGCATATAAAAGAAATGCCATCTAGATATAACTTCCAAAGATTACATCTACTAAGTACACAATCACTCTTTCTGGGTCTGTGTTACAGAACCACATACCAACTTTGACTATAAAATATGGCTTGTGTGGTAGCAAATAACTGATCAATAAGTATATATATATACCTTGTCCTTTGGGCTGAGTGGCATGAAGGATACATATTACATAAAGGCACGCACATCTAGTCCGACAAAATTATGTATACAAAAGTAATACACTTGAACAACAGTGAACAACTCAAACCTGCAAACACTATTTGGACTATACAGTTATATGGCCTATCCATTTTTTGGATAGAATTATTCTGCTATGCTTCATGGAGACATCCTGATACAGCCTTAAAAACAACTAAAATGTTAGGTCTTCCTTTGTTTAATTGTTTAATACAGAGTCCTTTATAAAACAGAACTCTCTACAACTGGCTCTTACTTCTCCCAAGTGTATTGCCGATAGGAATCTGCCATTCACATTTACCTACGCTACTAATTCTTTGCACAGACCTTGGATCTTCTTTCTTAATAATAATATATTTAACATGAATGCCTAGTACAGTGGTTCTCAAAGTGTGGTCAAGGATCTTGGAGGTCCCCAAGACACTTTTATGGGGTTCATGAGCTCAAATCTATTTTTGTAGCACTAAAATGTTGTTTGCCATTTTCACTGTGGAAGATGCAAAAGCAATGGTGGAGAACATTGCTAGTATCTCAGCACAAACCAGGGCACTGGTACAAAACTGTATCCTTTACCACCACATACACAGTTAAAAAATAAAAAAGAAAGTCAGATTCACTTAAGAATATCCACAAAACAATAAAAATTATTAATTTTATTGAATCACAACCCATAAATGTCTTTTTTACTCTTCCCTGTGATAAAATGGGAAATTTACATATGCATTTCTGCTGCCTACTAACATAGGATGATCATCTCCAGAAAAATCAGATGTGTGATTATTTATGCTGAGTGGTACTAGCTGCTTTTTATATAGAAAGGAATTTTTACTTGAAAGAACAACTGATAGACAAACTACAATTATTCAGATGGTTATTTGGCAGAAATTTTCACAGAAAGGAACAAAGTGAGTTTATACTTCAAGGAAAACAATCATTTATTAATAATAAAATTCAGGATTTCAAGCAAAAATAAGAGGTATAAAAAACTTGCATCTACCATAATAGGCTTAAGAGCTTCCCAATAATTAAATAAGAGCTTCCCAATAATGAAAAAAAATCTAATGTAATTGGTGGTGACATTAATGAATGTGATTTTTGGATATTGCATAATGAAATGTGGCAACATTTGGGAGATCAGCATAATTAAGTTAACCAACATTTTTCAAGTGACCAACGCATGATGCTATAAAGCTATTCATCAGTAAAAAATCCATTCAAAGTACATGATAGATCAATGGATTTTAATGTAACAGAGCTCTAAAAGTTCACTAATATGATTTCAAATTCCACATTGCAACAAATCTTTAAGAAACTATCATTTGTCAAGATTTGGTGTACTATCAAAGAAAATCCACAATTTTGAAAAAGCTTTTAAAAATATTTCTCCATTTTCCAACTACATATCTATGTATGACCAGATTCTCTTCATATACTTCTACAAAAACAACATATCACCACAGATTGCATACAGAAAAAGATATGATAATCCATCTCTGTTTCATTACAGAAAATAGTAGAGACTTGAAAAAATGTAACAATGTAACAAATCCACTCTTAACTAAATTTTTTTTTCTGGAAAATATAGTTACTTTTCCTTAAAAAAGTTATTTATTTAAGCTTGTAAGGGGTATATTGTTGTAATTTTTAATTAATTAATAAAGACATTTAAAAATTCTAATATGGCAAGTATTGATAGCTATGACCCACATATACATTCCTTAGGATGCACTACAGTTTTTAAGTTTGTAAAAGGGTCCTAAAACCCAAAATCTGAGAACTATTGATACAGCTAGATACTAGTCTAAGGACTTTGCAGGTATTACTTCATTAATCCTCAAAACAACTATATGAGTAATATTATTTTCATGATTTATAGATGAAATAGAGGTATAAAAATTTCTCAGAGGTCACATAGCTAAAGTGGAATAAAGCCAGGATATGAACACCAGGTCCCATGCTGTTTACTATTATACTACCACCATGATTTTGGTAATAAAGTTCCTCTAAAGAGTTTATCTGATGGTCTAAGTCCTCCATTGAATGGCATTGTATCAAATAGTATAAGTAACAGAACAAAATGCCTGAATTTGACTCCCAACTCTACCATAAATTCTTTGAGGTTCAGTAGCTTAAAAAATGATCAAAGTAAAAATGTTCATGGTTCTTGTAACAAGCAAATTAAATAACACATATACAATTTTTATACAAATGTAAAGCATGCTAAAGTTATTATTGTCTTTGCTATATGTTCCAACTGAAGGCATTTCTCCCCACAAAGCCTTCTTAACTATCATATACCTCTATGTTTGTGGCCTTTCTAAAGAATTATAGAACTTTTAATGCACTCATTTAATAACTGATTTTCCTTTTTACGTGTGTCTCCTATATTCCTACTTAACTTCTAGGATCTACAGCACAGGGAATCTCTTATATTTAAGTGTATCCCCAGCTTCTTACTTACAGCCATCTAGCCAGCAAGCACCCAGTAAATATTTTCTTATGAAATCAGTGATTACATCTAACACTCAGGTTTAAGATTAGTCCACTCCAAACCTTGTAAGTCTGACTTAGCTTTTATTTGAGGAAGAGAGCCAGGAATGATATTCTTATTGAGTTAAATAAAAGCCACAGGTAGGAGAAATTTTAGAAAGGTGTTCATCTACCCAGGAACATTAAAGGAGACAAAATGAAAACATAGTTTAAGGGAAAAAAAAGAGTATTGATGAGCTATACTTATAATGATGTACTATGAAGGTCTATCTATATGTATGTTTTCCTGTTTTTACTCTTAGGTCCTTATATGCAGAGGTTGTAAACATATTGTGTATTGCCTTTGAGATGTTCAAACCTTGAAGAGTTGGTTTCTAATATTCCCAGAGGCATCACAAAAATTGTACAGGTTCCCTGGATACCATAGTGATGACAATAAAAGGTTGAAGAACACACTGAATGAACTGGTTTCTTCACAAACCCTGTAGCTCCAATGTCAGCGTCTAGTAAACTACAGGTGCTCCCTCTTCTCCATCCAGGGAGAGATGTCTTCCATTCCAATGCTCAATTTTTCCCTCCTTCTGATAGAATGTCCTGTGCTATCTACTAACATCACCACCCTCCCTTTCTTGCTAGAGTACTTATACAGTTTATTTTTAAATACTGCTCAAATTGAGATAAACATACATATTCTTCTTTCTCTTGTGTCCATGTCCTTTTCCTTCTTTCCTTATAGCACAGCAGAACCCAAATTTAACACCCATGATTATCTGATTGTCCCTATAGGCTCACAGTAAGACTTGTTTATCTCTTAAGCATCCTGTAAACACTTAATGTTTGTGTCTACATTCAAGAACACCACATACTTGTTACACTGTAAAATGTTCGAGTGTATCTTTTTTTTAATAGGGCAATTCGTATTATTGTTTCCTAATTACATTCTAAAAAGTTAAAAAACATATCTAATTAATTCAAAATAATAACCCTTTTTTTTTTTAACTCCACATTCCATCTTAACTACATCTAAATAACATCAGACCTCCTTCATTGGAACATTTAATTGTTCATCTTCAGTTCACTGATGCATCAGGGTGTCATTTTTGATAAAATATCAGCTCACTTACTGTATCAAAATAAAATTATTGTGCAGTAATTTAATGACATAGCTCTTTCCTTTTATGAGCTCAGAAAATATCTCATTAACAGTTTCACAAATTACCACAATAACTTATGCTGACATGTTCATTTATTCTCATTTATGAATAAATCTGGTTGACAAACCTAATGAAATATTACAGGGAATTCCCGGCCTAAGATATGGATCAGGCATCATTAGAGAATCTCAAAATAAGGATTATTTGAGCACAGACACTTTACTATAAAAGTGGAATATTGGGTTCCATTAAATTTTACACTAAAAATGTACTTGTTTGCTGACACTTGTCCATGGTACAATGTGGAGATGTTCTTACTTCCCACTCATCAAGAACCACAATGATCTCTACCATCTGCCTGATATTTCATGAGAGAAGACAATTCTGTAATGTTGAATTTTTCTTTGTCTTTAGAATATTATTTTGTAAGTTTTTTGCTTGTTAATTATGCTAAGCCACTCTCAATTATTATTTCTATAAAAGAAAAATAATTTAATATGCAAAATTATTTTGGAGTTGATCCAAACACATTTTATTTTAAAAATGTAAAATTATTTAAAATTGCTATGAAGAGACTAATGAACAAAAAGTTATACTTCAATCTTTGAGGTTTTTAAAAACTATCTTAGTTGCTTAAGGAAACAAAATTGAACTTTTAAAATATAATTTGGGATATATATTTTTATTTAATTAAACATTTGTGTAAACAAAGACTGATAAAAAAATAGTTCCTATACTTTAAGAGACTATAGTCTAATGCATTTTGAATATATCCATAGATTTATATTCACAAATTACCCAGTTTGTTTCCTCATCTTTAATGCATCTCTTCCTGTGACATCAAAATTCATTTTAGTCTCTCCTTTACAAATTATTTTAGAATCACAAAAATTGAGTGTGTATGACTGTCTACAGTAAAATTCTTTGATAGTTTCAGACACATTTTTTATATTTATGCTGTATAAAGTACATTGCCTGTGATGTGGATCCTACACTATACTACAGACTTATGATAGTGCTTTGGCCATTATTGGGTTGAAAAATTTAAAGATTATGGACCTAAATCTATTAATCCATTTCCTTTTCATCCACTGCCCTTCATTATACCATTAAAACATTAAATTATTATAATATCAATTACAATTACTATTCATTAAAGAAAAAACATTTACTGAAGAACCTCTATTAATAGCATAGTTCTTGACTGTCTCTCCCATGCTATCTCTGACTATGCTCCTCCACCTTTCTGTACATATTCTAGTCACAACAGGCCTTCTCTCAATTCTTCAAACCACCAAGCTCATTCCCGTTGTTCTGGGCCTCTCCTCTGTCTAGAACTCCCTTCTCCCAGATCTTCTCGCAGTGTCAGTCTCATCATTCAGTTTTCCAGCTTAAGGATCACATCCTCAGATATGCTCTTCCTGAACAGTTTCTTTAACTGAGACCAAATCTGAACTCTACTTTTATTACATTATTCTATTTTATTTTCTATGACAACTTGAAATGAATTTATTTGTTGACTTATCTGCAGGCTCCTCTGAAAGAAAGAAAGAAAGAGAGAAAGAGAGATAGAGAGAAAGAGAGAGGGAGAAAGGGAGGGAGGGAGGAAGGAAGGAAGGAAGGATAAAAGCAACATGAAAACATGGTCCTTGTTAGTTTTCTTCATCAGCATTAACTGTATCACACAACAGTACTTTACTTCAAGTATGTCTTAATAAAATATTTATTGAATGAATGAATGAATGATTATATAGTCCTGGCATCTAAAACCACATTCTTTAATTGTTAAATGTTATAGCAGGCATTTTTTTAACTTCCATAGGAACATAAAGAAGGAAACAATGTTCTGCTAATGGAAACTTAGAGAAGTTTCACAAATGCATTAAATGTATGAGCTGCATCTTAATAGAGGGATGATTACATAACTTTTCATTCATACCTTTCAGAGCCAAAGGTGGACAACAGGCATAACCTGGAAAATAGCAGTTGGGGGGTGTGTGTGGAAGAAGGCAGAGAAACTAAAAAGGGGGATATTTTGATGTAACATGGTGTCAAATTATCAAGTGCATAGAAAAGAGTATAGATTTTATCCTACAAGCAATAGTTTCTATTAAAGGTAGGGTATGGCAAGATGACATTTGTGTTTTGAAGATACATCTCAAACATTCAATGTCTTTGTAAAACTTCCCTAAGTCCTCATAAGCCCATTTGAGAGTAAGAATGTAGGTGGGTAGAAAGGAGGGTAAAGAGCTGAGAAATGAGATAAGGATGTGCTAGTGATATCATCCTTCTGTACAACAAAAACTGGCTACATCCAAGAGTCTCTGGACTGCATGCAGAGCCAAGTAAGTTAAAACAAAGACCTGGAATTTCAGAGTTGGGTGCGAGAGAATGCAAAAAGAAAAGCCTTGGAATTTCAATAAATGAGATAACACAGAAGACATTTAAAAATAAATAAATAAACAAAATGCAAAAAAAATCTATTTCAATAGAAAATAAGAAAGAGAACCCTTGGAAACCCAGACTGTGCTAATCTGCTTTAGACTTTCTCTGACAGCAGTTAAACTGATTGCATGCATTGACATAATAAGTATTCAATATATTTTTATAGAACAATGAATATATAATTTTATTGGCCATTTCCAATATGGAACAAGACAACAAACAACAAGCAAAACCAAAAGTCAGTCCTCTGCATTTTTATTTAAATTGATGAAACAAGTGTAAATCTGATTAACAGCTTTGTCAATTTCCTGTTCTAGTTTAAACATTTTTTACTTAAAATTTCACTAGAATTAGTAAATAAATGCTACTGTCAAGGTAGATTTTCTTGTTAGGATTTAGAATAGCTAAGCAAGATAATAATATAAAAGAAAATATAAAGAGCATGTTGGACTGTGTGCATTAGGTTGGGAAAGCAGGACTCTGTATCATTTCATACCCCCTAAGGAATGGTAGGCTCTTTACAGGCTGGATATAAAGTGCTCTTTTCTCCCTCTTTTAAAATGCAGAGTTGTTGTGTTCTGCTCAAACAACTTTTTATAATAATGGCTTTGCGTGTGGAAGTGAAGAATAATTCATCTAACTGAAACTTAAAATGCTATAAATAGCCAGAAAGCAATTATCTATGATACAAACTGCCCAGGTTCCTGAGAATAACAACCATATCTTTACGAAAAGTGTTATGAAATTATTCAAGACCATGAACATCATGGGACACCCATTTACATCTAATCTGCGCCTCTCAGAGTTCTACGGGATGCATAAATAGGAGTAGAGTAAATACGAGCAGCCAGGTAATCCTATCATATTCAGCAACGGTAAGATCTTCCTGTGTATATTTTCACACCTCGGAACTTGAGAAGAGTGAAGAGAGTTCAGGATAAAGGAAGAAAAATAATTAAAGGGTTAGAAAATGAGAACTCCAAGAAAGGTAAAAAGGACTTATATTATTTAAAGAGCTGATAGAAAGGTCATTATTAATAGTCTTCAATGAAGAGCTATTCCACAGATTGTGGTGACCAGCTCTTTTTGTTTTTGTTGAAAACATAACAGGCAAAAATGAATTTTAATAGCAAAACAAGGAAAGAAAGAAAGAAGCTTTTGATAATGGAAGAGACTGTTCAACACTAAATTGGTTCCCAAGGGATATCAGAACATTTAACTGTGGAAAATTTTTAAAAATAGAATTTTAAATATTTGAGGCTTTGAGGTCAAGGGAAGGACAAGAGGACTTTTTAAGACAATTTCCATGACTGCAGTTCAAAGACTGTATTACAAAAGAAGACAGGACATCCATTATCCACTAAGATGGATTGTGTAGATAGAGGAAGCAAAAATAAGTACAAAATGCAGACAAACGTGGCATCTCTTCTTGAAGTTATTTACCTAATTTGTGCAAAGGTTTTCTTCATGTGAGAATGAGGGAAGCACTTTTTCTCTCTATTTGACACACACAAACACATGCACAAATATGTAGATATATACACATTTCAAAAAAATGAGAAAATAATTGTTCCCCACAATGAGAATTTTTCCTCTCAAGACAAGTTCCTTCCTGATTCACACCAGATGGGATCTCCCACATTATATTAATGCAGAAATAAAAAGAAAAAACCTTATACAGCTGCTGACTTAACCCTTTGGTGGCAGTGTGGGAAGGTTTTGGATTGAGAATATAGAACAAGGTTTTTAAACTTTAGTGTGCATAGAAACCACACACAGGTTTGTTAAAAATGCACATACATGGCTCAAGCCCTCAGAAATTCTGATTCAATTGATCGGGGGTGGACCCAGGAATCTGCATTTCCGTAACAGCTCAGGTAATTATGATGCATGTTTCTGAGGACTGCAATGGCAGCAACAATGATCTAGAAACTTTGGTTCTGGTTCATGTGTACATTTATTCAATATTTTTTTCTAATAACAGTATATAGTTAAGTTGGAGAGTAAGTTATAAAGTCATGGAAAAATCATGTGTAATCAAAATTGTCCTTGAAGCTCCCATAAATCAACCATAAATTAGAGTATGATGTGGTGGGGTATATATCTTGTATAGTAATATAAACACACCCTATGGCTTAAGAAATACTTAGATATATGAAGCCATATTTAACTAAAGACAATTCTATTTGTCAAAGCACAACTATTCACACCAGACTGCCATTAAGATTTAATAATTAATTTCTAACTGTGAATGTGGAATCAGTAGATAATTCTAAAATTAATATGCTTGTCAACAAGGTTTAATGTTAACCCTATATAACTGTATATGTTAATAGTTCCAAATGTGGCTGTGAGGATTAAATGAGATAATAAATGCGGAAGTATCTAATACAGTGTTGGGTGCATTGAAGATGCTCAGTAAGTTTTTTCTAAATTTGAAATTAGATTTTGCCTAATTTTTACCACAACAGCTGTTTTTTTCTTTGAAAAACTGCAGAGAAGGACTTGGTGACTAGATTCTCGATACTCTAGCTCTGTGTTCCCTAACATAATCTCCCCTCCTCCATTAGCTCTTTTTTGCGGTACGCGGGCCTCTCACTGTTGTGGCCTCTCCCGTTGCGGAGCACAGGCTCCGGACGCGCAGGCTCAGCGGCCATGGCTCAGGGGCCCAGCCGCTCCGCAGCATGTGGTATCTTCCCGGACCAGGGCACGAAGCCGTGTCCCCTGCATCGGCAGGCGGACTCTCAACCACTGCGCCACCAGGGAAGCCCCTCCATTAGCTCTTTAAAGCAATAAGAGACTGGTCTCATGATATTTTAGGCACAGAGTTAGATGATAAAAGCAGCTGATAAATGCTGTTTGATGTGACTTGTCTGTATTGCCATTTGGCTATTTTAAGTCTGAGTTTTCTCAGAGGGATTGGACCATATGAACTCAAACATTTTTCGCAGCTTTAAATTTTCATGCTTCTATACAGTTTTTACATTCTTGTGTGTTTTGTTTTCTCCCAGGTTACAAACACCAGCTGACCACTTATAGTATCATGTCAGGCAATTCATTTCCTCATTCTGAACTAGATATCAAAAGGTAGTACAAAAAAGTGGTTAAACTCATGATTATGAAAATCATTCACACTTGGATTTAAAAGTGGCTCTGACATTTAGTAACTGTGTAAGCATTTATTAAACCTTCCAAAGTTATTTTTCTCAATTTAAATGAGTAAAATATTACATACTCCTAAGTTTTGAAAAAATCAAATACTGTATATAAAGAACTTACCATGATGCCTGGCATAAAGTAGGACTCCCAAAGTGATAGATGTTAGTTTAGTTGTCCTCATACTGAAATGGTCATTATCAACCCTCCTAAACCTGCCTACTATCTAATTTTTGTTTACATAAAAATCAAAAACAAGTCATGAAAAATAAGTGTAAAAGTGGAATGTCAGCAATTCATTAATTAGAATCCTGTTTATACGTAAAAACAAAGCTCATCTAATTAAACAAAAGCCTCTCAACTATTAAGATAAATTATGTTTGTATATTACAAATAGTTGAATTGAATATATCACATTTTTCTTATAGAAAGCTGGTTTTAGAGAAGCATTCCTATTCAGTTCACAAGTGATTGTCTCCCTTAAAGTAATTTCATATAAGAAATAAACCTGATAATAGTCTGACTCTGACCTTACATTAGTTCTATTCCTAAGAAAATAAATTTGGTTATTTACATTAATAATAACATGGCTCTGATAGCATACATTATGATGGAACTCAAACAGAGAGTACAAGCCAATGGCATTCTGAATTTTCTTTTCAGGCCCATCAAGTAGGGACTTTTTTTTTAATTTTGTTTTTTGTTGTTGTTGTTTGTTTCTTTTATTTGGCTGCACCAGGCCTTAGTTGCAGCACATGGGATCTTCACTGTGGCATGTGGGATCTTTTGTTGCTGCATGCGGCTCTTCGTTGTGGCACACCGGCTTCTCTAGTTGTGGCGTGAGGGTTTAGTTGCCCCACAGCATGTGGGATCTTATTTCCCTGACCAGGGATTTAGCTCGTGTCCCCTGTGGGTTGGAAGGTGGCTTCTTAACCACTGGACCACCAGGGAAGTCCCTTTTATTTTTAATTTTGAAGTTTATTACAAAAGAATAAGATTTTCCCCCAAGTATGTAGGATAAAATATTTTTAAAAGTTAAAGTTTCAAAGATTGCTTTTACAACAAAGAAAATTTGAGAAAACATTTCAGAATTATATTAATAAATTATGTAATTTCTAATGCTTATTTGGCATGAGCAATGATAAATAAACTCTATTATTCATTCTTATAAAAAAAGGGTTTTCAATTTTCATATATTCTGGTTGCTATACGGTTTTCATGTATGTATACGTGACTTGCCTATTTTCATAGAATTAGCATACATCAGTATCCACTTAATCTAATTTGAGTGCAACTTAATAACTAAAGATTTAGAAAGCAATTCAAGATATTTTAGTGCTCTGAGTTATTTTAAAATCAGTAATCATTATAACTAGAAATTTCTACTTAATAGACTCTTAGAGAGCACTGTTCCTAACTTTATTTTTTTTCATTTTTACTCAGTTCTCTTTTCTTTCCATCAGTATTCTAAACTCATCAATTCCTATAGTCTCGGGAAATCCAGTCCCCAGTTCTTCCCATTCCCTCTTTAACATTTCCATCAGGCTTTCTTCAAGGTCTCCTTTCATTCTTACTATAAGCACATTAAAGAGTCCTTCAATTTTAAACAAATCAAACAGGAAAGAAAAGCTTTTAATTTTCTTTCTCTTTCACCGTTCACTGGTTTTCTAGCAGTGACAAAACCCTTCCGGACATAATATATGCCCATTATTTCCTCACACCATCAACCCATTTATTATCTTTTCAATACATGAAATCTGGTTGCCTTTCCAGAATCTTCTATCTCAAAAGTTTCTATTCTTATCACTGGTTCTATCTGCCAAAACCACTGCTATTATTTCCTATTCAATAATCTGCAGTTGTTCTATTGCCCACTGCATCAAGTGCAGACTTTTCTGTCTAGCTTTCAAGACTTGCCTGATCTAATTTAACCTATCCTATCAAGGATGAATAAGCAGTTACTCTCCAATACGCCCACACAGTTACAGTCAATCCAGTATTTTCACTATCCCCTCTGCACATAATGTTTCTTTCTTAAATTGTCCCTTTCTTAATGTTCTTTATTTCTGGGATACACCTTACCAATTTATATCTAGATTTCCTTCCTGGCCAGGATGATGCACTATCTTCTCAAGGACACCATCTTTTACTCAAGTTCTCACTTAAATTTTATTCTCTTGAATTTACTCAACATTTAGTTGCTTTCTACTTGTTTTAATTTATAGCAATGAACTTTTAACTAATTTTTTTAAATGAAATGGTGGAAATAATGATTTTTACCATTTCTTTAATTCTTTCTTTTATCTACAAGAACCCTGGGCTCCACATGGTGGGAGAGAAAATTTCGTTAGTTCCAAAGACTATATACACTAGAGTTATCATTCATATTGATAAAGATGTAAAGGCAACTCCCTAGATTTTTGAAGAGTAAAGCCCACACTATCATTAAAGTGGCCCTATAATCATAAAACACTTATTTCAATACATGCTTCTTACTTAAAAATATTTTTTACTGTACTTGGGTCAAAGTCCATTTATAGATGAAATATTGCTATATAATTACAAATATTCAAATATGTAGGATTTATATGCATACACATGTCTCTATGTGTTTCTGTCTCAATATCCATGGATCCACTATTTGAAACATAAATATACTAAGTTAAAGATCCTTCAACAGTGAATCTTAAGAATTTGTAAATTTTGAGCATAGGTCAGTAGCTACTACAACCTCTGCTCCCAACATAGAGCTATTCATACTATAAAGGAGGCTTGGAGAAAGATTACCCTCAAACTCCTTCTTGCAGATTGTAGTCACTTCTAACAGGAAAATATAGGTGATCCTCACCTTACCCTTCCTCCCCACCTTATCTCAAGTTCAGAAACATTACTGTGAGCATCTACCCACAATCAGCGATTTAGAAGGAATCAAAAAATGTGTCAAAGTTTGAGGAGCCTTGCACTATAAGAGATTCTAGTGGTCTAAGAGAATTGATGGTTTCCTAGGTGAGTAATTTCCTGCCAAAAATTATCTCAAGCCTAAAGGGAAATAAAATTCCATTGGTTATAATAATAAATTACGCACACAATTTTGAAGTACTCATCTCTGTAACAAAATATATACATTCTTTCTTTATTTTTTTTGCCAACTATTTGGGAATATAAACTACAAATGTCTCTGGCCTTGGGTTCATTTTCTTAAAACAGAATTTGGCATCCATTTTTACATTTTTCTGGTAAAGTAATGTAAATTTGAATTAGCATTTCTAACTCTAATAATATGAGCACATTATATTGATAGTGCTATTAGTATACAGACATGAAATTGGTAGTCCCATTATAACTATTCATAAAGATCATGCATATCGTTTTCTAATATTTGAGGGAGTTATCATTTGACATATGCATTTGAATTCAAAGAGATTTATGCCTGTATAAGGATTATATCAGCACTTTTATTATGTTTTGTTCCATTGTATGAATTTTATCGCAGACATTATTTTATGGGTCATAATTCTTTTTGTAATGCATTAACATTTCAAATAAGGAACACGTTGTGACGCTTTGTGGGACTCAAGTCTATTTCTTTGCAGGAAAAAAAAAAATTGAGAATGGAGGAAAATTTTCTATTTTTTGTTAATCCAGAAACATCAAATGGGACACAGAATCCTTAACTTGTTCTTGAAGAGGAAACTTTGCTTCTGGGAGGGTCTGGTTCAGGGATAAATAAGGACATTCTTGCTCTGGAAGGCAGGCTGTTCCCTGTCAGATACAAATGATACAATGAGAATAAAGAAGGAGATGATTAACGGGAAAAAAATTTGGCCTGTCATGAGGCTAAAGTAATTCTCAGACCTCCCGCTGTTTAGAGCCTGCATTTATGCTCTGATGTTGAGCAGCCTTGACTAGTGTTCTCTGTAGGGCTTAGGCAGTTGGGAAAGTAGGAGAGTTAATCTGAGAAAACAGGAATGTAGAGATGTCTCAGAACAGAAAAGGATCTGCCTTCTACACTTGCACAAAAAAGAAAAGATTGCTTTTAAATTAATACAATCTTTTCCATAGCAAGTCTTTCTTTTTTTCTCCAATTCACAAGGTCCTAATGGCCTATTTTTCCCCCTTTGGCTAGTTGAGTTTTCTCCATTGTTTTGCACAGTACGAAAACAAAAATAAAAGGAAACTAGGCATTCATGTAGTATTCATCCCTTGAAAACAAATGATCATCACCTAACAATATACCTTCTAACGGATTCATCAATTTAGCTTATATTTCTATTGGAAATTACAACATGTCAGCTAGGAAAGATGCCGTTTATTTACAAAGCAAATTGTTTACATTACAAACAGACTTAGAAAGTAAAGCTATTCCACAACTTGGAATTCAATAAAATGAAAGACCCACCACATCTTGGTAGTATGGAAGCAAACTGCAGCCAATTGTGCAGAAGCTTTATATTCAAATACAACTATAGTAAAGTGTCAGACCTTAGCTTCAGGGCACCTTCAAGGTAGTATTTATTAATAATACTAAAAATGACAATAACCTGAATAAATAGCATGCATTTTCTTCCTAGGATCTCAAAGTGCTTCTCCTAAATTATCTCATTTATTCTCATGACACATTTCTGTAAGGAAAAGAAAGTAGATATTGTAGGTAATCTTAGTGTACACTTTACCAAACAACTTTGAGAGGATCCTGTGACATTCTGGCACTGAATCCTGCAGGCTTAAGCCAACTGGCTACATGCCTGATAGTCCGGCAGCAGCTGAGCTCTCTAATGGACATTTTGGGGCTGGGGGAAGGGTTGGCTTTATAGGGAGGGTGGAGTAGGTGATTACCCAAGACAGTGTGCTTGAGAGATGCTTGGAATATATGCTAATATATGGAAGTACCCCCTACAATGCACAATATGTGTTAATATATGAAATCTTACTATTAGTTGGGGTTTGGCAACAATACCCTACTTAGGTGTAAGTACTGCCTTATAGGTTACACATTCACTTAGGAATAGCTATAAAGATCTTAGCATGAATTATTTCACCAATACTTTTATTAATTGTGAGTTTACAATGGAAGAGAGACATCAGTTAGATTTGGATAGGGAACATAAAGTTAATATTTTCATAAGAATTTCATAATTAGGGTATCATTTACAGTCCTAACATTGTAATAACTCTGATAGAGAAAGAACAAAAAGAACCAAGGACATTCAGGCATAGACAGTACTCCAGAATTCCAGAGAGGTAGGAAAAGCCTAGGAAGGAGTACAAAAGTAAAAGGAAGATTTATCAAAAGGAAAGGTGTTGAAGACAAACTGTGATATCTTTCATAATATTGCATATCATTAGAGCTAAAAATGACATGCCCATAACTCTGGGTTTTGTAGATCGTTCCAGACTTTATGCCTCAATACTAAACTACTTACCGAGAGTTATTACAGAGATTTGCTCTTTAATGAGAGAACTAAGTATATAAGTAAATTCAGGAGTGTCTGAACAATTCTGACTCACCCTCTGGGCCCAAAAGCAAACTTGTGGAAGTTTGCTAGAATAGAGTGATACTCCTAGAGAATATAGCTTGTGGTACCCACCATCCAAGAGGAATTAGTTATACATATATATAAAACTAATTATTTATATATATATATAATTATATATATAGGTACAATAAAAAAATAAACAAATGGCTAACCTTAGTCTTATTTAAACTATAAGGAGTCAATATGTGAAAAGTTAAATATATCTAAAACCAAGTCAACCTTTCCAATTAGTACAAGAAGAAATTTCACATTGCTATACCCATTTCACAAATGAGGACAGGACACCTATCCTGGAGAAAGAAGTAACTTTTTTACTGTCTTTCAGAAGCTAGTTTATTTCTTAGTCCAGTGAATACAATTATTATTTCTTTGCTATTTTTACTGAAAGAGCCTTTCTTCTCATGCTGTCGAGACTTCGTCACACTTAATTTCCCTCAACTCCTTCCCTAATATTCCCTTCTACAATTGCTTTCTTTTAATGTCCAAAGAAACTGACATAAATTAAGCCAGAAATCTCTTTAGACAGGCTCTCCAGAGACAAACTGTATTCCCATTTAAAGTGTCCAGTAGAAATGTAAATTGATACAGCCACTGTGGAGAACAGTATGGAGGTTCCTTAAAAAGCTACAAATAGAACTACCATATGACCCAGCAATCCCACTACTGGGCATATACCCTGAGAAAACCATAATTCAAAAAGAGTCATGTACCAAAATGTTCATTGCAGCTCTATTTACAATAGCCCAGAGATGGAAACAACCTAAGTGTCCATCATCGGATGAATGGATAAAGAAGATGTGGCACATATATACAATGGAATATTACTCAGCCATAAAAAGAGACGAAATTGAGCTATTTGTAATGAGGTGGATAGACCTAGAGTCTGTCATACAGAGTGAAGTAAGTCAGAAAGAGAGAGACAAATACCGTATGCTAACACATATATATGGAATTTAAAAAAAAAATGTCATGAAAAACCTAGGGGGGAAAAGGAATAAAGACAGACTTA
This sequence comes from Lagenorhynchus albirostris, assembly GCF_949774975.1. Classification (NCBI taxonomy): domain Eukaryota; kingdom Metazoa; phylum Chordata; class Mammalia; order Artiodactyla; family Delphinidae; genus Lagenorhynchus; species Lagenorhynchus albirostris. The sequence continues at coordinate 45,638,949 of NC_083099.1, read as the reverse complement.
CTAGAGAATGGACTTGAGGCTATGGGGAGGGGGAAGGGTAAACGGTGACAAAGCGATAAAGAGGCATGGACATATATACACTACCAAAAGTAAGGTAGTTAGCTAGTGGGAAGCAGCCGCATAGCACAGGGAGATCAGCTCGGTGCTTTGTGACCGCCTGGAGGGGTGGGAGGGAGGGAGACGCAAGCGGGAAGAGATATGGGAATATATGTATATACATAACTGATTCATTTTGTTGTGAAGCTGAAACTAACATACAATTGTAAAGCAATTATACTCCAATAAAGATGTTAAAAAAAATAAAAAATAAAAATAAATAAATAAATAAAGTGTCCAGTAGAATGATATACCTTTGATGTTCAGTATAGCCTTTCTACCAACCCCATAATAATATGATAAACTTTTAGGTAGTCATAGCCTCACCTCCTTGTTAGTTATATCACACAGAGGAAACCATTTAGGGTTTCTGAATATAAGTTAGCACACATGATGAAATGGGGAAAATCAGGGTGATAAGATGACCGAAGGTTTAAGTTTAAAAAGAAGAGAATGGAACTTAAATACTACTTATATCATTTAGAAGCTGTTGACCTCAATCAAGTCATTTAAAATCTGTGAACTTCCATGTATTTTCCCTCTATAAAACATGAATAATATCTGTTTTGTTTTCACTATGAGATTGTTATAAGAAAAAGGTATATAAATATATTTGAGAGCATTTTTAAATATAACGCTTTATGAGTGTGAGCTCATCATGTACTAATTACATTGCTAGGCATTTCCTAGGCTATGAAAATATAGAAAGAATAGAGTATTGGTCTCTGTCCTCCAAGCTCTTACAAACAAGCATCCACAAAGGAGATTTAGTGAGAAAAATTATGTTAACACAAAGAAGTTAAACTGAAAATGTTAACAAATTTATAACTCTTGATTTCAGGGCGAGGTTCAGCTAGGGTCATCTATCACAAAAGTGCATTAATAGTTATCACAAAATCACAAATCCCTATAGCCTTTGAAAATGACTTTCTCATAACATACTGCTTATATACATCTGTAGTTCCTGTGCAAAGGCTTTTTTCCCCCTAGTTACATAAAAATCTAAAAGTGATCTTTCTCGCTTTGATATCTGGCTGTCAGTTTCTGGGACTCACTGTGCTGGAACACTATCTCAGGCCATCAACAGCTACATTTCTAGGTTTTTAGCATTTATCATTCCTGACATCTGTTGGGGCCATCTCCTCTACTTGCTTTCAGCCCCTGTGTATTAAACTACTCAAGCATTCATTTATTAGTAGCTAAACCCGGGTTAGTGAAATTCTGCAGATATCACGAGATCAGCAACCATCTAAGCATCTGTGTTGAGTTTTTGCCACAGGGTCTTGCATTTATTAGCTGGGATAAATCCCAAAATACTGTGTTCTCTAAAGAGAACCAGAACATGGCTTTGAATCCATGGTAGATGAGATACAAGAGCTTTAAAAACTTATAATTCATCTGCAGAATGCATGCATTCATTTTTGGAAAGAAGACCATTCTTAGTTACATTTATTTTTTTAAGTAAAGCTTTTTTTTTAAAGTAAAGCATAAACTCATTTGCTTCTATAATTTAAATATGCTTGTTTAGTTTGCCAGGCAAATTTTACTTAAGTTTTTTTGTAATATATTTGCCCATTACATTTACATTGTGGGATTCTTAGAATCATATCACTTATAGATCATCTAAGTCATTTGCCTCTTATTTTTACAGAAGAAGTAAGGCTTATAATGAAGTGACTTACCCAAGACTACTTTCCTAGTTAATAAAAGTTTGTTTTCTAATATCTAGTGAACATTGTTTTTTATTGCAAAATACTGCCTTCCTGGGGACATGGATTATTTAAAAAAATCATTTCCTTTTTAACCTATATTCTTCACTCTCTTTCATGCCAATAAAGAAAATACTGATATTTTTGGTGTATATATTCAAGGTATAGAATTCTGCCTAAAGGAATGGCGGAAGGAAATTGAAAATGTGGGATTAATATACAAAAATGTTACTTACAATTTTAATTAAAATCTGTAGAAAACATAGAAATAAGAACTACATTTAGAAAATATTCATAGAAACTAAGATATCTTTAATGATAATTGATGTTTTTTGAACAAGTACTGTGATATGAACTTTTATTATCTCATTTTAATCTCAAGATAATTCTATGAGTTAGGTCTTATTTTTTTTTTTTTTTTTTTTTTTTTTTGCGGTACGCGGGCCTCTCACTGCTGTGGCCTCTCCCGTTGCGGAGCACAGGCTCTGGACACGCAGGCTCAGCGGCCATGGCTCACGGGCCCAGCCGCTCCGCGGCATGTGGGATTTTCCCAGACCGGGGCACGAACCCGTGTCCCCTGCATCGGCAGGCGGACTCTCAACCACTGCGCCACCAGGGAAGCCCAGTTAGGTCTTATTTTTACCATCCCTTTTTGCAGAAGAGGGAAGTGAGGTGCTACATGACTTCACAGTTTAAAGATATATAGCATTTTAACATTATGAATATTAAAACATTTATTACAATGTATTTACACATTTACAAGATTTTATATGCATAGGACATGTATGTTTTATATATGGCAGTTATCACATATTGCTATTATATAACTCTTTGTGTTCAAGTAATCCCTGTTTTTCTATATTTTTAGATCCTTGAGCGAAATAACTGGGTATCTCAGAAGGTACCTAAGTAGGAGCCAGGCACATAATTAGCCTGCAATAAATACTAAAAGAAGGGATAAATAAAAAGCAGTGTTGAGGTGGGTGGTAAGTACTCTTCCTTATAGAACTATTGGTGTCCCTATGAATTTTCAGACCCAGGGCAAAAAAAAAAATTTTTTTTTTTACCTACGACTCACTTTCAATAGGCTTAGAAATACTCACAGATTTTTCCATTCAAAAATATGTATTATAATATGTTTGTGTTTAACTTATTACTTGTGATCATGAGAAAATTGAAGTCAATCTAATTAGGTTTTATCTAAAGTGATTGTCATCTATCTAGCTCAGAGACCAATGACCTAAAGCAGAACAAAAAATACAGAATTAATGAAATTATGAGGAAATATTTTCAATAAATCACTATATTTTATTTATTTTTACAATTCAGTAGTCTGTTACAAAGTTGGCCTTCTTATCTACAGCAATGCACCGATAATCTGTCATCATACCTAGGAGAGATTATTTTTAAATTTTCTTATTGAAATCATAAATTAGCAGGTAATATTCTCCATCTGGTTTTATGAAGGCACAGACAGGAAAGCTTAGTTGATGCAGAACCTAAAGACTTCAGAGCATGCCTGTCTCATATTAGATGGAACATGTAATATTGAGGTTACTCAATCAATCTTAAGTTATAGATTAGGGCAGAGCGGTGAAGTGCAATGTGCTATTCATTCCTTCTCTCAGTATGAAAGATATCATCTCTTGTTTCTATTCTTACATCTTTTACCTACACACACACACACACACACACACACACACACACACACACACACACACACATTTGATTTAACTTGTATTAGTACAACAGGATATAAATAGACCTGATGACTCCCAAAAACTTGAATTTAAATTATTTCTTTAGCTGGAGTTCAAACTTAATTTTGCAGATCTCTAACTCAGGCGCATCTGACACATTTCAGTGCTATATTCTGTTAATGGAGTTGTCAACATCTCAAGAGAAATTGAGAACTCATGAAGTAGTGAGTTTTCCTTTACTAGAGTTAATCGAACAAAGGTTCTCCCACATTCATCTAGTTTCTAACAGCCCTGAGTCTATGATTAGCAGGGATGTGACATAGCAGAATTGTATCCCTAGGGCATATACTAAAGGAACTGTTACTCCTTACTACATGGCTACATTGTTCCTATTTTAAGATAGGATCATTATCACTTCCATTTCATTAGCACTGGATTTACTTCATGTTTTGCTGATGCTGCGAAATAAAAAAGAGCCAGGTATTAATAGAAATGAAAAAAATTATCTGTATCATTTCAGTTATTAAAATAACTATGTTAAAATAAAAATCCTACAGAATAAATGTTCTTCCTCTTTCATAAAACATAATTTTTAATACAAAAATGCAAAATCCTTGTTTTAATCCCTTTAAAACATCTCTCTTAAAAAAAAACAGAAAAAGAACACTTGAACGCACATTTCACTAAAATTACACTTAGACATTCTTGAAAGACACAGCACCACAGGCCATCCGAAGATGCCCCAGTATCAGATTTTGGGGGTTAATCACAAAATCACAGATTTAACACTACAGAAATATGAGGCTAGTAAATAGAACTTCCAGGCATCAACAACATAACCCTACAACTATGTTCAAAAAATTCCATCTTGTATAAAGGGAAATGTGATTTACTAGGAAATACATATGTGAAAACTTACATTAATATTAAAGAGAGAAAACAGTGTGCAAAATTATTTTTTTTAAAAAAGTGTTCCAAAGGTACAGAAGCCTATAAGCTAGAAGTCCTACCCTTGCCTACGACTGTCAACTCTATTCATAACTCAAAACTCTGACTTAAACTGAAAGTAAGCATCAGAGACACATAAGCAGATAAATTTTACCTATGTATTTTCTGTCACATCATATTATGGTGCTTTTGCTGCCACACAATTCTACCATGTAGCATGTAAAATAACAAGGTACCTCAGAAGTAACAATGCAACAGAACTAAACAGAATTGTACATACACTGCTACAACACTTGCTCTTAGCAGAGTTACCACAAGGTTGCATTTTCTATTTATATGATACAAATATATTGGCTCTTGTTGTAACTGTTTTCTCTCTATAGTGCTGTAATAATTTATGTTATGTTGTTTCCCTTCATGTGATATAATATACAAATAATAGTATTTATATTTCATATAGATTTGTATGTCATTATGGATTCATTTTCCTGACTATATGGAAATTATGTCAAATAAATATGCAAAACTATCACTGATTTTGAATATTTTAAATCTTCTGGGATCCTAAAATGTCTCCAAATGAGAGAATATGTCCTATTAACTATTATTTAAACAATTAAATTGAATTTTGGATTCTGATATATCCAAATAAACATGCAAAACTTAATCAATACCCTCTTAGGAGTTCATATTCTAGAATTTCATTAATTGAATAGAATCACTACATAGAAAAACACTTATTTTAAGATTTTTCTAGTCCTCAATTTAGAAATTATTTAATATTTATATGATCTTATACTTACTAACCAAAATCAAAATGCTCTAGAATAACAAATCACGTGTGAATGTTCATATTTATCCTAGGAAATACATGTGTTAAAGAACAACTTAATACCTTGGAGTATAAGAGTTTAGTATTAGAATTTAAATTGGGAAATTATAGACTTTCCAGAATCATTCCTAGAGCATAATCAGCCAATAATTCTGTACATATGAATAGGAACCTGAGAATTTTCCAAGTCTCTTAGTTGTTTTGCTTTAAACTCAGTCAGGAAATGGCTTAAGCCAACAGTATAACTCAAGTAGGAAAAAGTAGTTAGCATGTGTTGGGTCTGGGTAGATCGAGGCAAGTTTCAAATGATGATGATGATGATTATACCTTAATTTAAATGTGATGCTAGCATGTCATGCACAATTATGCTTCTATAAGACCATTCCAAGCACAACCAGGTAAATAGTAGGAGATAAATGTTTTTAAAAAGTAAATGAATAGCTAGATGGGGGTATCAGTCCATCAATCCACTCTAGCAGATATAAGTTTGCTTAGCAAATGACTTTCTTCTGACTATCCCAAAAATATTGTCAGTACTCAGGTTTCTGATTTCAGCCCTCCGCATTTATTCATTTATATAATCTCTCTTGGGCAACCAATTAATCCACATTCACTCTGAATCCATGTACTCAGATTTTCTCAGACACCAATTCTTGAAGAATCTATTAGTAACAGTTACGTCTGTGGAAATTAAAACCTTGGTGAGTTCATACTTCTTTACTGGGACATTCACTAAACTCTTAAAAGTATAATTCTACCTAATATGATATAAAACTCCGAAACCAGTAGGTAATTATTACAAGCCTTCTGTATTGCTTCTAGGATTGTACTCTCCCTATGCTTGATGTAAGATTTTTGTTTCAATGATTTATTATTTAATATGGTTTGAATACTCTAGATTATTGTTTCTAGACAAAGTCTTCCAACAAAGCTAGGAAATTATCTTTGTTGTTGTTGTTATTGTTGAGGGGCTGGGCTGGCATCTCAAGATAATTTGTTCATTCAACAGAAGTTTGATGAGGTTTAGCAAATATGCCAGGTTTATAAAGATAAAGTAGTCGCAAGTGAAAATGACTCATGAGTTCTCAGACTAGTGGTGAAGATTGGCATATAAACAGATGAGTTACAATATAAGTGATGCTTACTATGACAGAGGTATAAATTTAGTGTCCACCTCTGTGTGAGTCAAAGAAGCCTCACAGTAGATAATGGCACTTAAGATGGCACTCAAAGGCAGTTTGCCAGATAGAGAGGGGAAGTGAATCTGAAAAGAAAAATAGAATGGCAAAAGACACAGTCTAAGAAAAAGACCATTTGTAAATGGGTAAGAAAGGTATGAATGGCATAATGTTAACAGAGGAGAAGACAAGGGATATGACAGAGGGCAATGAACTGGAGAAAAGTAAAGATCACCAGACTGGGAAGAAGCCCATTTGCCAGCCTAAGGAAGTCTGATTTACTTTTTTTTTTTTTTTTTCTTTTATTGTGGTACGCGGGCCTCTCACTGTTGTGGCCTCTCCCATTGCAGAGCACAGGCTCTGGATGCACAGGCTCAGCGACCATGGCTCACAGGCCTAGCCACTCCGTGGCATGTGGGATCTTCCCAGACCGGGGCATGAACCCATGTTCCCTGCATCAGCAGGTGGACTCTCAACCACTGCGCCACCAGGGAAGCCCTGATTTACTTTTTTAAGCTACTGGGGAGTATAAATTACCTTTTCAAAAGTAACTAAAATTGGAGAAGATTAACACAAGGAAACACCAGGGCCAAGAAGACCAAAAGATAAGCAGTATTAGGTAGACCAAAGGGTAAGCAGTTATGAAAGCCCCAGTGAGGAATAATGAGTTCAACTTTGGCAGTGATGCTGAAAGTGGAGAGATGCAGAGGCTGAGAGAGACTCTCCTGAATTACAGTTAGGCAAGGACAGGTGTTAGCTTTCTTTCATGTTTCTATGGCTGGAATCTTTCAAGAGCCACCTGATGTGTCCTGTATAAGTTTATAAAGCACTGTTATTTGGACAATAAGAAGCCTCCACTCTGACTATGCTATCTTACACCCATTATTCTCATTTTTGCATTTTCTGCTGGGTACTCTACTCAAGTAGCAGCCATCACAGTTAGCAGAAGCAATCTCCCATCTTTAGAGAAACCCCAGTAAATCATGAGACTGTGTCTCTCCACTACCTTATCCTCGGCAACGGTAGGAGATACTTCTCTTTGACTCCAATGAGAATAAGACTACGTCCCTTTATCATATATTCTCCTGTCAAAATTTCAAAAAGGATGAAAAATTTAGGGTCCCAGAGTTCAGGAATTCTTAAATTGCTGAGAGGGTGTTAACAAGAATCCAGACTTGCACACAAAATTTCCCAAACAAAATATATGAGTGCCAAATGGTTTTGGGCAATTAGTTTTCAGCTGTACCTGAATGGCAGTTATAAATGCCAGTAGCACTACATATTTAGTTAAATAATTAGTCTGTAAACAAATATTCTGGTTTTGTTGAGGGTAATTGTCATTGAAAACACACTGCAAAGTTGATGGCCAACATGAGTTTATGGCAAGTTTGGTGCACAGATCAGACATATGCACCAGACAAGAAACAGATTTTTCCAGTGTAGAATCACTTTTCTTTTTCTAGTAGAATCAAAATGAACTTATGCAGAAGCTAATTCATTCCATCAACACATTTTAACTAAGTGCTTCCTCTTCACATTCACCGGGCTAAAAATTTGAACAAGGTAGACATGGCTCTTGGCTCACCTGAAGATTACATCCCAGTAGGGATGACAGACACAAAATAAGTAAAGCAACAAATAAGACTATTACAACTTGTGAAAAGGCTGTGAATGGAAAGAGGAAGATCCATTTGATCACATTCCAGCACAGAGGATAGGGGGGTGGAGGAGGAAGACGACAAAGGCTCAGGTGATTCCGCTCTCTGCCTGTCTGGCAATTCATCTTTTACAAGACATTTAGCTCATCTAGGGGAAGACTAATTTTATTTATTCATTCAACAAATATCTGTTAAATTCTTATTAATCACTAAGTTCTTACCATTGGGAAACCTGACACCAATCATTCTCACATACTAAATAGGTCCTCAACTTGTGCTAATTCCGCTTCTTTGATGCAGTCCTTAATATAAATGCAACAATTATACAATTTATTTTAAAAGATTCCTTTTCCTTGTGACAGAAGAAAAAGAAAAACAAATAAAGGGAATAAAACACTCACTTAAGTGCATACTGACCAGTAAAAGTGTAATTTGAGAGCAGTTGAACAAGATAAGAACAGAATAACACATTGTTTCCACCTTATTTAGAAAGAGGTAAAAGATTCATCGTTATGAGAGAACAAGTGGCTACAGTTTAACATATCCAGAATTAGAAAATTTCTTATTTAAATATACTTCAGGGAATTCCCTGGAGATCCAGTGGTCGACTCTGCGCTTCCATTGCAGGGGGAAGGGCTTCATCCCTGGTCGGGGAACTGAGATCTCTTATGCTTTGTGGTGTGGCCAAAACAAACAAACAAACAAACTTCAATTTTATCAACATTAAAAATAAAATCAAATGTCAAAGTCATAACTAAGGCAAATAAGAGCATTTTTCAAATGTACTAAAATAGTTTTAAGACAGCTATAAGAATAGTTTTTTGTAGTATTCTGCAAAGTAGATGAATGAGATTAATGTCAAGAATCAAAGAGGAAGAACAGTCTACAGGAATAAAGAAAATACAATATTACAGAGGAGCCAATTTATATTGCTACTTTTTGAAATACTGAAATTTGTTAATCTACTGAAACAAGAGAGAGCCAACATCCTCTTCTCTATATATATTATTTATTCAAATTTATCCTACTAACTATTCTAACAGTTGTATGCTTTCCTGAAATAAACCAATGTTCTGCTTTCTTCTACTAAGATTAAGAGCAAAGCAGTGTGAGAATTTTGGTTAAACACTTCATTTTTCAATTTACTTAGTTTCTCACCTACTCTGAAGTCCTTCAAAGTATATAAGTGGATCCTTCTGTACAAACTACTACCAAAGTGAAAATTAGATAACCAGTGCTTTAATTGAATGTAAAAGATATGTGTTTCATAAATATTTCAAAATGAAAATTCATGAAAAATAAAATAAGAACTAATTCTAAGAAAAGTGTAGAACATATATTGTTAGCATATACTCAAAAAGCAACGAGAAAAAGAGTTGGAGTGAGAGATCTTTGAGCCTACTTAGTCAAGAAAGTATTTTTTTAATGGATTAATGGCAATGAAAAGGCAAAGAAGAAGAAGATAGAAGAAGAGGGAGAAATGACTATCAATACTCCATACCTGGATTTCATTAAACTGTCAAAGAAAAACAATTCAATGATACTTGTTGAAGATTGTAAGGCAGATAGATCTCTTTTTTCTTTCTTTCTTTCTTTTTTTTTGGCCTCACTGCGTGGCTTGTGGGATCTTAATTCCCCAATCAGGGATCGAACCCATGAACCCATGCCCCTTGCAGTGGAAGCGCAGAGTCCTAAACACTGGACCACCAGGGAAGTCCCAGTAAGGTGGATTTTATTCAGGACCATCGCAATAGGTTAAAGGGATCACTACAAAGGGATTTTACAGTGGGGGAGAGACATTGGGTTCAATTCTGAATACAGCATAGGCTAATGGGAATTTATAGGCATAGCACAGGGTGGGGGCCAGTGGATGGAAAATTACCAAGAGGAAGCATCAAAGATAAGAGGGAGTTTGGCTAAACTGACTTAACAGGATTCTTGCTGACCAGGGTGTTCAGACTACACCTGGGGAATGGTGGAGAATAAGGAACCTGATTAGATATTAAGGGTGAGCAGGTATTAAGGGAGGGGTGGTGGTTAACCTAACTTAGCAGGGCTCTTGCTAAAATTTTAGATTTTACAAAGAAGTGCACAGATGTGCCTAGGAGAAAGTTGAGGAGCCTGACTAAAGTTTGGTCAAGCAAAGAATCTTTGTCAAAACAGTGAGAACTACAACAATTTTTTAATTTGAGAACTACAATATTTTTGACATAGGAAAGATACTGTACGCTCTAACCAAGAATAAAAGGAGATTATAAAGTAACTCAAGCTATTAAGATAAAGGTTATAAATAATTTAGGGATGAGTAATTATGTTGTTATGACCTCAGAGTCTTAAAATCCTTAACTGTAAAAAATGAGGAGCTAAATGAAGTCAGAGTGAATGGAAGCATGGCTACCTGAACTTCACTGAAGGAAAGAGAAGTTGGGCTTAGATGGTCCCAAGACAACATGAATTTTTCATCAGAGGATGCCTCCTGGGATGGACTATAGTCATAACTGCCACAGTATAAAGGAGGTAGCACTAATGGTCAGTTTCAGGGAATGGTGTTCTGGATCTTGCTATTCAGAAAGACCTAGGTATAAACTCTAAACTCTAACATTTCAAAAATTCATAACTCTGGCCAAATTTTTTAAGCTCTGGTCATTAGTTTCATGATATGTAAACAGGGCTAGTACACACTTCATAGGGTTTTATAAGATTAAAATATGGTAATGTAGATAAAGGTCTTAGTACATTATAAGAAATCAGTTAAAACTAAATAAACACATTAGCTAATATTCTAAACAGTTATTAAAATGGTACTAGCCCCACATATCATACTCATATAAAAATAGTAGTTTACTCTTATAGTACGTTAATAATTTATACTAAGAAAGAGAAAGACTATACATCATGATAACGGTGTGTTGTTTTTAAAGAAAAAGGCTAGATAAGAAGGCCAAGGGAGAAACCAATGAAAACAGGAGCAGAAGCTGTCCAGATATTAATCACAGGCTTCAAATTGGGCCAGGGGCATGCCAAAGGATAATAAGTGTCAGGTCAGCAGCGTTCACATTAAATGCTAAATCCCTACTCTTAGGCAATCCCTTGTCCAAAATATTATGGAATAGTTGAATGTGTGTTGCAGGCAGTTACTTTATAAGACTATATTCTACATCTGTAGAAAACGAACTTACGGTTACCAGGAGGTAAGGCAGGGGAGGGATAAATTGGGTGATTGGGATTGACATATACACACTACTATATATAAAATAGATAACTAATAAGGACCTACTATATAGTACAGGGAACTCTACTCAATACCCTGTAATGGCCTATACGGGAAAAGAATCTAAAATAGAGTGGATATATATATATATATATGACTGATTCACTTTGCTATACACCTGAAACTAACACAAAACTGTAAATCAACTATACTCCAATAAAAATTTTTTAAAAGACTATATTCTAGAATCTAGTTGATTCTAGAGTTTCAGGAACGGGGTTAAGGTACAACAGAGACACAAAGAGCACAATAATGTACATAAAGGTGTGACTTCAAAAAATTGTGTAGCTTTTATTGTGTGTTCCAGGGCATGTTGAGCATGCCCTTGCAGAAAGTAAAAGCTAACGTGCCATTTCTATAAAAATGCCTCAGTCTCTGGACACCTCAATTTTTATAACTGTAAGGCTGTTTGTACCTGGAGAAGTGTTACTAAGACTCACATATTAGCATCAAGCTGTATTGGAACCTCAAATTTCTCCAAAAGCAGCCTTCAGCGTCTGTTAGATGAATGTCAAATGCTCTCTTGACAGTCAGTATGTGGAATGCCTTGTGAAAAGTAACTCTGGTCCCTAGTGCAATCTCTTCAAGAAGCTCCTGGGTAAGTTAGGATATCTGGGCTTGGGTAAAATAGACTTATAACTCAGTATTTACTGGCCAAACATGAGGTTGTATTTCAGATTCTGCTATAGGGTATCCAGGCCTACAAGATGGGCCTGGACAAGGAAGTAAGATGCCTAAGCCTCAATATAAGTTGTCTACTCAACTGATATTAAGTAGCTATTCAATTTATAGCAGTTACTCAACTACAAGTAGTTGAGTAGTACTAGTTACTCAACTTATACTATTACTCAACTTATGGTAGGTAATAAAGATCTCTATAACCTCCAGGAAAAAATTTTAAATGGAGTATATTAGTCCCTCCTCATCTGAAGTTCTACTTTCTGCAGTTGCAGTTACCTGTGGTCAGCTGCAGTCTGAAAATATTAAATTGAAGTTCCAGAAATAAATAATTTGTAGGTTTTAAATTGCCATGTTGTTCAGACTAGTGTGATGAAATCTTGCAATGTCTGACTTTGTCCCACCCAGAGGTGAGTCATTCTTCTGTCCAGTGTATCCATCCTGTATAAGCTACTTGCCGGTTAGTACAGGGAAAAACATATTATATGTAAGGTTTCATAGTATTCGTGGTTTCAGGCATCCACCCAGGGTCTTGGAATGTATCCCTCAGGGATAAATGAGGACTACTATAATCTACTTTGTTGTTTGAGGAAATAATGACGGGAAGCAGCAGGACTGTGGACTAAATGCCAAGGTTTAGCATGAAGAGAATAAAGGCAGCAGAGAGTTACATCATCAGAATAGCAATAAAGACAAGAAACCCCAACTTGGAAATAGAAAAATGGACAGAAATTATAAGTTACTATTGTGGATTTACTGAACATTTAAACTTAAAATTAACATCGTAAATGCTGTGCACTTCCCATGAAAGACAAGGAAGAAATGAGCGATGTTGGTAGACTGACTTGTTGGAGGGCTTTTTATCCTAAGGATTCCAATCATTTACCATATATATGTTTTGCAAACATATTCTGATTCTGTGCTTTATCTCTTAATATGTGTGGTGGTTATGATATGCTTTGCCAATCATAAATTTTAAATTTGATTAGTTAAAATCTAAATCCTTGTCCTTTAGAGTTCTAACTTTGCTATCTCTTGAAGGGAGGCTTTCTCCATGAGAAGATTATTGAAAATATTCTTCCATATTTTATAGTTGTTTAAATACTTATGTCTTTAATCCACCTGGCACTTCATTTGGGATATGATTTGAGACAGGCATCCACAAAGTTTTCTCCCCCAGAGCAATTTTTCCCAATAGTTTTATTTTATATTCTATCTTTCCTCATCCCTTCAAAGTCATCATATAGTATATTCACAAATACACATAGATAAGATTTTGGATTCTTTCACTCACTTACTTGTCTAACTCTATGCTTGTGGCATCTGAGCAGCCACAGTCATTTTTAAGAATTTTTTATATTTGTTTCAAAGTGTTACTCCTTATCTCCATGCAAATAATTTTAATATAATAATAATAATAACAACAAAGTTTGACATACAAATCTTCTAAACAAATCTTAAACCTTAAAACTATCATG